>NC_000081.6:88272450-88579950 GCF_000001635.26 Mus musculus | reverse complement strand
CCAGGTGAGCCTAGGTGCCATAGCCATGTGCTGAGCCCATCCTCTGCAGGGATGACCCCTCTATCCTGGCCCCCAGAGATTCTGGCTCTGAGCTGTAGGTAGTGTGTGGCTTCTTTTCGAAGGCTTTGGATTTCTGTTTGAGTGGTATCAGACCTGCTTTTCCTGCTCAAGACTTCTTGGCCTGATGCCCTGTGCTCTCATTCCTTGGCTCTGCTTTGGTACCTGGGGCTGGAGCGCTAACCTGGCACCATCCCACCCACTACACTGCTCAGTATGGAATCTTACTTCTCAGGGCCTGCCAAGAGAGTGGACAGGAGATAATGATGCCTGGATCGGAGGTGAAGCCAGCTTGCTTGCCCACTCTCTGCAGGATGGCCGACCCGTGCATGTCTCAGCTGTCCATCACGTACCCATCTTTCTTGCTTCTTCCTTCCCAGCTCTGCAGGAACCTGGCTGAGAGACAATTGCAATGGGTATGGTGGCCTAGAGCCACGTGGATGGTCTAGTAGGTGGTAGGTCTTAGGGTTTTACTGCTGTGAGCAGACACCATGACCAGGGCAACTCTTATAAGGACACCACTTAATTGGGGCTGGCTTACAGGTTCAGAGGTTCAGTCTGTTATCATCAAAGCAGGAACATGGCAGCATCCAGGCAGGCATGGTGCAGGAGGAGCTGAGAAGTTCTACATCTTTATCTGAAGGCTGCTAGCAGAGTACTGACTTCCAGGCAGCTAGGATGAGGGTCTTAAGTCCACACCCACAGTGACACACCTACTCCAACAAGGCCATGTCTACCCCAACATGGCCACACCTTCTGACAGTGCTACTCCCTGGGTCGAGCATGTGCAAGCCATCACAGTGGGGTAGCTTTACCATGCCTCTACTTTTGTGACATCATCCCTTTGGGCCTTCTTGTGAAGTTACTATTCTTTCCCATTGTGTTTCAAAGCTTTTTTTTATCCCCTATATAAAAATTGATTTATGAGGCTCTTTATGTGATGTAGATACTGGTTTTCTTTGTTTGTATAATGTTTTTGGATAAAAGTAAGCTCTCACGGTTGGGTAGTTATGGTCAGCAATGGCTTCTTCATGTAGGGAAAGCTTTTCCCTCTGCCTTGGAGAAGGGATTAATTTCTATGTCATTCCTTGAACATTTTAGCTAGAGAGTTTTATCTTTAACATTTAGGTCTGTAATTCATGTGAGTATTTTTGGTGTGTGATAGCCTGTTTCTTGCCAGCAAGGTCTTTGGTAGTGAGGTACAGCCCTGCCTGCCTTCTGCATATTGCTTTTGCGTGTGGGTACAACTGACTATTGTCTCCATCTGTGGCTTCAAATCTCAAAGAATGCTTCACATGTGCAAGGAGGTAAGCAAGGCGTGGAGGTGTGGCCAGAGCTGGGGGGAGCCAGTCCTCATCTGGACCTGCCTCACTCTGGCCATCTGCAGAGCCATACTCTCCTGGCCATTTCACACTCCTCCCTGGATCTGCACATCTGTCTAGAGTGGATGTTGAATTGCTCTTCTGGCTTGTGACTCAGAGTACCATCGCTGTTAAGGCCTTTCTCTCCTGTGCAAATCAGAAGCTCAGCCTTCTATGTTCTGCAAAAATTAACATTACAGATTGGCCAGAGGAGAATTGACATCCTTCTGTTTCCTGGTTCCTGGATAAAGATAGTCCTCTTGACGCATGGTTCGATAATGCTTCTCAGAAAGTTTCAGAAATCTGTCCAGGGTCATCTGGCCCGGAGTAGATGTACTTCTAATTCTCATCTATGTTAAAATGTTATTGTAAGTGGTTTCTTTTAGAATGGTCATTTTGTAGCAGCTTATGTAGAAAAAAATTGATTTTGTTGTATTGATTTTGTCTTCTGCAGTCTTGCTTAACTTTCTTATTAATTCCTGCACTTTATCTATAGATAATTTGATCTTATCATCTATGAATAGACAGTTTATCATCTGCCTTCCTTTTTAATCTCTTTCCCCTTATTTGTAGGCAGGCATCGAGTGCACAGTGATTGGGGTTGATGGAAACCAGAGTCTTTGCCTGTCTTTTCCTACCAAGGACACCTTCTGTGTCACTCTCTTTCCCCCACTTTTCCTTCCTTCTTCCTTCCTTCCCTTCTCTTCTCTTCACTTCTTTTTCCTTTCCTTTCTTCCCTTCCTTGCTCACTCCCTTCCTCATTCCTTCCTTTGCTCTCTCCCTTCCTCCTTCTCTCCCTTTCCTTCCTTCCTTCTCCTTTTCTTTTTTTCTTTCCTCCCTCTATCCTTCCCTTTCTTCCTCCTTCCCTCCCTTCCTCCTCCCCTCCTTTTCCTTCCTCCCTCCCTCCCTCTATCCCTTCCTTCCTCCTCTCCTCCCCTTTGTTTCCTCCCTCCCTCCCTCCCTCCCTCCCTCCCTCCCTCCCTCCCTCCCTCCCCTCCCTCCCTCCCTCCCTCCTTTTCTTTCCTGCTAGGCAAATGCCTCATCTTACAATTGTATCCCCAGCCTTTCTGAAGTTCCCTTGGTAGACTCTTCAGATAGCCCTCTGCCCCCTTCCTCAGGCTATACTGCCTGGTGTCTGCTGGGCTTTATCCCTGCCCGCTTCTATAGTATTTTACAGGCTCCGTGTGTCTCATCTTTGCCAGCATGTGTCACTGTTGTGGCCTCTGGGTCCTTTCCCCTGCAATGGTGTTTCTTTGTCTTCCCTTCCTAGATACTTATGAGCTTCTGTTGAAAGCCCAAGGTGGTGAGTTCTTACTCCAGGATTCTTTGCCTTCTTTACAACCTGGCAGTCATCCTGGCATCTGGCTCAGGATTCTAGGCTTGGCTGTTTTTATCTTGGTGCTCTGAAGCCTGTCTGTGGGGTCCAGGGTCCTGAGCTTCTGCTGAGGATTCCTGAGGTCATCGGCTGTCCTGACTGGTTCCATTGGCTTGCTGTTATGGGATTGGTGGATGTCTCTATCCATCCCACTTCTGACTTACACAATTCTTCAAATATGTAGGCTGAGCTTTATGAAAAAACACAGACCCCCAGCCCATCTCTTGGATGTCTCCAGTGTGTGTCCTCTCTTTCCTCTTGTGAAGCTTGGCTACCATTTTCTATCCTGTCATTGACCTCTGCACTCATGCTCCCTCTCCCTCTCCATCCACACATCATCCAGCCCTGCACTGATCTCACTCTCCCTCTCCATCCACACACCATCCACCCCTGCACTGACCTCACTCTGTCCCTCCATCCACACATCACCCACCCCTTCACTGATCTCACTGTGCCTCTCCATCCACACATCATCCAGCCCTGCACTGATCTCACTCTGCCTCTCCATCCACACATCATCCACCCCTGCACTGATCTCACTCTGCCCTCCATCCACACACCATCGACCCCTGCACTGATTTCACTCTGCCCCTCCATCCACACATCATCCACCCCTGAATGATCTCACTTTGCCCCTCCATCCACACATCATCCACCCTACACTGATCTCACTCTGCCTCTCCATCCACACATCATCCACCCCTGCACTGATCTCACTCTGCCTCTCCATCCATACATCATCCAGCCCTGCACTGATCTCACTCTGCCCCTCCATCCACACACCATCCACCCCTGCACTGACCTCACTCTGCCCCTCCATCCACACATTACCCACCCCTGCACTGATCTCACTGTGCCTCTCCATCCACACATCATCCAGCCCTGCACTGATCTCACTCTGCCTCTCCATCCACACACCATCCACCCCTGCACTGACCTCACTCTGCCCCTCCATCCACACATCACCCACCCCTGCACTGATCTCACTGTGCCTCTCCATCCACACATCATCCAGCCCTGCACTGATCTCATTCTGCCCCTCCATCCACACACCATCCACCCCTGCACTGACCTCACTCTGCCCCTCCATCCACACATCACCCACCCCTGCACTGATCTCACTGTGCCTCTCCATCCACACATCATCCAGCCCTGCACTGATCTCACTCTGCCTCTCCATCCACACATCATCCACCCCTGCACTGATCTCACTCTACCCCTCCATCCATACACCATCCACCCCTGCACTGATCTCACTCTCCCCCTCCATCCACACATCATCCACCCCTGCACTGATCTCACTCTGTCCCTCCATCCACACACCATCCACCCCTGCACTGATCTCACTGTGCCTCTCCATCCACACATCACCCACCCCTGCACTGATCTCACTCTGCCTCTCCATCCACACATCATCCACCCCTGCACTGATCTCACTCTGCCTCTCCATCCACACATCATCCACCCCTGCACTGATCTCACTCTGCCTCTCCATCCACACACATCATCCACCCCTGCACTGATCTCACTCTGCCTCTCCATCCACACATCATCCACCCCTGCACTGATCTCACTCTCCCTCTCCATCCTCACATCATCCACCCCTGCACTGATCTCACTCTGCCTCTCCATCCACACATCATCCACCCCTGCACTGATCTCACTCTGCCTCTCCATCCACACATCATCCAGCCCTGCACTGATCTCACTCTGCCTCTCCATCCACACATCATCCACCCTACACTGATCTCACTCTGCCTCTCCATCCACACATCGTTCACCCCTGCACTGATCTCACTCTGCTTCTCCATCCACACATCATCCAGCCCTGCACTGATCTCACTCTGCCTCTCCATCCACACATCGTCCACCCCTGCACTGATCTCACTCTGCCTCTCCATCCACACATCATCCACCCCTGCACTGATCTCACTCTGCCTCTCCATCCACACATCATCCACCCCTGCACTGATCTCACTCTTCTTCTCCTTCCACACACCATCCACCCCTGCACTGATCTCACTCTGCCTCTCCCTCTACATCCACTCATTTTTCTCCAGCTGTGTCCATGTTACTGACAAACATCTACTGACTTTTAAATTTTTATTTCTAGAATTACATCCTAGAGATTCAATTTCAACATGTTCCAGATTGGCTAGGTTCTTCTTTGCTGCTCTTTTTAAATGTATATTGCTATACACATTTTCAAGTTGGACATTAAAAAAAAATGCCAAACACTTTTTGGGTCCATTTTGTATTGGTTGTAACCAAAGACTCAAGGTAGAGCACTTACTAAGGAAAGAGTTTTATTTTACTTTGGAGGTCCAGGAGCATGGTGCTGGCCCTAGTGTTGGAGAGTACAGATGAGGATAGCCAGCTGCCCATGAAGAAGAGCTGAGGGGCAGAACCAAACCCTTCCTTATAATCCCTTCTTAAGACAGTTAACCCAGCCCCACAGACCTTCATCAGCTCTTCCTGAGGCTGATAATCTAACTAGACAATCATCTCCCACCAGGTTCCACCCTTTGGGAGTCTCCCTGTCCCAGCACCGCCATACTAGGAGCCACGTCTCTGGCACTCGCACCCTAAGGAAATGCATTCAAAGCACAGCATGCCAATGCTTCAAGATCCATCCTAGTCCCCGAGGCCTGGTGTCTATCTGTGTACTTTGATACCATCCGAGTAGATCTTTGGGGCCATGGCCTGGCCAGAGCAGCCAAAGAGTTGTAGCTCTTCAAGGGGAGGACAGGAACCTACTTGTGAGTAGATTTAAATGTCTATTGTTCTCAATTATGAGGATTGTTGGGGTTTCTGAATCTGCTTAACCATACCAGGTTGTCTGTCTGGGTGGCATGGTTTACTGCCCTAAAGACTGGGGTCTGCTTTTTGCTTTTGCTTCTGTTTGCTTTTTATTTTATTATATTATATTATGTTAATTAATTAATTAATTAATTTTTATTAGATATTTTCTTTATACACATTTCAGATGCTATCCCGAAAGTTCCCTATACCCTCCCTCTGCCCTGCTCCCCTACCCACCCACTCCTGCTTCTTGGCCCTGGCATTCCCCTGTATTGGGGCATATAAAGTTTGCAATACCAAGGAGCCTCTCTTCCCAGTGATGGCCAACTAGGCCATCTTCTGCTACATATGCAGCTAGAGACACGAGCTCTGGGGGTACTGGTTAGTTCATATTGTTGTTATACCTATAGCGCTGCAGACTCCTTTAGCTCCTTGGGTACTTTCTCTAGCTTCTCCATTGGGGGCCCTGTGTTCCATCTTATAGATGACTGTGAACATTTATTTATTTTTTAAATGTTATATCCTGTTCCCTAGGGTCTGGTCCACTTTTTTCCCCTTTGGTTGTTAATTTTACTTTGTCAAACGTTAATTTATACTTTGCTAACTTTATATATGTATATAACATATTGATCATATTCACTTCCATTCTCTTCTTTGCTGGCCTTTTGCTCCCATTGAACATTGAGGAGAGGCTGCAAGAGTGTAGGAAGTGGGGGATGGGGAGGAGTGCTGATTTATTTGTCTTTCTTCTCCTGGGGAGAGGCAGTAGCTCTGCTATATGTCCCTGGGACTTGGTAGACAGGCAAGGACACTCCAGGGACTTTGGGTCTCTACCTGCACAGGCTTTGGTTCTCTGATACAGATCTACCATCACTTCATATGATTCTCTCTTTCTCTCCTCCTCTTCCCCAGTGTTGTGGCCTGAATGTTGAAGGCTCCACCTCCAGTTGGTAGATCCAACACTTATCGATGGTGGTGTTAAGAGGACCTGTCCTTATGAATGGCTTAACCCACTGATGGCTTTTCCATTTGATGGAATTATTGGGAGATGAAGCCCAGTTAGAGAGCATGGCCTTGAAAGATATACTTTGCTCTCAGCTACTTTATAGATCTCTACTTTCTAGCCACCATGAAACTTGGTTCCATCACGTTTACCAGCCATGTTGTAACTCATTGTGGTCCAGAAGCACAGAACCTAGGGACCTTGAGTACTCTGAAACCATCAGCCATAGTAACTACTTTCACGATGTCTTAGTTAGGGTTTTACTGCTGTGAACAGACACCATGACCAAGGCAACTCTTATAAAGGTCAACATTTAACTGGGGCTGGCTTACAGGTTCAGAGGTTTAGTTCATTATCATCCTGGTGGGAGCATGGCAGCATCCAGGCAGGATTGGCGCAGGAGAAGCTGAGAGCTCTACATCTTCATATGAAGGCTGCTAACAGAGTACTGACTTCTAGGCAACTAGGATGAGGGTATTATAGCCCATACTCATAGTGACACACCTACTCTAAGAGGGCCACACCTTTTAATAGTGCCACTCCCTAGCCTGAGCATATACAAACCATTATACCATTTTTCACCTGAACAGGGTATTTAGCCAATGGCTATCTTTGGGAAGGGAAGCCCATCACAGCGTTTTCCCAAGACACTCCAATCCATGATGTGCTGTGGTGTCTCTGCCTCTTCAGTCTTTACACACTAAGTGTGTGCTGAGTAGGCCTCCCACTGAGTGGCACCATGTGGTCATGGAGATCCCAGCTCCTGTTGCATCCTGTGAGAGGCTTAGGTTTCCAAATGTCATAAAGGACCCATGTGGAGGTGACCCTGCACCATTTTCTAATTGATGTTCTCCCTCCCTACTTGTTGAACCTTGGGTTACTCTGAGTTGGCTTCAGCCAGCCAGACACCAGGAATGAGGGCCATGGGGCCACTTGAGAATTCTATTCAGCTGCATAGTGTGGAGAACTGGCTCTTTAAGTACAGAAGAAGGATGTCAGGAGGAAAAGGTAGCTCCTGAGCTGGAACTATCTAGTTCATGGCCAAGAGGGAGCCAATCCTCTGAGTCTATCTTTAGACACTTGCACAGTTGCTGGCCACCTGTCAGTCACCACTTAAGCACCAGGAAGCAGGAAAGGACAAAGTGGGTGTCATGATTAGCCTTTTCAACTTGACATGACATAGGCTCACCTGGGAAAAGAATCCCAAAGAGGAATTGTCTACAATGGGATTGGTCCATGGACATGTTTGTGGGCGATTGCCTTAATTAAATAAATAGATGTAGGAAGACTTGGTCCACCATAGTTAGGGAAAGGTGCTACTCACCATGGTTAGTTTTGATTGCCAACTTAACCACAATCTAGATTTATCTGAGAAGAGAGTCTCAGTGGGGGGTCACAGTCCACTGTGGGTGGCACCATTCCCTGGGCTTAGGTTTGGAACTATGTAAAGGTGGAGAAATGAAGCTGAGCACTAGCCATCATGAATGCACTAATTTCCTCTGCTCTTGGTGGTGGATGTGATGTGACCAATGGTCTCAAGGTCCTGCTACCATGTGTGACTTCCCCACAGTGATGGACCTCAAGTCCTAAAATAAATCCTTATTCCCTAAGTTGCTTTTTGTCAGGATATTTGATCACAGCAACAGAAACAAAACCAGACCAGCGAGGCTTCCAACAAAGCTCTGGCTCCTCTTCTCGCCATTTCTGCTGCTCACTTGCCTGCTTGTCCAGGGCCCAACTAGTCAGGATTTTGAGACTGCCTGAGCCTCACTTTCCTGTACCTGGATCTCTGGACACAGCTCAGTCATCTTGGTTGGCCTTCCAGGCCCTGTGGTCCCTGTCCTCCTGCCCAGTTCCTGTGTGGTTCAGTGTAGACTGGCCTGGCCCAGATGTATACTCTAGAGCTCTTATTAACTTCTTTGCAGTCTCTGAGGCTAGGGGACAAGCAGGCAGGCAGGGAACAGTTATTGTAATGAACTGGGAACACCTGGAGCCATCCTGGGCTCTTCCTGGGATGGCCCACCTTGCAGGCTAGATTTCTGCTGTTGAGTCCATTGAGTCAAGGGGTGGGGGGGAGGCACTGCTGATGGCTGCCAACACACCTCTGTTTGATACTGAACTATGACACCATAGAGAGAACTAGAGACACGTACCTTTGGGTTTCTATTGTCTTGTTAGCAAAACCAGCCATTCTGACTACAAAATAACATGAATACCTCAGAGGTAGGACAAAGTGTGATCTGAAGGACAGGGCCCCGTTCTGGGACCTCCTCCCTCGTGACTGCTAATTTTAATATCACATTCACATCCAACAAAGATGCTGGCAGCTTCGCGCAGCCCGACTGCAGAGGAGTGTTTTCAAGGGAGCAGCTTCCCCGGCCGTCCTCCTTTCTGGATCGCTGGTTTCCTCATCACCAGCGCTAACAGGCTGGTGCTGCCACGTCAGGCTCAATACATCACGGTTTAATCAGACGTGGCAGCTGCTGGGCAGCCGAGCCCAGTGACAGCTTGCAGCCGAAAAGGCTCTGATCCGACCAAAACATCTTAATGCTGCAAATGAGCCTCGGGCTGAGTCCACCTCAAACAGAAAGCCTGATGATAGGTTCCATCCTCCATGGACCCCTGATGGCGCCTCTCTGTGTCCTGGAGACCACCATCTGGAGCTTAGATACTTCTGCATGAGGCACAAAGAGCAGGTGTGTGTGCGTGTGACAACGAAGCCCACATCTCCACTGAATTTGATGGAGAGAGGAGGGCACTGTTACATGCCAGAGTTCTCATCTGGAGATGAAAGCAAAGACACAGGGGAATAGTCAGGACACCCATCCCGGCTTTGCTTCTGAGTAATTTTCTATGGTCTAGCCCCTGTCCCAAAGCCGGACTCAGTTTCTGACATCTTAGAGTACCGACCCATGACTCAGGGACTCATGGTTGGTGTGATCTGGACTTGACTCTGAGGGAAATTGATCAACTGAGGACCCCCTGGCTGAGGCCTTACTTGAGTTTTGGATAAGCATTTGTGGCAGGCAGAAAGCTCTGGCCCTGTGAAGTTTCTTTCTGGTGCTTCTGGGGGACCTTAGAGGTCTCCCTGTGAGGCCTGCTGGATTAGTGGGGGCATGGCAATCTCTGGCAAAAATATCTTGACTATACACGCCTACGCTCTACAACTCCCTCAATGCACCATAAACTCCAAATTTCATATTCCTTCCTTTTTATAACCTCCAATCAGCCTTGCTGTAAGTGACTGGGTTTGGAGAAATTCAGTGGACACCCTTCACAAAGAAAAGTGACCTGTAATAGTTATTAGGGAGGGCTGGCTCTCCTAATCCCCTTTCCCTGCCCATGCTGGAAATTTGGTTGGTTTGGTCCTGTGCAGGTGGCCACAGCTGCTGAGCATTCATGAGCGCAGGTCAGGCACTGAGGACAACATTTCAAAGCACCCCTCCCCCAGTACCTCCCACATTTACACCCCCTTTGCCTCCACTTCCACAGTGTTCCCTGAGCCTTGTAGTGAAGGGTTGATATTGATGTCTCATTTATCGCCAAGTGCTCACAGTCGGTTATCCTTAGCACTTAGAGCAGTTGTGAGTCTCCGTCTCAGCCATGACCCAGTGCAAAAAGTTTCTCTGATGAAGGCTGAGAGCAGTATAAGCCCATGGGTTTCAACAGGAGTGTTTTGAAGGCAGCTTCACAATATGGCCAATTAGCGGAGGAACAGTGGGGCAGGCTGTGTATTATACATACTATGTAGGCACAGTCTGGGAAGGCTCTGGGCTCCTGGCCTTCAGCTGCTTATAACATCCCAGTGCATATAGGCCTCCGAATTGGGAGCCTCCCCCATAGACAGTAGTCAGTGTGTACCCTGATGGGGGAGCCACAAAATAAAAACTACTCCTGACACTGGAAGAGGTGGCCAGAGTTCCTGTGGCCTTAGCCCTGGAACTCCCTTCTCCCTGACTCACTTGGGTCACATGTTCCCAAACCAGCCACCCTCCTGCCCATGTAGCAGCACACTCCCAGCTGCATGTCTGTCTTGTTCACACATCTGGATGTCTTGGTAGGTGTGGTTTTCTCCCACCAAGGCTGGTGTGGGATTTGTCTGGGGTTTCAGTGTTTGCCGTGTCTGGGTGGGTGTTGGCAGAGTGGCCAGGCAATGCCATTGTAGACAGGCCTAATGAGGGCTCCCGATCTTGTTTTCTGTGCTGTTTTGAAGGATTTGATTAGAAAGACAGAGAAGAAAATGAACTGGAAACAAACACTGGGTTGTACTCGAAAGAAAAATGTCCTGACAATTGTGGCATGTGTTGGAACAGACCCCTCTGGGAATTCAGGCCTGTGTCACTCAGCACTGTCCACAGAGAGAGTTGTTGCTAAAAACAAACCATAGCTCAGAGCTGGATAGGCCAAGGCACCGAGAACATAACCAAGGTCCCAAAATATGATGGGGGCTTAGCTCTGTCAAGTCTCTTCTGGGTGGTGGTGGGGGGCTGACCTGTTTTCCTCCCATGATCATGGGGCCCAAGAGGGACCACCTACACGAACGTTCCCTGTTCCTGGTTTATAGGTCATGCATGCTCCGGCTCAGGTGAAGAGTCATGTTGGGGAATGGCTTGCGCCAGAGCATGTGCGGTGCACATGCAAAGTCCTGAGTTCTACCCAGCATGGAGGGAGGCTTGAATGGGTAGGGACTCTTTCCATTTGGGGAGAGAAAGGTAAATGCCTTGTGGGTGAAAGGAAATTGCTGCCAGGCCACAGTGGGCCCTGGGGTTCCAGGGTGTGGTTCCCCAGTTCACTGCTCTGCAGAACTTGAATGTGCATCTTGATGAGAGTGTGGGCTCAGCTTGTTCCTCTCATCTGGCGTTGTCAAACTACAGGGAACCACAGCATTGGACTTGAAAGCCCTAATGTTCTCAATGTCCAATATGGGTGGATCGCTGGGCTGAGGCTGGTACCGGGTGGCTCTTACAGGTCAGGAAAGTGATACTCGTTAGGTTCTGGATTCCTCCCTCTTCCTATAGGGAGCTAGTCTGGGTGGTTCTTTGAGCTGTTTCTTGGCAGCTCAGTGATTTGAATCCACACCAGGGCTCTCGGCTGTCTTAACTTTCCTCTCCAGGCCTTCTGAATCCAAAGCCTGGGCAGAAGCTAGCAGAACCCTGTGGCAAGCCATTGTAGACAGGCCACTTGGTACAGGAAGGAATGTCACCAGAGCAGCGTCTTTGGGAAGCTGCAACTGAGGCTCGTGGCCTCTGCGGGTGGTGTTGCTTCCTGAGACAACTGTCCCAGCTGGGGGCATCTTGCGCGCGCTGGTGTGGGTCTCTGGACTGTTCTCGACCAGCAAGAACTATGCTGCAACAGGATCCTTCTGCACATGTTTATTGGGAGAGCTTGATTGCAGAGGCGAAGAGACCCCGAGCTCAGAACTGGTGCTGCTTATATAGGCCTAGGAGAGCCGTGTCTCACACCCAGATTGGTTATGCACTATGCCTCATTTGCATGTTCCTCATCTGATTGGCTACTCTCTCTCAGTACCTCACAGAACCTCATTAACATACCTCATTTGCATGTCTCACATCTGATTGGTTATATTCTCAGTACCTCATTAACATTCCCGGGCCAGGCAGTGACTTGGCTAAAAGCTTTACTACATATGTACACATTGGTTGTTTGTCCAAACTTAGGCGTGGTGGCCAGCAGTAGCCAGTGCCACTCTGCAACGGCACAAGTGGCTTCCCACAGGGGCAGTGCCAGATCTCAGCCCCTTGGTGACCTATAGTGTTAACACTTAGGTATAGGATACACTAAGTCCCCTTGGCTGCGACGAGGTGTCCACATCAGGTTGGGACACCTCGTTGCAGCCAAGGTATCATAACAGCTTCTGAATGATAAGCAGGTAGGCAGAGTCTACAGTCCAGGTTCACATGATCACCTTGCCTGTCGCCTCTACCTGGAGCACAGAATTCTGGGGTTAGCCTAGGGTTCCTGTGGTCCCACCTGGGCCATCTGCCTGGTGTGGGTCTCTGGACTGTTTTTAGTCCTGAGCTAACTTGGAGTATCAGGCCAGCCTCAGAGCTGGTGGACACTGGCTTGTCCAAGCTGAGCAATGCCAAGCTCAGAGAGTTCCATCTCTGTCTGAACTGAGGTCCCCGAGTGTCTCCAGTATTTCCTTAAACAGCTCACGCTGGAGGGATTTGTAGGCAAACTTACCTATGTCACCTATTCCCAACATAAGGATGTATGAAGTGAGTCTGGAGGGAGACTATGCCAGGACATGGAAAGTTGGGTGGCATGTCTCTTCTGAGGCCCACAGTAGAGGAAAAAGAATCAGAGGGCCTGCTTTGGCCTCAGGGCACAGTCCAGTCTTGGGGCCTCAGTGTGGGAAAAGTAGTTCTGGGTGCACAGGCTGGAGGTCATAGCCAGGGTCACTGTCACTATCTACCCAAGGGAGTCAGCATTTCTCAAAAGGCCCTGAATGTTCTGCTTTGAAGGCCTCTGGACATTTAACCCCATAGGTAAAAAACGTCCATGGCTCTATATCCATCTTGATGGCCTAGAGCATCCCTGATTGCTGTTATCCTAAGCTGTGTGCACACCCAGGGCAGGGAGATGGTGGTAACCTTGCTCCATCCCAGCCTTCCAACAGTCACAGTGTAGACGGTGGGCAGTAAAGAGGATGGAGGGTGGACATATAAGATCCAGGGCCACAGGCCTCCTTGTTGGAGCCTGTCATCCAGTGATGTGCCTGCAGTCTGGTCTTCCCCTGGTGGCTGACTGTTTAAGTAAGTGGGAAGGACTCCTGGTGGCCACAGCCAACTGAGGCTGACCACTATGCAGGGTCATTAGCGCAGCTCTGGCTGGTGCCTCCTACATTCTCTGTGGACCACAGTCTGTCTCCCTGTTAAGGCTTTAGGAACCCTCTGCCTTAGGGTTCAATCTCCACTGTCCCTGGAAAAACTGTTAGGCACTGTCTAGGGTGCCAGCCTTGGGGGCTTTGGGGTGACCCGCTGAAGGGACAGCTCAGTGTCCCCGGGTGAGGAGCAGGCTCCTTTTGTCATGGTGCCCAATTAAGTGAGATTGCTTTTCCTGCTCCTACTTAAAGTCCCCACGTGGATGCAAGATTGTCAGCTCAGCATTCTCCCAGGATGGCAGCAATGGTTTCTGTCACTTCTGCTCCAGGGTTTTAAATTAAGCTGGCTAGGATAAGGACGTCTGCTCATTTATCCAGCCTGGGCTCTTCCTGGGACCCGAGCCTCCTAATGAGCGCTGGAGCTGACTTGGCAATTTCTTCCTACCTGTGGCTTAAAAATGACCTTATCAAGCTGCTGGCCGGGCAGCCCTCTGCCCACAGACTCTGGCTTGCAGCCAGGACTCTGCAGGTGCTGGCTGGTGTTGTCCACCCAAAGATCTGTCACAGTCTTAGCCTCAATAACTAAGAATGTGGTTTTACTGGAAATTGGCACAGGTGTCATCAAACTTAGGATCTTGGGATGAGGTCACTCTGGATTAGGGGGCCCTGAATCTAACACTTAGCAAGGGATGTAGAACATAGGAAGAGACCACGTGGAGATGGAACCCAACAGACAAAAGAGGGTTGTCCCAGAGCCCTCAAAAAGGGCATAGCTCTTCCACATCTACACTCCAGTTTTCTGGCCTCCACACCAGGAGGGCGAGCTTCTGCAACCTAATGCACACAGCCGATGTCACTGTGTCACTGTGGCCCCAGGTCTCGAAGCCAGACCGACACTTTTCTTGAGGGTACACATTGATTTATGGCATGGACACACCCATCAACACACTTTGGGGTCTCCTCCTTCCAGCCTCTGCTTGCTGCTATGCTCACCAACTTTCTGGCCACCTGCAGGAAGGGCAGGTTAGTTGGCGGAACAGAAAGCCCTGCAGAGGTCTTCAGCCAATGCCAGGAAGCCCGGGAGTTCAGGCCAGGCTGGGCGGCACATATGTTCTTCCACACAATTGATGACTTGGCAAGTGTTAATCACACCCTCATTTGCTCGAATGGCTATAATTTTGGACATTTTACGTATTTAGATCATTTCACTTAAAATACCAGGGTTTCTAATTTTTTTTTTACCCTTGGGGGGGGATATGTTTTTGAGAAGAGTTCTGGACATGATATGCCTTGAAAATGACTTTCAAGAGTCTGATCTTTCCAGAGAACTTCCTTAGGGTTTGAGCCAGCAGGCATGGCATTCAGGACACAACGAGCTGTTTGCAATTATAATTACAATATGCCTTGTTTCGTTATTAACTGGAAAATGAAAACCCAGAAAAATACAAAATTGGCTAGATAAGAAATCTGATGTGTTCACCTCTGGTCTTTCCCTTCTGTTTTCTTTTAAAACAAGCGTTCCCACATACCACCACCACCACCACCACCACCTCTTCCTCCTCCTCCTCTTTCTCCTCCTCCTCCTCCTCCTCCTCTCTTCTTCCTCCTCCTCCTTCTCTTCCCAGCGTCTCTGGTTCCCGCCTCAGGAGTGTTCACATTGTGCATATGTGGCCAGTGCTGATCAACCCACCCTTGTGTGAAGTCTGTTTAACTATGTGTAACAGGTGGTGGGCTGTTTCAAGGTCTCCAAAGACATGAGACATGGGTCTAGCTTGATGTGGTTTGTTAGGACACAATGTAAACACTTCAGCATAGCCCCCTTTGCATTGGACAGTAGAAGATTCTCTGTGCTTCTCCGTTGCACAAGATCAGAGCAGTGGTTCTCAGCCTTCCTAATGCAGCAGTTCCCCAGGTTGTTACAATCCTTTTTGTTGCTACTTCGTAACAGTCACTTTGCTACTCTTATGAATGTAATGTAAACATCTGTGTCTTCTGATGGTCTTAGGTGACATCTGTGAAGGAGTCATTTGATGCCCCTGCCAAGGGATCTTGACCACAGGTTGGAAACCACTGAGTTCAAGTATCAGTTTCTTAGAACTCACCTGTAAGGTCTCTGTGGGCAGGGTCTTGGCTGTTACCGTGTCTATAGATCTCGTTGAAAATGCAGGTTATAATGGTGCAGAGCTGGTGACGGGTGACAGAGAGGTAAGGGTCCATCAGAGTGGGGAGGGAGGTGTGGCTGCAGGCAGGCACTGCTACCAGAGCAGGAAGCTGAGTGCTCATATCTTCAACTGTTAGTGTGGAGCAGAGAATGAACTGGAAACGGTACAAAAATTTAAACTCTCAGAACCTGCCTCCAGTGGGATGTGTTTCCTGTCAAGGCCACACCTTCTAAACTACCCCAAAAGGGCACCACCAACTGTGGACCAAGTGTCTAGATGATTGAGCCTATGAGGGACGTTTCTCACCCAAACCAGCTTGAGGTGGTTTCTTTCTGGATGATTCTCACAGTCAGTGGGTGCGAAACGCTGTTCTGCCTTTTCCTGTTGAGGGGACGACACTCCTTCCCTCCTCCGTCTGAAATGCAGTAACTTGCACTGCATCCACGTTGGTACACATCCACATGTATATTTGTGGTTATTTAGTGTGCTAACAGCCAGTCCAGCTACTATCCCAGCTAGCTCTTCATTATCGCCCAGTCTTTCAAAGCGTCCCCCATGGCTTTTGCCTGGTTGACACCTTTTCCTCTGGCTCATTTTAATATTGGCTTTTAAAAATCTTTGGCGTTAGAATGTTGCCCCTTACAGGCTCTGCATTGCTTTCGTACTTAGTGCTCTTGCCTGCAGCTGGTTGAATTTCTTGCATCTGTATGTTAATGTTTTCGAGCAAAATTTGGAGGCCTTTGGTTATCAGGTGAGGGTCTGGCTCTGCCTCTCTCTGCTTTGTCCGGAGTTCTATGTTAAATCCCTGAATATTGTCTCACAGAACCCTCCAGCTCAGCTGTTATTACTATTACTACTATTACTATTACTACTATTACTACTATTACTATTACTACTATTACTATTACTACTATTACTATTACTATTACTACTATTACTATTACTACTATTACTATTATTACTATTACTACTACTATTACTATTACTACTACTACTATTACTACTATTACTATTACTACTATTACTATTACTACTATTACTATTACTATTATTATCACTATTCAGTCTTTCCCTCTTTGTACTTTCCGATGAGCTGGACTCAGGTTCATGATTCTTTTTCTTGGCCTCCTCCAAACTCCAGAGAGGCTGTCTGGAATAGTCCTTTGTTACCATGGCCACCAGCTCTAGAGTACCCACTTGTCCTCATTTCTATTGTTCTTTTCCTGAGACGGTTTCCTCCACTTAACTATGCACGCCTTATCTTTAGTCTTTGCCTGTATCCTAGATCAGTTTTGGAACATATTTGTAGTAGTTGCTTTGACATCATCTGCTACGTCTAATATTTGAGTCTAGCTGGCGCCAGCTTATATCATCGTTGTGTTCTGAGTTATGGTCAAACTTTCTTGTTTCTTCGCAAACCCGCCTTCTTGACTAAGAACCAGACTTTGCAGGCAGGATGCTGCAGCACCTCTAGAGTTCCTTTGGCTCCTCTGAAGGCTTTCTTCACTCTAACATTTTCCTTGCAGCCCGCAGGCATCTATGTCTCCCTGGGTTTGTGGCTGCTTGTAAGGTGCTCGTCTCCCATCTTGGTCTCTGAAGTTTAATTTTAGGATCATCCTAGGCTGGAGGTAGAGATAGGCATTGCCTAGGATCTGAGGTTTCTTTATGTCTAGGGCTTTCCCCACAATCCCAGCTGTGGGCTCAGACATTCCCTAGCTGACCACTTCTTGTGGTGTAGTGCTCATTCTGGGGGGAGGGGGATGTCTTTAGTCACAATCAACAGAGATTCACAGAGGTTCAACAGGACTGATCAGGGAGGGTTTCTTTGGTCTTATCAGACTCCTGACAAACCCTTGGCATCTCCAGTGTGTGTGTGTGTGGCCATGGGCAGGGCAGTATGCACTTTAGTGCTTGCTTCTTTTGAGGCTCTTATGCTACCACCCCCCCCTCCCATCCCCATATTCCTGGATGCTTCCCACCTTGGGCTCCAGAGTCTTTGTACTTCCAACCAGAAAGACTATTCCTTCATTTCCTGCAGACAGAGCCAGGGGTAGAAGATGTCTGAGAAACCACAGACCTGGACTTAGGTGTTCCAGCCAGGGTTGGTTGAGGTTCATCCTCCTTGGACTTCTGTGTGCTGGATGCTTTCCTGAGTTTTTAGTGTTGTCAGATTGACTTCTCAGCTTTGATGGCTGTGATCTGTGGGCAGAGCTCTGGGGCCAGTTTGCCTTCTGCCATTATTTCATATTGCCTCAGTCTGGACATCACATTTGACTGTGGTGGGGCAAGTTCTACGTCAGTAAACTTTCTAAACATCCTTCTTTCTTTTGCTGCATAGATTTTTTTTTTTTTTTATTCTGGTTCAGTCACGACTGGAGCCAGTTTAGGGTGAAGGTGCTGGCACCCACCACAGTCTTGCCAGTGTGTGGCTGTTGACCTCTGAGAACTGGCTCCTCCAATGAAGTGGGTAGCACAGCCCTGCAGTGCGGTGGGTCAGTAGGAGAAGACAGTTTGCCCTGAGTTCTATTGAACTCATCCTCGAGTTGAGCCTTCTAAGCACATTTTCCACCAGATGCCTAAGACGATGATGCGGAGGAACCCGATTCTAGGATCACTATTATCCTGCAGTGGCATCCACTTAACACCAGGAGCCCTGGGCTTTTAGTTGAGTAAAGGCCAAACAATCAGGAGTCTGGACGGACAGCTCATTTATCAAGCTGAGACAAACGTGTCTCTGGCGCTCAGAGTGGGGGATGCGCGGTGAAAGGTTAGGGATGCGAAGAGCCAGATTCGTCTCAGCGGCGTGTGGAGATGCCTCGGAGCAGATGCTTCCATTTCCGCTCAGCGCGGTGGGCGGGGGCTTGTGATTTTCAGTGCTAATTACTCCATTTAGGAGTCTTGCCTGGGAGACACTGTCTTGCAGGGGTCAAGGCTGCCCTTTGCAGGAAATCTTCTCCGACTGTCTGTAAGAGCACAGAAAATGTCCCTGATGAGGCAAGGACGGTAAATTAACAGATAGCAGATCCCTTTCCAATAAACTCCAGTGAGTCCTATGCATTTTAATTAGCCCTCCTCCAGCGGAAGGCTGGGGGGATGGGTAAGGCTATGTGTGGCGCCCCCTGGCAGTACCTGGAATAATGCCGGCGACACTCCTTTTTTGCTGTGACCATTTTTTTTTTTTTTTTTTTGGACACTAAGGCCAAAGGTCAGAGGCTGGGCCGGTCAGCATGATATCAAGGGTGCTGACAGCACACTGGGCAGGAACATCCCTCCTAGAGCACGATCCACAAGAGAAGCTTAGCATCATAGTCAAGGTGCTCCGCTTAGTTCTTGAGTCACCGCAGCTAAAAGAAATGAATTACTTTGTCCTGAAATGAGGAAAACTCAGATGGAGTGAGGTGACACACTGGCATCCTCACATCTGCAGATGGGGGTTGGTTGCTGTTCCTGAGGGTGAACTCTGCAGGCACTGCTGTGTGGCCAGCGGTCTCTACACTACCGGGTGGGGGATGGGCACAGGGGACACAGCTCCTTTCTGACCTCTTCATGGCTCAGCTATGCGGAGTCTGGGGTTTCTGCAGGTCTGTAAAGGATTGATAAGGTGTGTGCCCACAGTATAGCTTTCCTCTGAGGCCCCGGTTTTCTGATGTATGCATGGCCATTCCTGGCATGAAGGTCATTTCATCTTTTCTTGACCCAGCCATTAAGCAAGGGTCTATCCCTGACGGGGATCCCACCCAGGTTTATTTGGGGCTTTGTTCCAGTGGCTGCCATTTACATGGCAAAGCTGGTAGCCCTCACCCAGAAATAAGATTCAGTACAGAAAAACACTGCAGATACCACTACGTAGCAGAAGCCCATCCCCCAGCCCCAGCTGGCCAGTAGCTGGGGCAACTATGTCAAGTGGTTGAGACCCAGGGACTGAGACTGTAGGTTTCAGCACCTACCTCTTGCCGCTGAGATGGCAATCAAATCCTTCTCATTTCTTTGGTTTTTTCCTGTTTAAAAAGAAAGCGTAGATTAATTAGGAGTTTCGCTGGATAGTGAATAAATGTCAAACAGCTGTTGGAAGCATGTGGCAGGCAGACTGCTCTTGTAAGGAAAATAAATTTATTTCTCATTATCAGGCTTTAAAAATAGCCCAGGAAAATGAACCTAATGTGTGAGGTGTGTCTCCGAGGCTTTCTAGGAAGCCGAGACAGCTGCACCCCTGACGGAAGGGCCATGCCCTACCCTTCCTGATGGCAGGGTCCCCCCACGATCCTCCAGTGTAGACCTTTCTCGGACGGTACCAGGAATGGGCATCTTCCAGACCGGGTGCTCAAATGAGCAGGGACATCCAGACACTCATTACTCAAGCCTTGAGAGCTGCTGTGTGTGAGCCTCAGGGTGGCCCTTCGTCCTGCCGGAGAGGTTGTGAGAACTCCAACAGAAAGGGGTAGAGAGGTCTCTGTGATCACAGACTCTGTGAGACGAGACCTGAAAACAGTGGGCATCTCTGCTTAGCTGATTCTGCGAGCCAGTTACCCCTCTGTGATCCAGGCATTGACCATCATGAAGGATGTTCCCTCCTAAACATCTGGAACGGTATCGAGTTCCGGGTTTCATTGGAAGTGTAGAGATGTAGCTTCAAAGACCAGGGCAGTAGTTTTGTGGAAGTTACAAGAGGCAAAGTCCCTTGTGGGTGGATACCTCTGGGTATACATGGGGCCTGAGGAGTCACCCTCACCTCAGCATCCGCTCACTGGCTGACCACAGGAGATGCTTAGGGGTAGAGAGACCCGTGGAGAGTGTGGTGCAGCGAGGGACATAGAGTCTAGTTCCAACCTTCCTTGTGGAGTTGGAGGTAACTCTACAAAGATCGCATGTTTCCATCAGGGCTTGCAGAACCCATCCAGTGGCTACCCCTGTCTCCTCATGGATGAGGAGCTCTTTGTGTTTGAGATGCCTTTCCTAGGACTCCATGGAGCCCTCTGAACAGAGGGTGGAGGATTCGTGGGCTGCTACTGAAGGTTCTTCAACACTTGCATCCACAGCTCATGCCCAGCTGGTCCCAGGCAGCAGCTCAGTGGGGGCCCTCACTCATCCCCAGCTCCTGACTGCTCTCCATTTGCATAGACAACTGCAGCTAGGGCAGGGAAGGCTGGCCTCTCTCTTGTTACAAGAGCTCTTTCCCCAGTGAGATGCAAACCTATCCACCTCTACAGGTCTCTGATGACAAACCAAGTATAAGTCACCCCAAGGAATAGGTGCGTTTATTGGGTTAACTCAAAGACCATGGATGAAGGGTTACTTACAGAAGTATGGGTGATCCCAAAGCATTGCACCACTGAAATTAGTTATTCTCCCTAGTTATTATGGTTGGTACATGCTCAGCCCAGAGAGTGGCACTATTAGGTGGTGTGGCCCTGTTGGAGGTGTGGCCTTGGTGGAATAGGTGTGTCACTTTGGGTGTGGGCTTTAAGACTCTCATCCTAGCTGCCTGGAAGCCAGTATTCTGCTAGCAGCCTTCAGATGAAGATGTAGAGCTCTCAGCTCCTGCACCATGCCTGCCTAGAGGCTGCCATGTTCCTTCCTTGATGATAATGGACTGAACCTCTGAACCTGTAAGCCAGCTCCAATTAAATGCTTCCCTTATAGGAGTTGCCTTGGTCATGGTGTCTGCTCACAGGAGTAAAACCCGAACTAAGATACGAGTATAGATGACAACTTCCCCATAGAGGCACAGATGGGGTCCTCCCCTTCAGGTAACTTTCTGTGTTTGTGGTGATTTGAACAAGAATGGGCTCATATATTTGAATGCCTACCCACCAGGGAGTGGAACTTTTTATAAGGACTATAGGAGGTGTGGCCTTGTTGGAGGAAGTGTGTCTCAGGGGGTTGGTGTTGAAGTTTCAGAAGCCCATGCTAGGTCCAGATACTCTCTCTGCACACGGATCAAGATGTAGAACTCTCAGCTACTTCTCCAGCACCATGTCTGCCCATGTGCCACCACGCTCCCCACCATGATGATAATAGGCTAACCAACCTTTGAAACTGTAACCAACCCCCTAATTAAATGCTTTCTTTTATAAGAGCTGCTTGGGATATGATGTCTCTTCACAGGAATAGAACAGCAGCTAAGACCACACTTTATTCTAGCACTTCCTAAGACCGTGGGACCAGCTACAGTCATGGCAGACTTTACATATAGATGGCTCACATGACCCCTCCCACCCCTCCCTTCTCTGAGGAAATGGCAATAGTTAATAAGTCCAGTCTTGGGAGTCTTTTGGGAGTCACCACCCTTTTCTATGAAGATGGTGGCTAGTGTGCCCGGAGGATAACACTCAACTCCTCTGAGGCTGTGATAGGAGGATTACGGTTGCTCGGGCCACCTTCCTTGTGTTGCCCCTCACTGTGCCTTTGTTTAGCTACCCCAAGGTAGAGTGCACTCACAATGCCACAGATTACATGTATAAACTAATGACAGGACCAAGGTATGGCTTAAGGGCAAGTTGTTACTGTAGATATGAGGGATAGAACAGTTGGAGGCATCTGGAAGAGTCCAGAGCAGAGAGCAAAAGCAATGGATGAGTGAGCATGGCTAGCAGATTGGGCTTGGGTATGAGAGGAGAGAGAGACAGACAGACAGACATAGACACAGAGAGAGACACAGAGAGAGACAGAGACACACAGATGGAGAGAGAGAGAGACAGACAGAGACAGAGAGAGAAACACAGAGAGAGAGAGAGACAGACAGACAGAGAGAGGGGGAGAGAAGGAGAGGACCACGAGGGGAACAGTAGATACTAGGAGGTATGGGCAAAAGAGGGAGCATAGCTGAGGGAGCACTACTGAAACATCAGGGTTATAAAGACAACGAGAAACTGCAGGGAGAGAAGCCCATGAGCGGGAAAGAGTTTAGGGGAAGGGGTCGGGTGAGAAGAGTCAGGGTGCCTGTGTGGAGTCTGAAATGTGTAACAGACACTTGGGATTCTGAGGGATCCTGGAGGCCAGTGTGCACTTTGGTATGCTAATAGGCACCACAGATAGCCATTGGCTTCTTCTGCCAGTGTTAAGGAAATGGCTCCTTTGGTAGACGAGAACCTGCTTCGCAAGTCCTGGGAAATGCTGTTTTGTTGTTGTTGTTGTTTGTTTGTTTTTTGTTTTCCCTAAATCACCAGAATTTGGACCTGACATTACCGAGCTGGGGCGGTGACCACAGGGGCTACTATCCCGACGTACCCTAAAGTGCATACCAAGCAGCCTTGTCTCCCCGATGTGCTTAACTCTGCCCCCAGCTACACTGTCCAAAGGCTGTGCCCACTCACTTCCTGCCTAAGATCAGAGCCTCTGGAATGATAATGTTTGGATATAGGAAGCTAAATGAGATGTGTACTTGATGTGGCTTCTCCATCCCACGTTGCTCCCTGGGAAGACCTAACTAAAAGCCTACCAAGGTGATTTCACTCTCGACTAGTCTCTCTGTGTTTAAGGACCTCAGCCCCTGGGCTTCCAACGGAGCCTCTGCTTATAGGTGTTTGCAGGAGAGAAAGGCGTTTCCTTCTTGGCTCATCTCATCATCACACTCTTTGGTCCTTGTCCTTGAGAGCCTGCCAGCTTGTTCATTTCCTCGACAGTGGCTTGTGAGCAGGGTAACACATGCGGAGTCCCACATAGGCACGCTCTGACCCTTCTCTCAAAGGATCCTATTACATTAGTGACATTGCCTGGGGATAGTGGGATCTTCTTATTCCTTCTCCACAGGGTCAACCATGCAGGCCACTGTACTGTCATTGGTGAAGGACAATGGGGTCTCTGAGACCCTGATGACAAGGCTGAGGAGGCAGCTGGAGCTGGGATTTGGAACAGGGTGGCGAGGCATTAGTGCTGTGGGGCCGTGTGGGACTGGGAAGGACTCCGTTTAACTGACAGACTGTGCTCAGGACCCCACGAGGAAAACAGCGAATGCAAGCATTAAAATACACTAGACACAAACAATTCCAGGGAAGTCTGCATAAACAACAGCATAGACCAGGAGGAAGGGCTCGGAGTGGGGTGCCTCTCTGGCTAGCATGCTTGGAGGCTGAGGTGCATCTCCAGCATTGAATTCCTTAACTGACAGAAAAAGAAACAGAAGAGGAAAGCACTTGCTGAACGAATGAAAAATTAACCTCCGGAGTTTAGGAAGCAATCCTAATTTGTAAAACAATGACGTCACACAAAACCACAAACGGTGGAACCCGCCTCAGAAGAAACAGAAATCAAGAGGGGGTTTGCTCTTCCTTCTGTCTCTTGTCAGAAATGTTAAACATTTTGGAAAGCTTGTTTCGTTTTGATGTTGGCAAGGACTATCATTGGAGCAGGGAGGGGGGGCTGATCTCCGTAGGACAGGAGCCCAGGGTACAGGCCTGCTGTGAATGGCAAAGGAGTTTATATCCACTATCATACCACATTAAAATAGAATGTACATAATAAAGTGAGAATTTCTAGCTTTAAAAAAAATCCACAAAACCTTGAGAATACAATCTGTTGAAGCGAAGAGGAGGTTTTGAATACATATGTGTGTAAATAGGAGCTGGTGTCTCGTGTGGACGCCTGTGTCTGTGTTTGTAAATCCAAACAACACCAACAGTCCATCTGCTGTGCCTGCGCGGTCATGAGTTCACCAGTAGAGGGCACTGTGCAGTTTGCAATTTACCCTCGAGAAATTTACCAGCTTCAATCCAGGTCCACCCCTGGCAGCAGCATCTGGAGACAGCAGGATTACAAATGAGAGTCATTTGTACAAAAAATATCGGGTGAAGCTGTAATGTCCTGTGCGGTGTGGTGACATTTGCATAACATTTAAAAACATGCAAACATAGCAAGTTTTCAGGCACAGGCATTTAAGTTTGTGGCTGGTGGTGGTGAAGTGTGTGTGTGTTGTATGTGCATGTGTGTGAGTGAGTGTGTGTGTGTGTGTGTACTTTTATGTTCACTGAGTCCCCTCATCTTCCATAGAGTCTTTACAATCCCCGACTTGGTCCTCAATGGCAGCCAGTGTAAAAAAATAAGTTTGGTGAGCAACCTGTAAGGCTCACAGATTTGCCACAGAAACCGGGGAACACTAGGAAAACCGACAGGATCTGGGGTAGCACCTGCCCAAGATAACTTTCCAGAAGGTCTCCATGGCTGCCTGCCTCCACCCGATCCTCAAGGTGTGGGGCTCCACCAAGCTAGCGCCCTAACCTCCCGGCCTGCCTGACTCTCGTGATGCCCAGCCACTGCCTGTGATTTCTGGAGGTGCAAAGCCTTCTCTTAGATGTAGAGTCAATGTCCCAGACGGAGCCTTTCATGCCACCGAGATGTCATGGGACAGGTTAAGAGGGGTCTCAGGTGAAACGGCTCATGGGCCGCATCTTGAGATCCAGGTGACAGTGGGGTTGCTTGTTTGCTTTGGTTTGGGAAAAGAGCAGGCTCTGCTTCCGCCTTGGAGCCGCGTGTGTCTATGGTGTGGTGTGGGAATACTGTGCCGTGTGGAGCTTCTCCCAAAGCTTTCATTCTGCAACCTTGCACCAGCACTGGGAGCGGGGGACTCTTCAGACCTGAGGGACCAAGAACATGCAATTGCCATGGTGTTGGGCTTGGCAGCTGTCTCAGTCCTTGACTCCTAGCCCAGTTTGAGCCGCTGGCTTGTCTTTATCCATGGGCAGGACGTGGGCATCACTGCAGTGTATGCAGCCCTCTTACGATCCCACGGGCCATTGCTTCTGTCTAATGAAGTTGTTGAATTCACATTAGGATATAACAGTCATGCTGCCTCCCTCCTGAGTCTCACCATGAACTTTTTTTGATGTGTCTGTGTGGTGTGTTTGTGTGTGTGTGTTTGTGTGTGTGTGTTTGTGTGTTTGTGTTTGTAAGTAGAGGGCAAACACGTATTCAGGGAACTGTATAGTCCAGGATAGCCTCCAACTTGCCATGTTTTTGAGGATGACTTCAAACTCCTGATCCTTCTGCATCCACATCTGGAATGCTGGGATTGTAGGCTCGTCTGCCCGGGAGCAATCACTGTCAACTTCTTCATGTCCAGGGTGTGGGTTAATGGAGACCAAGACTGCACACAAGGGTTGATTCCTGTGCTGCCTACTCTTCATTCATGGACCTGGACCTGCTCACCCTTCACTCATGGAGTGCAGCACCTGCCCCTCCTTCACCTGTGGGATTCCTAAATCTGCCCACCCCTCACCTGTGGGGCTGCTACACCCGTCCCACCATCCCCCTTGGGATTCCTAAATCTGCCCACCCTTCACCTGTGGGGCTTCCCTTTCCTGTAGGGAACTAATACCCATGCTGTCATCAGCCCAGGCTTCAGGCCCTGCCTCTGAGTTAGGGAGACAGGCCGGTCATGCAGGATAGGCTATGTCTCTCCTCTGGAAGCTGGTGAGTGTTTTAACGTGTTCTCACTATTCTCTTCTGCAGCTTGAAGGTCGTCCGAGTAGTCAGGTCCCTGTTGGATGCTTCTGTTACTTCCTATGGGATGTGATCAGGTACAGAGCTGTGGCCAACTGAAGGACTCTCGGGGTGTGTGGTCCCTCTCAGTTGTGTACCGAGGGTGGTGATATAGGCCCCAGAGACACTCCAGCCCTGATGGATTTGCATCTGTGAGTTGGCCTCACCAACACCAGTTTGGGCTGAGTTTTAGGGTGATATGGGGCAGACAGAGAAGGACTCTTTTGTGTGTTGGACTCGACCTTAGTCTGAGACAGGAGCCTCAAAGCCATTCTTGTGGCAATGATAGCAGTTTCTCTGGCTGTGGGCCTTTGGGTAACTGTCTACTTAGATGAGGATGTTGGTATGTAGCCCCTGGCTGGGTGAGGAGCCTCATACCTTACAGGGCTCTGGCAGCTCTGACCCATTTGGAGAAGTTGGTGTCCTGCTCCCCCACAGGCAACCTTCCCTTCCTGCCTTGGTCGTCCCCAGTGTTGGGACAGGAGTGACAACCTCATACGGTCTCTACCTGTGGTTTCCACGCACTGAAGGGATGTTCCCATGAACACTGCAGCTGAAGTTGTATATTTATTTCCCACATCAGACCGAGGAAATGCGGTTGGTCCCTACCTGCCCCATCCATCTTGAGATGTACTGGGTTTCTAACCAGAACCTTCTGGAAGACTGCAGAGTGAGGCCGCACCAGGTTCATTATCACTGCATCCTATGCGGGCACCCCTCACACTCACGCCTCGGCAATCTTGATATATTTCCCTTTGCTTTCCTGTTTGTGTACGTCCCCCATTACTGGGGTGTGATTCATAACACTGCAGAGAGGGCCATCTGTTCCTTTCCAGGCGGGCCCAGCCTATAGCGGGCGGCTCTGCAGGTCCCCACTGTAACTGGGAGAATCTAGTGCCGCTCTCTCTTTTTCTCCCAACATGTTTTAAAAGGCTCACACCACCTTGTTTTTCCTTCCAGGAGGATGGGTTCAAACCCAGGCAAGTCCTGGCCTTTCAGGCCTTTGGCTGTAGGTGATAGCAAGGTCATACATACCACATGTTGCTCCCTGGATCCATAAGCAACATGCCTTCCACCCTCTACCAATCTCAAGGACCATTTCCCACCACCCATCTCTTATCCACCCGTCTGTCCATCTGCCCACCCACCTGTCCATCCACATGTCCATCAGCTCATCTGTCTACCCACCCATCCTTTGTCCATGATCTGTCTGCTCACACATCTACCTATCAAATCTTCCCACTGTCTATGAGCTATCCATCTCACAATGGCTTAGGCTAGAGAGTGGGGCAAGCTGGGTAGCCACTCCTATAGTGAGGAGGAGAAACGCACTTGCTTCTGGCTTTTATTTCATTTGTATTTAGAGGGCTTTAACGAAAGGTTTTCCCTTTTGGTGGGAGTGTTTGAGAATGGGTGACACTGTGGCACTGGTCAAGTCACCTCTAGGCTGGCTCTTAGGAAGCAGGTTCCCTGCCCTGTGAAGTCTAAGAGTGGAAGCTGGGACAAGCTGTCCGGACAGCCCTGTGGCAGGCTCTGCTCTGGACAGGTGTGGGAACATGGTCCCCGAGGCAGAGATTCTAGAAGTTTTCTGGAGGTGATAAGTGGCCTGCAGATGTGTTAGGAGAAAGGGACAGTATGACATGGTAGCTCTGCAGGCTGCTCTCCCTGACCCATGCTGAACCTGTCCTGACCCTGCATTGAGCATGCCTGTGTATTCTTGACCCATCAGGTGGGCTTTTTCCATGGGCAGGGTCATGCTTTGGGCAGCACTAGCCCTTTCAGTAGTGTTGGGGAAAAGGTTTGGCCTGGGGAGAAGGGGAGAGGGTCGGTGGCAGTGAGACTTCTACGCCACGGTGTAGGACAGACCTCTACACCCTTGGGATTTTTGTGGTGCAGGAACTTGCATGTTTCCCTCAGCTGTCCTCAGCGGAGCCTCTTGCTGGCTCTCCTCTCCAAGTTCCTGGTTAAAACCCACTTCTTAAGAGGATTAGATACCCAGGGTGGAGGACCATGGTGCTCTCAGCATGGAGTGGCTTGGCCCTGACCACACCTCACATCACACCTTCCTGCGAGACTCCTTACCCTGAGGGGCTGTCCCCCATTTTCCAGAAGGTTAGAAGAGAGTCTGAACAGAATCCGGTGAGTATGTGGTTTGGGATATAGTATGATGTTTTGGCTCCTGTATGCTCACGTTAAGTAGTTGGTGTATCTGCCTCCCAAGCCGTTATCATTTCTCTATGGTGACTTCTCCCTCCCTCCCTCCCTCCCTCCCTCCCTCCCTCCCTCCCTCCCTCCCTCCCTCCCTCCCCCCTCTCCCTCACTCCTTCTCTCCCTCTCTCTCTTTCTTTCTTTCTCTCTGCTTTTGCTCTCTCTCTCTCTCTCTCTCTCTCTCTCTCTCTCATAGAAGAATTTATCTGGGCTCATGGTCTCAGAGGGACAAGAGTCTATCAGGGCTGGAGGGATGGCTCAGTGGTTAAGAGCACTGACTGCTGTTCCAGAGGTCCTGAGTTCAATTCCCAGCAACCACATGGTGGCTCACAACCATCTGTAATGGGATCCGATGTCCTCTTCTGGTGTGTCTGAAGGCAGCTATAGTGTACTCATAATAAATAAATAAATCTTTAAAAAAAAAACCCAAAATTTAAAAATTTAAGAGTCTATCATGGAAGGGACACATGGCAGTAAGCATGGCGGCAGGAGGAGGAAGCTGAGAAATCACAGCTACTGTAAACATGAAGCAGAGAGAGGGGAGGAGGGGAGAGAGATGGGGAGGGGGAGAGAGAGGAGAGAAGGGGGGAAAAGACAGAAGAGAGAGGAGGGAGGACAAAGAGGAGAGAGGAGACAAGGCTATAAACTCTTGAAGTTCTTTCTGCAGTGAACACATTTTAGAAACAAAGCAAAACTGAGTTTGGTGGCACATTCCCAATACTCAGGAGGCTGAGGCAGGGGAATGAGATTGAAGGCAAGACTGGGCTATAGAATAAGAGTCTCTAAAACAAACAAACAAACAAACAAACAAACACCAACAAACAAACATTAAAAGGGAGCAGAGGCACAGGGTCCTGTGCTGCATGCGGCCAGGCTGCCCTGTGTTGTGTGCTGTGTTGCATGCTCAGGTGGGCTGGACACTGACACCTGGGGTGAGACAAAACCGAGTGGCCTGCCAGAGCACGGGGCTTGGGCAGGGAAAGCAGACAGCCTTATGACCAGGGAGTAGGCAGAGACCATCTTTGAACTGCGAGGTCCCAGGAGACAGGTGTTGTTCCAGGCTGGGGTGGGGTAGGCTAGCACTTCCAAACCTGCAGACTGGTCCTCACGGGCTTGCCTGGTTCCGGTTACCGGGGAGACTGACAAGGCAAAGAAAAGATCTAGCAGTATGTATGCATCATGGGATTCCGTGTGGGTGCCCCAGGGCCCAGCTCATGCAGAGGCTCTGACTGTGCCATCCCATGAGCCAACTTTTCTTTAGGCTCCTTACAGTTTTCAGTGGGTGTTTTTACTCTTACCAAGGCCTGGCACCTCTAAAGAATAACAGGTCAGGGTATAGACTTCTGGGTAGCATAGCCCCAATGCTGGCCCCCATATAGCTTCCCTGACGTGGTTCCCTTGGTAATAAATGGTCCATGAGTACAGGATGCTGGCACAGGGATTTGGGCTCTGACTGATGCCTTGTGGCTTCAGGCTGGTGCCCGTGCAGCTGCAGAGCTCTGATTTCCTGTGCATCCACCTGATGGGTGGGTCAGGTCCTTGTCTACAGGGTCCCCTTCCTTACCTAGCACCCTCCCAAACCCTCTTACCTTCACCCAGATCCCTGCCGGTGACTGAAGCTGCGGAGGTGAGCCAGAAAGTTCCCTGCACGGTCACACACCTCATCTCATCGAGCTGAGAATCAGCTCAGTTGTGAGCAAAGCCATTGGCGAGGAATTCATATTTTCCCCATAAAGCACAGAGCCTGGCAGATGTCAATACGGCTGGGATTGAGGTGCCATTCACATGTCTGCATGGCTTAGATGAAAATGTCCAATGAGAAAAACATTGGGGCTTAGCAGAGATGGCCTGAGCAATTCCAAAACAATTTATCTTAGAAATTAATTCCCAGGAAAAGTTACCCAAGGGGCCGGGGCTTAAAGTTTTGTTTTTCCATTTATTAAAACTCTGAAGCCTTGTTTTGTGTCTGAGCCTCAGATTGGTTCATCCTGCTATAGCTTAGAGTTGGAAGCCCACACCAGGTTCTCTACCTAGGGCCCCCTCTAGGCTTGAGGCTGACATCATCCTATGTCACCTTTGCCTTTGACTGGAGTCCTGTCACTTTTGGTGGTTGTCAGAGATAAGTCTCATTTCCTCCTGGCTCCCACTGTAAAAACAAGGACTGCCCTTCATGTCCTTGTCAAGTTCTACCTACCTGTCTGTCTGTCTCCCTTTTAAAATATTTATTTTATGTATATGAGTACACTGTAGCTGTCTCCAGACACACCAGAAGAGGGCATCAGATCCCATTACAGATGGTTGTGAGCCACTATGTGGTTGCTGGGATTTGAACTCAGGACCTCTGAAAGAGCAGTCAGTGCTCTTAACCACTGAGCTATGAGTCTAGGTCCTGGGGCCACTTCATCCACAATCACCACCCAGAGACCTGTTGGTGTGTTCAGCCCTTGAGATCACTGTAGACAGACCCATTGCTCCTGACCCTCATCCCATATCTGAGCTGGCTATCTAGGGGCTGATGATCCTGGAAATGTTGTGCCAGGGAAATGTTAGTGATCCCCCAACACACGCACAGGAGCCAATCTGATGCAACTCACAGCAGGATCTTTGTTCTATTCTCGCCAGTTTGCCTCCCCCTCCCCAATGCACTACCGTCACGCAGGATGGTTTTGGTGGTGGTGGAGCCCTGAATGTCTATTGGGGCAAGGCTTTATAGTAAGCAGCAAGCAGGGAATACGTGTGCAAGCATCTCATTGGAAAATTACGGTGACTTTTAACACAATTGGCTGGTGCTGGGAGTCCTATCATAAACTTAACTTCTGCTTCCCTCTGCATTGGTGGTCGTTAGGCAGGGGGTGGGCTTGTAACCTGGGGATGCAGGCTTGTTAGGATAATGACTTGGAGACACTGGTCTTATTGACAGTGTAACCTGGAAATGCTGGTCGTCTTGGATTAGCCTAGAGATTGGAGCTAGGCTCGGGTTTTGTTGGGGGGTGCAACTTGGAAACGAATGCTAGGTACCAGCCTGTTAGTTGACCTGAGTTCAAACTTAGGTCGGGTTCTCTAAAATGGAGTCTGAACTTAAAAGCTTTGGCATCCCAGAGACAGGTCGTCACTAAAGAGCTGTGTCATCCCGGGAAGTGCCTCAAGCTTCTCTGTGCTTCTCTATGTGCCAACTGCCAAGTGGGGGTGGCAGCAGCAGGGCTGGCTGGCACAGCTGGTGCAGATCAGATGTGGTAGGGTGTGAATTAAACGGCTCAGCTGGAAAGAAACTCGGGGCTGATGGTATCACACCCATAGCCAGCCAGATGCAGTCCTGTGGCAGGCACGGGCTGCCCTATGTAGCTCTAGACTGAAAGCTGACTTGGGGTGAGATCCTGGGTATGAGGGTGTCCATCATACCTGACACCATCCTTAGATGGGAAGGGAGAGCACAGGGCTTATTCTGATCCTGACAGCCGCTCCATCCACAGAGACACCTGGTGGTGGGTATCCAGGGAGTCTAGAACTCCTCACTCTGAGTCTTTCTCTCCCTGGGTCTCCTCTGCCCTGGGTTTTCTCTCCTTAGGTCTCCCCAACTGCCTTGGATCTTCCATCCTTGGGTCTCCCCCACTTTGAGCTCAGACTGGATCTCCCTGGATCTCCTTGGGTCTTTGCTGTCATGGGCCCTCCCCTCCCTGCCTCTCTCCTGGGTTTCCTCTGCCTTGGCTCTCCCTACCCAGACTTCTGCAGGCACAGCTGCGAGTTACAGAGAAAACCCACTCTTGCCCCAATTGTGTAGCTATGAACTGTTCTAGTTAGGAATTGAGTTTCTTCATAAAGAGGAAAATGAAAAAGAAAAAAAAAAACAACTTTTGAACCACCAGAGAGTCAAATGAGCTCTCAGCAGGTAATAAATGGAGCCATTTGGAAGCAGGGAGAGACCTTGTCCTGTCCCCCATCCACCCACGGCCTCGCACCTTCAATGCCAAGAGCTGATTTTTCTCTCTCAGCTCCCTTCACTCAGTACCACATCTGAGGGGTGTTAGGATAGGGAGTCATCCTCGTTGAGGCTGGGGTGTCACATTGGGTATTCTGCCTGGGGGGGGGAGGGGGAGGAAGGAGGGGAGAGGGAGAGCTACTTAACATTAGGCAGCTCCGCAGACACCAGGAAGATGGGACCTCATTGCTATCTGGCTGGGAACATGCCACTGAAGCCTTAGGTGGCCATAGAAGGTCAGGGTGCTAAGGGTGGAGGGTGGGAATTCCCAGCCAGGCCAGCAGTGTATTCCATCTAATTTTAGGGTCAGTTTATGAGTGTCCCGAGCTGCCCTAAACTCATGGCCTAGACCCCTGAGGCATCTCTGATTGAGCCAGACACAGAATAGAGGAACAAGAGCCCTAGGCATGGTAGGGCAAACTCAGAAATGGGCGGAGCACCCAGGCTCAGGAGGCAAAACTCTGAGGTGAAGCAAGCTGATCCCCAAGATCAACCCAATCCCTACAGAGGCCCCCAGCTTAGATGCCCATGTTGGGTGGTGAGGATGGGGATGTAGGCCTGCTTGCTCTGAAGCCCTGCGACTCAGAGGAGAGGACCTGAGAGTAGAGGATGGAGCAGCCTGTGCCACGCCCTGCTCCTGGTGTCTATAGTCTACTTCTTTACTCTTGCACACTGCTCAGGGATTATGTCCTGTGGCCAAGCCCTGCCAGGCTGGACTGTCCTGTTGCTGAGGAATTCAAGGCACCTTGAGTCACTCACTGCCACCTTTCCTTACTTCCAATTAGTACTAGGCACCAGGGAGGGTCCCCACCAACTTCCTCAAAACCTGTCTCTCTTATGGTTGACATGTGTTGGCATCAGGACCCCCGAAACCTGTGACATCACATAGGTGGGACCTACAGACCTGTTACCAAGACAACAGCTACCATGTTCCCAGAATCCACTTGGCTCACCTCCCACCTTAACCCGTGTTACATCATTATCCATACATATAAGGGGAATGCTCTTCCCTCTCTCTTTTTTCCCCTACTCTTTCTGCTGCCACCTTTCCCCCTCCCAATAAACCTCTTACATGTGGAGCTGTTTGGGTCCATTTTGCTGTGTTCAGACTCAAGTCACTATTTTAACACATCAATGTGGCTGCAATTCTTGCTTTAACATGTTACCCTATGACCACATGATCAGTGATGGGCAGCAGGAAGGGGCTGATATGCACCATTTCCTTAGTCTCAACAGCTTCTTATCTGATCTGGACTGAACATGGCCATATAGCCCAGTGAAGATGGGTGTCTTAATATCTTTTCTGGTGTGATAAAAAGTACCCAGACAAAGACAAAGTAGAGGAGAAAGGTTGCTATTTATTTATTTATTTATTTATTGCCTACAGTTCCAGGTTATAGTCCATGGTGGCTTGAATGAGAATGGCCTCCATAGACTCATATACTTGAGTGTTGGCCCCCTGTTGCTGGAACTGTTTAGAAAGGATTAGGAGGCGTGGCTTTGTTGGGGGAGGTGTGTCACTGAGGGTGGTTTTTGAGGTTTCAAAAGCCCACACCATTCCCAATGCTTCTCTCATTCTCTCTCTACCTCTATCTCTGCCTTGTGCTTGCTGATCACAATGTAAATGTTCAACTCCAGCACCATGACTACCTGCCTGTAACGGTTGGTCTGCAGGGACAGAGCCTGTGGGAGCCTTCTACTTTGTGAGTTCTTCTTTTTTCCCTCTCTTTCCCTTCCTAGTTTCACTCACTGTCACTAGATAGGAGAGACAGAAGGATAGAGGGGAGAGGAAGAGATGGAGATCCTTGAATCTAATTTTCTTTCTTCTCATTTCTTCTTTGAGCAAGACTACTAACAAACCACAGCCAGCCACCCTGAATGACCTCCTACCCACCTCTTGGGGCCCTAGCGTTTACATACCCTCTGGAAAGCTCCTGGAATTCTAAATGTCACACAATCATGGAAGCTATCTGCAGCTGGCAAAATCATGCCTCTGCTAGAGCACGCAGCAAATCATAGTCAGCTGCTGCAGACAGTCCAAAGCAGCCCATATCTCTACATCTGCAACTAAAACAAAAGCATATTCTTATATTTCCCTGTGTTTCTGTATTCAACACTCCAGAATTTTCACTGTACACCAGGACTTCAGGAGCCAGCTGCAAGTCTGGGAAACACATGCCCAGCTCTTCTGTGGAGTCCTGACCTGCACTCACATGGTTGTTCCTCACAAGCAGAGGCTAGCTCCAAACACTACACTTGGTCTCTATTGAAGGGCTCCCACAAGTATCAGTCCTGGACTGGGGGATGGAGCACAGGCTGGACAATGCCATTTATGGTATATTACTTTATTGGGATTCTATCCAGCAAGCACCCTAGAATTCAATCTCTCTTTCTGCCTTCTTCTAGCTATTGGGACACCACACAGAAAGCAACATTATTAGGTTGGAGCTTAGATTAATTTATTTAAAGCTTTAGATAATTGAAAAATTCAAACAAGGGAGATTAAAAAAAGCCCCCAAAATCCACAAACCAAACCAATCAAACAAAAAAGGTCTGGAGAGATGGCTCAGTAGTTAAGAGCACCAACTATTTTTCCAGAGGTCCTGAGTTCAATTCCCAGCGACCACATGGTGGCTCAGATCATCGATAATGGGATCCAATGCCCCCTTCGTGTGTGTCTGAAGAGAGTGATAGTGTACTCACATAAAATCAATCAATTTTAAAGAAACCCAAACCAAACCAATACAAAATCAATACTACTTTTATACTTGTAGCAAGGTGATATTTATTGTGTGAGTTTAATTGGCACATTGGTTTCCTGCTAAAAACTTATAAAATATATATAACATGAAATTCAACATCTTCCCCATTTTAAAGTGCAGAGTGGTAGCCTCACGTGCATGGACAATGTGTCACCATCATCCTTATCACTCTGGAGCCTTTGCTGTCCACAAACTCAAACTGTCCTCCCATCTCCATAACAGCCAACTGGCTGCCTGCCTCTCTGAATTTGACACTTAGTTTTATATAGGTTTTAGGGTCCTGTACTTGATCTCCATGTTTGTGCAACAAGCCCCTTACTGAGTGAGCCATAGCCTCAGCCCCTCCTTCCTTTTACAGACAGACGGTGATGTGGTGGGCAGCCCAACATTCATCTGTAGGTGGACACTTGGGTTGCAAACGTTTGGCTCTCGTGGCCATTTTGACTCTTTTTATTGTATGCCCAGAATGGGAATTACTGTGTCACATGGTCATTTTATTTTTAGCTCTCTGAGAGCCACCATGCTGTTTCCACAGCCGCTGTGCCATTTGTCACTCCTCCAACAGAGCCAGGGTTTTAATTTCTCCAACAGCCTCACCAGAATTTGCTGTGTTCTGGTTTATTTTCTTGGATAAATAGCAGCATCCCAACAGATCTTGGTTGCCGCCTCACTGTGGCTGGGTTGTATGTTGCCTGCAGCTCTTGTGCTTTGTGGTTATTGATGTATTTTCTTTGGAGGAATTACTGTTTGGATGTGCTGGTTTGAATGTGTTTGGCGCAGGGAGTGGCACTATTAGGAGGTGTGACTTTGTGGAGTAGGTGTGGCCTTGTTGGGGGAAGTATGTCATTGTGGGCATGAGCATTAAGACCCTCATGGTAGCTTCCTGGAAGCCAGTATTCTCCTGTTTGCCTTTGGAACAAGATGTAGAACTCTCAGCTACCCCTGCACCATACCTGCCTGGATGCTGCCATGCTCCCGCCTTGATTAATGAGCTGAATCTCTGAACCTGTAAGCCAGCCCCAATTAAACATCCTTATAAGAGTTGTCTTGGTCATGGAGTCTCTTCAGCAGTAAAACCCTAAGACATTGGGTCTGCCATAGTCTTCTTGGGCCTCTGTACCAAAGCCCTATGGCCCTACAGGCTGAAGCTACTGATAGTCATTTTTTCATAGCTCCGGAAACTGAACTCTGAGGTCAGGCACCACCAGTACAATGATGCTGCTTGTCTGTAGATGGTTGCCTTCACAGAGTCTTCATGAGAAGCAAACGTCTGGGCATCTCTTCTTCCAAGAACACGGGTCCCATTTGAGAGCCTGGCTCTCATGTGTTTGTCTCACCTGAGTCACCTTCCAAAGGCCTATCTCCAAATATTGTCCCATGGGAACTGTGGCACGAGGGTTTGGGTCTGCAGCAAGACCCTCTGCCCATGTCTGAGTCGGGATGTCAGTCATTCTAAACTGGAGTTCCTGGTGTAGTCAGGATGTGAGCCCCAGGAGACATGCACATGACTTAACCTTTCATCTTTCACCCTGTTGGCAGTGCTCTTTGATGCACAAAAGATTTTAAACTTTGGTGATATCTAATTCAACTAATTTTTCTTTTGCTTTTGGACTTTTGGTGGGTGTTCCAACTGAGAAACCGTATCCTGTTCCATGGTCACAAGGCTATCTATTCCGTTTACTCCTGAGTTTTGAGCTTGGGGCCCTTTGAGTTTGGATCATTGGTCACTTTGGGTTAATTTTGCTGTGATACCAGTGAGAAGGGTTTTAAAGAAAACCAAGAATCTCTAACAGACATTTCACCCTGGAAGTGTAGTCAGGGCAGGACTGTCACTACTTTTTGCTGAGATCCAGGGAGCCTGCTGATCTTCGGGGTACAGGATGCAGGGAGCCAGACTCCTGTGAGAATGGTTGTTTCTCTTAAAGCCAGGGGCCTTTCAGACCACAAATGCCTAATATTCTCATCCTAACCCTGGCTGTTCCAGGCGGCCATTCACCTCAGAGCACAGCTGGAGCCAGGTGGGGCCTGGATACTTCCAGGGATGTTCAGAGCAGCAGACTCAGCAACTTTTACATGAGCAGGCCCCAGACATGACTGTTGCCAATGGAGACCAGTGTTACAGCTGCTTTCAGCCAGGGCTTGAGGGATACAGGACACTGTGGCAGATGGACATCTCATTGGCAGGAAGCCATGACACAGATGGCTGGTTCCCAGGGCCCATCAAGTGAGTTTCATGTCCTCCACTCCCATTTTCCTCTCTTCTAGGAATCTGATCTCAGATTCCAGCTCAGGCAATGATGCAAATGATCGATCACTCCATCCATCCATCCATCCATCCATCCATAGAGCCTATAAGCAGATGTCTAGATGCTAGAGTTGCTAAGAGAGAGACTCCTCTCCCCTACTCCTGACACAGAAAATGATCAGAGAAAGTTTTAAGACTGAATCTACAGACAGATATGGTGGTTTACTAGTCTCAGGACTTGTCAGAGTGAGGCAGGAGGATTGTTATGAGTTCCAGGTCAACTTGGAGTACATTTGTGGCTGTGTTTTTTTTTTTTGTTTGTTTGTTTGTTTTTGTTTTTGTTTTTGTTTTGAGACAGTCTCTCTGTGTTTCTCAGACAGCTTTTAAACTCTTGGTTTAAGCTACCCTCTGCTACAGCCTCCCATGAGAGTGAATTTGTAAACAGATTTTTAACAGGTGAATCCTTCCGTATGAGGAAGCCAGAAGTTCTGCCTGGGGGCTGATACAGAACTTGAGCTCAGAGGGCCTTTCATGGTAAATCCTTGTACCTGTGTCTTAATCAGGGTTTCTATTCCTGCACAAACATCATGACCAAGAAGCAAGTTGGGGAGGAAAGGGTTTATTCAGCTTATACTTCCAAATTGCTGTTCATCACCAAAAGTCAGAACTGGAACTCAAGCAGGTCAGGACGTAGGAGCCATGGAGGGATGTTACTTACTGGCTTGCTTCCCTTGGCTTGCTCAGCTTGCTTTCTTATAGAACCCAAGACTACCAGCCCAGGGTTGGCACCACCCACAATGGGCTCTCCCAACCTTGATCACTAATTGAGAAAATGCCTTACAGCTGGATCTCATGGAGGCATTTCCTCAAGGGAGGTTCATTTCTCTGTGATAACTCCAGTTTGTGTCAAGTTGACACAGAAAACCAGCCAGTACAACCTGGAATGAGAGCCTGGTCACTGGGTACTGGCCTCAGGCTGGCCATAGAGCTATAAGAGGAGAGAAATCGGAGCTGTCCTGTAGGGAGGAGACTGGGTTATATGAAGCCCTCAGCATGGTCTTCATTTATTAGATGGGGCTTGGGGGTGGGTAGGGCTTGCTGTGACCCCAGGCTGGGGCTCTGAATCCGTGGATGGAATGATGCTGGCCTGTTGCTGGGTATGCTCACTGAGGCATGGCCAGGAAGTGCCCCCCTTCCCTACTGTCTCTACCTCTAGGTGCTGTTTCCCTGGTGAAAGTCATTACCCTTGTTCTATTCAGAGTGAGAAGGCAGACCCTCAGGGAAACAGCTGGCTTACATGAGACACTGGGTCTATTTGTTTTTTGGAGGTCCCCTAGCTCTTCTAGTCCTGAATTTTTTGCACCCCCCCCCATTCCAGCAGCTTGATGCCTGAGAAATAAAGCAGAAAGCCCATCATTTCTTTGACTGGGGTGTGTATTTGTGGAGGGGCAAGGTTGGCTGGCTGTTTCCTCTTGGGTAGATCTTCTATAACCTCCTGGTGTCCACCACTAATACACGGGGCAGCTTCTCTTGTCTGTAGTTGGCAGCCCTGTCTAAGGTTTTTCTGCTTCAGTGAGGGACCCCTGGAAGCAGCTCATATGTCACTGAGCACAATGCAGCTCTCAAACAGGCCATTCTTCTACAGCTGCCTTGTAACTCTTGACTTTTCTTCTTCTGTCAGGGTACTTGGTTTTGCAGGCAGGTCTAGGCATTGGGTTGTGGGCTGTCTCCCAATGGTCCACATTCAATATGGGTGTTGGAATTCTGCCATCCCCGTCTCCAGCTGCACTTAGGGCAACTTCCTCTGCAGGTCAGAGAAACAAGGCCAGAATGGGACTGGGGAAAGAAACTGGGTAGGACATGAGAATTCGTCCTGACCATGATCCCTCCAGAGACAGTACCACTCTCAGCTCAGCCCAGTCCTGGCTCTGTACCATTGACTGGCCTCTTCTTGCTGAAACCTAGAAGTGAGATTCCTCACTGTCCATTTAGTGACAAGAACTTTAGGGCTCAGAGTGTAGCTCATCTACTCAAGGTCACCTCTGTAACAGTCATGTGGTGAGTTTGAAATTAGATTACTTACTCTGGCTTTGGGATTCTAAACACACTCCAGTAGGACCATATGTTACTACTCCACACTCACTCTGCCTGGGGTACTTCCATGGCAAGTGCCTTTTTGAAAGCAATACATGGATGGATATGAGGATGGTTGGAAGGGGAAATGGAGTAAGGATGAAGTAGGTGGGTGAAAAGATGGAAGGGCAGATAGATGGATGAGTTGAAGGATGAAGGGTTGGGGTTGATGGGAGGATGGGTGGATTGAATGAGGGAGCAAAGGACAGAGAGATAAAAGGATGGATGGGTATTGTAGATGGTTGGATTATGGAAGGCAGGATGAAGAAATGGAGTGAATGGAGGGTGGGTGGGTGGGTGGCAGGGTGGGGTAGATGGATGGATGACATGTGGTGGGATGGGTGAGTGTGTAAGTGTCAGGATGAGAGATGTGGTGCTGGAAGGTGGAGAGGTGGGGTGGATGGACGGATGGGAGGGTGATGGAGGTGTGTAGATGGCATGATGAAGGGACGGGATGGATGGAATGATGGGTAGATAAATGTCAGGATGGAGTGGATGCCTGACAGAGTGGATGGAGGCATGGCTGGGTAGGTGGGTGGCAGAACTGAGGGGTGGGGTAGGTTGGATGGAGAGATGGGCATGGAAATGCCCACGTTCCTCTGTCTTTAGTGTTTGGCTGCGGCCTTGTCCTTAGGACCTGCAGAGCACCTTCCTTGAGAAGCTGTGCCATCTGCCACCTTGTCACTATTTTACATGAGGGCATGGAGGCTTATTTACGGAACTGAATGATGGGTGAGCCACAAGGGCCAGCGCTAAGGTTTGCAAAAGGCATGGATGAGGGAGGATTCCAGTTGTGTGTTGTCTTTTCCTTTAGGCATGTCCCAGTTACACTCAAGAACCCATTAAAATTGAAGACTTGGATTTTGGGGTGGCACTGTTGGTGGGTTCTTTGGATCCTTTGGGAGAAGAGGCCTGGTGAGAAGTGCTTAGGTTACTGGGGGGCCACTCTCTCCCTTGGAAGGTGATCCCAGAAGTTCTGTAGAGGCCAAGCTTGCCTCTACATTCTCTTTCTGTTCCTGGATCAAGATGAGTCACCTGTTCTTACCACATGCCTCCCCCTCTGCCATCCACCATGAGCCATGATGTAATGCACTCAAGTGGTAGTGGCCATCACTAAGCCTGCACTGTGCCACGTGGGCCTTGAACCTTTTTCAGTGGGAGGAAAAAAAAACCAAACCAAACCTCTCTTCTTTTTATAACTTGGATTCTCCTCTACCATTGGCCATGAAGATCTGGCTGGAACACTCGGCTTTCTTACACCTTGGAAGACCTTGACTTGCTCTCATGGGCCTTCTATCTAGAGCACATTACAGGTGAGGGTGGGGGTCATCTCCATGAGTAGTATGGCTTACTCCATCACTTTGTGTCCCTGGACCTCCCAGCTCCCTGCCTGTATGTGCTGTTTGTTAATAGGGAACAAGGACAGGAAAGAGAAAGAGAAAGAAGCAGAGAGAACCCAAGGACAGGAAATGAGTCAAGAGTGAACCACCGTGTTTGCACGTAGAGTCTTAAGATGGGAAGCAACCGGTGATCAGGAGACAGGATGCACGTACACTTGATCAACCACAGGCCCTGAGGGTTGTTTTTGGAAGCGAAGAAACAAGGCTGGGAGAAGGAGGAATGAACCCATGGGTCTATGCCACTGTTTGCTCTAGAACAATATCTAACTAGGTGTATGGTGGGCAGGCTTTGTTTTGTTTGAGACGGGATCTTTAACTTGCTATATAGTTGAAGATAAACTTGAACTTGTGGTCTTCTGGCATCCACCTCCTGAGTGCTGGGATCACAGCAAGTGTCATTTTGCCTTGTCACTGTGTGCTGATTGAACCCAGGGCATTGTGTTCATTGGCTAGGCAAACACTCTTCCATCTCCTGACCATGTTTGTTTGTTTGTTCGAGACAGGGTCTTGTCAACCCAAGGTGACCATGAACTCAAGATCCTTTCCCCTCAATTTCCTTAGTGCTGGCTTCTCTGGATACTTTTAATTGGTGGGTCTGCATCAGGCAGGCAGAGTTCCCAGAGATCATACAGCAATAAGAGGTGGGCAGTCTTGCTTGTCTGCATAGTCTGGAGAGTTGTGAGGGTCAGTAGGGCCAGCCATGCAGACTGTATCTAGGTGTGTCACAGGGAGATGGTCACTTGGGGAGCAGCTGAATAGGATAGAGCACTGGGAGAGCCGAGACCCGGAAGCTGTGGAGGGCAGCTGTAAGAATATTCTGCTTCTGCTGTGAGAAGGTCCATCTTGCATTTGGATGGACAGAGAGACAGTGGAGAGTCATCAGAGTGCAGTACCGTTTGCTCTCCGTAAAACTGCCTCCTGTCTTAACTGTCAGGCGGCCACAGTCTAGAGGTGGCAGTCTAGAGACTGAAGGTGTGGCTGGTGAGGTGACAGGTTGGGCTAGAACCTGAAAGATGTCAGGATGGGGCCTTTATCCTCCTAGGGGCTGGTTGATAGGTGGGTACCTTCTGGTAAAGCAGTTTTCACTACTGACTTTGTTTGGAAGGCTGTTTTCATGTTCCCATGAGGTGTAATGTGTGGCATGCTCGCTTCAGCAGAGAGCAGGCAGAAAGGACACCGACGTGACCTACCAGAGGGCAACTTCAGGAAGAAAAGGAGATTGACCTTCTTCCTATCCCCCCCCGCACCCCCCCCAGAAGGGTGTTCATCAGAGAGAGCCTGTGGCCTTGGAGGAGGTCATCTCCCAGGTCAAGGCCTTGTGGAGGATCCTGGGGCCTGTGTGTCCTCGGACAAATTAGAATCTTTGCAAGTCTTTGTGGAGTTTGCAAGGACTGGAAAGAGACAGCCAGGAAAGCCGTTAGGATCTGTGTCTTTGTCCCAGCATGGACTCTTCTAGTTTCAGTCGGAATGGCCGAAGCTTCTGCTTAGGGAAGACTGGGTGGGGTGGCAGTACTCAACTTCCACACTACCCCTTTGAACACAGTCCCTTGGACCTGCAGGGTCTGTCTGTCCTCACTAGCTACTGAGGCTGCATTCTCCTAAACGAAGAAGTAGCTATTCTCAGAGGAGATTCTCACTGGTAAATCCTATTAATTTCTCACATTTGTGTGAGATCCTCGGGAACTGCGTGGTGGTTCTGCCCTGCCACCAAGGCTCCAGGCCCCATCCGGGCTGGTGACTTAGGTGTTACAGTCGTAGACCTGCAGGTGGCGCCGAACCACTGCCTTTTTCTCCGGCCTCTTCCTGACCTGTGTTCTCAGGCTTTGATTTTCCTCTTATATATACAAGGATCCACAGAAACCACTGTTGATTTAAGGATCTGGGAAGCCTAACTTAAAATTAAGTAAATGCACAAACACAGGCGTCATTGTCTTCCACGTATGAGCTGCTCTCTGGGACAAGTGGCTTGGTGGCAGCTGGAGTTTAGCTGCTGCTCAGTGATCATTTTTAAATATTTCATCTTACTTCAGAAGAACAGGGTCCCTTCTGTCCCTAGCCTGGGCTGGGGACGATGGACTGGGCAACCCGCAGCCAGAGCTTCCTCTAGATTGTCCCTATTGTGTTGCTGTGCTTGGACATGCAACCTGGAGCTCAAGGACACATGTGTTGTGTGCCTTTTGGGAACTGAGCTCATGGAATATGCTGGAATATGCCCTGCAGTTTGTAGAGACTGATGTACTAGGATGCACGTAAGATGATTGGGCAGGGTCCTGGCTGTGTGTTTGGCTGGGGACATGCTGCTGTGACCTAGGGGTCCCTGTGTAATAGCTAGTGAAGAAGTGTGCTCTCATACCATGCCTCCCTCTCCAGGTTTGTGCTGACCGTGGGGTGGTGGTGGGGGGAACACTTGGCTTTGATATGGCACCAAGCTTCTGGGAGACTTTCTCTGGGCACATATGCCAGCTCTCAATAGACAAGCATGTGTGGAGTCTGACAGAGTGCACAAGTTAGTTTATTAAGGTTCTAGAATGGCTAATTACAAGGGCATTTGGTCATGAGAAGCAGTTGTTTATATTTGAAGTTAGCATGTCCTGGAGACCCCCTGGTCTTCACTGTGACAGTGGGCATGATGCTATGCTAGGAGAGGTAAGTCTTGATGGGCACTGTTCAGACCCATGGCTATAGCCCAAAAGATAGGAACAATGTACTATCTGTCTATGGGCTATATCTTACCCAAGAGACACCATACAGGGGTCAGGGGTGGGAGGGGGTGACCATCCACAGGTCATAGAGCTAAGGGATTCAGATCCTAGCCTCCTAGACTGGCTTCCTCCCCAGAGCTGTGCCAGGATATAGAGGTGTCTCTCACCCCTACTTCCCAGAAAGCTCTGGGAAGAAAAGTAGGTAGGGTTAGGCCCCACCTAGCTTCTCCCTGAGATGAAGCCCACACTTCTGAGACTCACAGCCATCTACCATGGAGCTGAGGGAACGCCAGGCATTTCAGAGATGCCGTACTCTTCCTTGAGCCACGACTCTTCCTTGGCAATCATCTATAGGAGACCCAATGGGATGCTCTAGGAAGAGTCCAGAACCCCATCCAAGGGAGCCTGAAATACTCAGGACCCCTCTTACCATCCCTTGTCAACCTCTAATGTCATTTCCTCACCTCTATTTTCACTCTAAGCCAGTGTCTTCCTCCTTCGGCCACGGTCTTCTCCTGTCATCAGTCACTTCAGAGGGAGTGTTCAGTGGCTGCCCATCCCTGGAATCTCTCTCCTGCCATGGAGTGATCAACTCTAACTCCACACAGCCTTCTTCCTGGTGAGGTTCCTGGTGCTCTTTCGTGCTGCCTGTACTCTCTGGCCTTGCCCCATGGCCTTCTCCCACACAGCTGGGCAGCCATCCAGACTGGAGTCCTCAGCCCCCTTGGAGGTTCCAGTTACATATGAGGCTGGCCAGGTGCCCCCATTTCTCTGTGAGCTCAGCAGTGCCCTCTAGGGCTCGGCTTGGCCCTGTCCTCATGGGTGGTGGGTTACAGTGGCCTGAGAAGAATGTTTTTGTGTGTTCCCTGATGGGGTTGACCTGCCCTTGGCCCTTCCTACTTCTATCTGTCACCTGTATCTTTCTCAGCTGTAGTGCGGAGACGTTCAGCAAGACTTCCTTACACACTGGGAGCACAGCTATGAAGTTCTGGTGATGTATTTGGGGTCCGAGATGTGGCTGCTGGGGAGTCCCCGGGTTTTTATCTGGACAGGTATCTTTTTGTTTCATGTTGTGCACTGTGGGACACAAACACGATGAGACTCCAGTGTCTACCCTAGCTCTATGTTCTGGAAATGTCCAGCTAGGTGGCTCTCCCTAGGGATATTAAGAGTGTGCCTTTCTCCCTGAGGGAAGGACCCCCATGGCTCCAGCTGTGTGCTGTGGCTAGTTATCTGTCTTGCTCTTATGCTCCCAGGCCTGCCCAGGGCAAAATGGGGGACACTGTGCTGTGTGCAAACAGGACAGAGCTCAAGGCATCTAGAGGGTGCTACTGTCTACCCCCTCTGTCTGGAGGTCCTGGGCTCCATCCTTCCTGGCCACGAAAGTATAGGAGATGTGTCTTCACAACTTGACTATGCTCTGGACATGTTCCTGCCCAAGTGAGGTCATCTGCTATCAGGACGAAAGAGAAGAAGAAAAGAAAGAAAGTATAGGCCATCATTAACATTGGAATGGCCATCTTGGATGTGGCTGTTTCCAGGGGAACCTGGCCCGAGTCAATGGCTCTTCATGCTGAGGGCAGGGGGTTGGTTAAGAGTATCTTTAGGACACCCAGAAACTTTGGTGTTAAAGGTGGAAGGCCATTCTGTGCTGGTGGCCTTCATGGATCTACCTAACAGCTCTGTAGCTCCTGCTTATTGCTCCGGAGGACCCCCACCTCCTCCATGTTCTCGTTACTTCTCATTTTAGATTGAGCCACCAGGACCAGATTGAGGGAACTAACACAGAATCGTCTGCATAATGGGCAGGGCACCGCCTGAAACTGCCCAGGTCTCCCTTTGCTTCCCGAGGTTGGAGAAATCCCTGTATTCTTGGCTCTCAAAAACTTTCCTGATCTGTCAAATGGGATTGAAGATGCAATTACTTATTTATGAACGAAATTTAAAAAGGCACATTAATAAATTATGTGAATCCATTTTTTTCTAAAAATACGATGGCAAAATTAGTTGACATATTAGAAATGCTGTGGTTTTTATATTGTGATTGCTTGTTCTTTTAAAGCGGGATGCATTTTAAATAGCCCAATGGATTGTCTAATTAACCACTTTGTTTACATAGAGATCATGCCTTGGAGAGCAGGGAGGGCCCCTCCACAATCAATGGGAAAGCTCTCCATGTCTGTGAAAGTGATTCCTGGCAACAGGAGCTGTGAGCTACAACTGAGTTCAGCCTGAGTGCAGACTGTGGGCCGAGTCTCACCAGGTGCTGAAGAGCCTAGGAGAGTGACCTGAGTTAGGATGTTTTTATTCTCCTTTGGGAAAAATGGTTAGACCAATGCTTCCAGTCAACATCACCGTTACAGCTCCTGTGGTGAGCACTGCACTGCCAGGAGCCTCCATTGTCTAGTTCTTTAATTCTTGTGCCTGTATGTGTGTATGTGTGTATGTATGTATGTATGTATGTATGTATGTATGTATGTGCACATGCATGCTGTATAGGGCTGCTTATAATTCCCCCAACACAACCTGTAAGGAGTGAAGAGACCACTCTTCAGAGAAGCCGAGCAAAGTGTCAACATGTCAAGGTACCAAGAAATCCCCAGGAAGCCAGCCAGCTGGCTTGTCTATGGATAGATGAAGGAAATATGCTATATATTCACAATGGAATACTACAGAGCCCCCAGAAGAAGGGAATCTTGCTGTGTGTGACCGTGGGTGAAGCTGGAGGCCTTTGAGCTCTGTGAACCAACTTGGCAAGGAGAAATGAATGCAGCGCCGTCCTCTTTATCCAAGGAAGCACAGCAGCCAGATATGCGCATGCAGAGAGCAGAAGGATGGCTCTCCTAGCTGGGGAGGGGCTGAGTGATGCTGGGTAAAGGGTACGGGCACTGGTCACAGGTGGCTGAGTGCCAGTGACAAGCCCTGCAGCACGCTGAGCCCAGCTGGGAATAGCACCCTGCAGCCTGGACATTTTCACACCGAGCTCAACTGTGTGACATCAAGTGTGTTAATTACTTCCCTGTGACCATTTAACAGTTACTCATGTAAAAAAAAAAAAAAAAAAAACCCAGAGATGTAACCCTTGAACAGAAAAAAACAAAAAAACAAAAAAAACAACCCACGTCGCTGACAGTACCCTATAAACTTGAAGAAATAAAAAACAAAACAAAACCAAAAAACATCTGGGTGAAACTTGCCCTACCACAAGGAGTTATTGCTGTTTGTTTGAGGGAAGTTGGCCCTAAAGCCTTTCTACTTGGCTCTCTATTGCTCTATGAGGAGGACCTAGACAAGCTGTGGAGGTCTGTTTAAGACCAGCCCTTCCATCTGCCCCTCTTCCGATGGCATAAGAATTGAGTGCTCACCTACCTCAGCTGGACTGTGCTCTACATCCAGGGCTGCTGGCACCAGAAGGGTCCTCTCCCTCCACTTGCCAGGCCTGGAAGAGGCCACATAGGATGTGCCCATGGGCTTGCTGTCCTTCTGGAGCCACACTCAAGGCTCAGGCCCAGCCTCCACAGAGCCAGGGGATAGTTCCTGCAACTCAGCATGCCGAAGTTGTATGTCTTGTACCTGCTCAGACTCCAAACGAGTGCCCAGGGGTCCGGGTAGAGACACTTCGGCATTTGACAGGCCCTGAAAGATATGTATAGGATAACAGCTAGTCTCACTGGGCCCAGAGCATTTCAATTAACAGACTTCAGTGATGACGTAGTCTCTAGTTTAAAACAAGGCTTTATTATAAAACAAAAACTCGTTCATTATAGAAGGTTTGGAAGAAGAAGAAGAAGAAGGAAAAAACGAATTGAAATGCACAAAGGAGAAAACTAAATCCAAGCCATCCATCATGACTGTCCAGAGACAATCCTGTTAATTTTTTTGATGGATTTCCTCCGCAAATTTCTACCTTCTTGGGATTGTTATGCGGCAAACGCAGGACTCACGTCTGGGTCTGCTCTGGATCTGCAAATAGGGATGGTAGACTTCCAATTAAAGGTTTGTTCATCATGAGAAGTAATAAATTTTAAGCAGGTTGCACATGTGGATTGTCTGTTCTGTTCTCTCCTTACTGAATTATTGATGCTGTGAATACAGATGCACGGCCGAGCGCTCCTCCATTGTCCCCTAATTAAAACAGAGCACAAAGCAGGTCCAATGTGCTGAGTGGTGGGACTTGTAAGTTTAACTTTTGAAGGATGAGAGGGAGGAGCCAAGGAGCCCCTGGGGAAGGGGGGTTGCTACAGTGAGTGTTTAATAAGGAGCTTCTGTGCTCTGAGAGATCCCAGTGGATGCTGGGAAGCCTCTTGGAAGAGGCACATTAATTATTTAAGTGTAGGCCCAGAGCTACAGGGTTGCCTTAGCAGGAGGGTAATTAGTGAGACGTGGCTCATAAGGCCCATTCCAAGATTCTTCTCGCTCCTTTTTTTCCCCCATAAGGCCACCTACCAGGAGTCAGTCCAGTTCTGGTAGCTGTAGTGAGCCCTCACTCTTGGCTATGGATTCCCAGTGAGTTGTCTGAGAGCACTGTCACTTGGTAAGGGCTTGGGACCTGAGGCTCCATCTGCTCTGAGGTCCTCCAGGTTCCCCTTCTTCCCAGTTTTGCTAATCACCTCTCATCAGCTGTCCACAGAGGACTCACCTGGAGGAGAGTTGCTACATGCACATCTGATCCTGGCTGACTCTTGTGCAGCCACACCTTTGTGGCCCAGCTTGATGTTGAGATACTGAAGAACTCTGGATCAGTTGGATGATAACATGCTCATAGAAGCTAGGGTGACTGTCAGAATTCATCAGCAACACAGATCTTATTAAACATGATCTTATTTAAGTGAGTTGTAGGTATGATGATGACCTTGGTAAATGGGACATTTCAAGGGGCTAAAAATGTGTTAATTCTAACTTCAAAAGTCACCACTGTACTTTCAAACCCAACACCACTCAAATCCAAAGTCTCTTTTGAGTCTTTTAATTATAAGCTCCTACAAAATGAAAGCAAATTAGCCATTTCCAATATGTAATGGTGCTGAGTCAGCATTCCTATACAAAAGGGGCAAAAACAGGGCATAGCAATGAATGATCTGACTAAAGCAAGACCAAGACCCAGTAGGGAAAATACCAGCTCCATGTCCAGCATCTGAGACTCATAACGTAATCACCTGGGCTCTATCTCTGTTGCCTGCAGCACACATAGCCTTCCTTCTCTTAGGCTGGCTCCATACTATGCTTGCAGCTTTCCTCAGTGGACATCCCCATGGTCCTTGCATCTCCAGCCTTCTTGAATCTCCACTGCAACTCAAGCATTAGCCTTTGTAGCTCCACATTATTGGCATCTCCTTATAGGCACTCCAATTCTTCTGCACACTGCCTGGACTCAGCTGTAGTTTGAAATCATGGAACAAGCCTCCATGACCCTCAGCCTTGTATCTTTCATGTCCAAAAAACCAGTACGACAGGAATTCTGCTGCTAAGTTTTGTTGACAGCTTAAGGTGCTTCCTAGTCCATTTGATCAACAGCTACACCAGCTTTTGTGTGTAGACCCTGAGGAAACATGTGCCTGGGCATGTACTTTTGAGGAGCAGGGCCCCACTTCCAACTACCCTGATGCTTTCTCCCTTCAAGTACATTTGGATCCTCACAAAATTAAGATGACAGTTGGGAGTTTTGCCCTCAAGATAACTTTCTTATGGTTTCAGGACAGCACATGAAATTTCTCTTCAGTGGAGCTGACTTCTCTTATAATTACAGTTGCTTTTTCAGCACCAGTCCAAATGCCCTTCTGTCTTAAAATTTCCCCATCAAACAAATCAGTCCATTGTTTTAAAGTTCAAATTCACAGAAGTTCTTAAGACATGGGCAGGATGAAGCCAGATTCTTGGTCAAAATATCACATTAATGTCCCCCATTCTAATTCTTGTTCTCCTTTAAAACCTTATGAACAAGCTTCCATTATTCACTTTTCTGCCGTCATTCTTGTTTTATAAGCTCTCATCAGAACTGCCCATTAAGGTCTGTGACCGTCATGACTGGGGGTGGGGTGGGGTGTGGGGGGTGTGGGGTTGGGGGGAACGGTTTCTAGCCCAAAGTACCAAAATCTTCCATATCCAGTCATAAAACAGTTCCAAGGACTAAGTGTTATCACAGCAACAACCCCACTTCTGACACCAATTCTGCCTTATTTCTTTTTCCTACAGCTGACAAAGACCACTGAATGGAGAAAGATTTATTTTAGATCACAGTTTAAGAATGTAGTCCATTATGGCAGGGAAGTAAAAATGGCAGGAACTTGATCATAGTTGGTCACGTTATATTCGTTATCAGGAAGCAGATGGAGCTGAATGAATGTGCTTAGCTCACTTTCTCTTTTTACACAGTCTAGGATTTCAGTCTAGGGAATGGAGCTACCCACTGTGGGTTGATCTCTCACCCAAACCAACCTAACCAAGATAATATCTCTTATGCATGCCCAGAGCTATTTCCTGGATGTTTCATCAAATTGACAACTGAGTTCTACATATGGATTGGCAGGCAACAGGCAGGCAAGAGAGAGTCACTTGACCTGGCTTGAGTATTTGAAACCTCAAAACCCACCCCCAGTGACACACTTCTTCCAACAAGGCCATAGCTGCTCCAACAAGGACACAGTTCTTTTATGTTTTTAATTAATTAATTAATTAACATCCCAAATTTGCCTCCCTCCCAGTCCCCCCTTACAAAGCTCCTCCCCTTCCCCTCCCCTCTGAGAGGGCAATCCCCCATATCCCCCCACCCTGGTGCATCAAATCTTTGTAGGATTAGGTGCATCCTTTCCCATTGAGATCAGGGGCCTCAGATCAGCCCCTGTGTGTACTTTGGTAGGTAGTTCAGTCTCTGGGAGCTCCCAGAGGTCCATGTTAGTTGACACTGTTGGTCTTCCTGTGGGATTGCCATCTCCTTGAGGGCTTTCAATCCTTCCCCTAACTCTTCTACAGGGTCCCTGACCTTCAGCCAATGTATGTCTGGGTATCTGCATCTGTCTCAGTCAGCTTCTGACTTCTCAGAGGGCTGCTATGCCAGGCTCCTGTCTGCAAGCACAACATAGCAATATTAATAGTGTGAGGGATTGGTGCCTGTCCATTGGATGGGTCTCAAAATGGGCTGGTCAACTGGCCAGCTATTCCTTCAGTCTATGCTCCATCTTTGTCTCTGCATTTCTTTTAGACAGGACCAGTTTTGGGTCAAAAGTTTTATAGGTGGGTTGGTGTCCCCATCTCTCCACTGTCAGTCCTGACTGGCTACTGGAGCTGGTCTCTTCAGGTTCCATATCCCAACTGTTGAGCATTTCTTCTAAGGTCACCTTCACTGACCCCCCCAGGAGCATCCTCAGGCCAGGTCTCTGGGACTTCTTAGAGAATCTCCCCATCTCCAATCCCCGGCAGCTGCATATTTCCATGAGTTCTTTTGTCCCTCTGTGACTCACTCCTGTCTCTCCCCATGCCTGATCCTGACCCCATTATTCCCTTAATCCTGCTTCCACCCACCCAGGTCTCTCCCTTCCTCTACCACCCATGACTATTTTGTTCCCCCTTCTAAGTGGGATTCAAGCATCCTCACTTGGGCCTTCCTTCTTGTTTAACTTCTTTGAGTCTGTGGGTGTATATCATGGATATTCTGAGGTTTTTGGCTAGTATGTACTTATCAGTGAGTGCATACCATGCATGTCCTTTTAAAACGACCATTTCACCAAAAGCAATCTGCAGATTCAATGCAATCGCCATCAAAATTCCAACACAATTCTTCACAGGCCTTGAAAGAACAATTCTCAACTTCATATGGAAAAACAAAAAAACACAGGATAGCTAAAACAATACTGAACAATAAAAGAACTTTTGGAGGTGTCAATATCCCTGACCTCAAGCTGGACTAGAGAGCAATAGTAATAAAAGCTGCATTGTATTGGTATAGAAACAGACAGGCTGATCAATGGAATTGAATGGAAGATCCAGAAATAAACCCACATATCTACGGACACTTGGCTTTTGACAAAGAAGCCAAAACCATTCATTGGAACAAGGAGAGCATCTTCAACAAATGGTGCTGGTCTAACTGGATGTTTGCACGTAGAAGAATGCAAATAGATCCATATTTACCATCCTGCACAAAACTCAAGTCCAAATTAATTAAAGACCTCATCGTAAAACCAGGTACACTGAATCTAATAGAAGAGAAAGTGGAAAACAACCTTGAACTCATTGACACAGAAGAAAATTTCCTGAACAGAACACTAATGGCTCAGGTACTAAGATCAAGAATTAATAAATAGGGGGCTGGTGAGATGATTCAGCGGTTAAGAGCTCCAACTGCTCTTCCAAAGGTCCTGAGTTCCAATCCCAGCAACCACATGGTGGCTCACAACCATCCGTAATGAAATCTGGTGCCCTCTTCTGGAGTGTCTGAAGACAGCTACAGTGTACTTAGAAATAATAAATGAATAAATAAATAAATATTAAATAAAAGAGAAAGATTGTTATAAAAAAGAATTAATAAATAGGACCTCATAAAACTGAAAAGCTTCTGTAAGGCAAAGGACACTGTCAATAGTCCAGAACAGCAGCCTACAGATTGGGAAAAGATCTTCACTAACCCTACATCTGATAGAGGACTAATATCCAAAGTATATAAAGAACTCAAGAAGTTAGACTCCAAAAGACCAAACAACCCACTAAAAAAAATTGGGTACTGAACTAAACAGAGAATTCATAACAAAGGAATCTTGAATGGCTGAGAAGAAATGTTTGACATCCTTAGTCATCAGGAAGATGCATATCAAAATGACCCTGAGATTTCCACCTTACACCAATCAGAATAGTTAAGATAAAAAAACAAAACAAAACAAAAAACTCAAGTGATAGCACATGCTGATAAGGATGTGTTGAAAGGGGAATATTTCTCCACTGATGGTGGGATTGCAAACGTGTAAAACCACTCTGGAAATCAACCTGGCGATTTCTCAGAAAATTGGAAATAGTTCTGCCTGAAGACCCATCTATACCACTCCTGGGCATATACCCAAAAGATGCTCTACCCTACTCCAAGGACACGTACTCAACTATGTTCATAGCAGTCTTATTCATAATAGCCAGAAACTGGAAGCAACCCAGATGTCCATCAACTGAAAAATGGGTACAGAAAAATGTGGTTCACTTACACAATGAAATACTATTCAGCTATTAAAAACAAAGACATCATGAATTTTGCGGGCAAATGGATGGAACTAGAAAATATCCTGAGTAAGGCCACATTTCTTAATAGTGCCCACCCCCTATGAGCCTATGGGGGCTATTTTCATTCAAACTGCCACTTTTTACTTAAGAAGTTGCATATTTGCAAACAGCAACCAGAGCCATGCCCTGATGAATAATCCACCTTGGCTTATGAAGAAGCAGAGTACCAGATTCACACAGAGAGATTTGTGTTTAATATCAAAGCTCTCCAAGGAGAGACTAGAAGGACCACGCCACACTGTTTTTGCTTGGGGACAGATAACTTCCATGTTATCCTGTGATTTTTCTTCTTATGCAGTTAACTGCCTATAAACATTATCTGTTTTTTTTCCATTAAAAGGAAAGTGTCTCGGATTCTAGATTGAGTCTCCCAACCAATCAACATTACTTTTTGGAGGCTTCCCCATCTTGGCATCTGTGCACACACAGATGCTAGGGCCACACATGGTGCTGGCCTGCCCAGCAAGGAGGGGTTGAGTGCGTGTGGGACAAGGACTCACAAATCTCTAGGCTGACTGGTTGCTGGAATGGGTGGGGCCTTTGTGTCTCAGGCTGAGTTGAGGAGCAGTTGCCCACCTGGAAGGAAGCTTCATGATTCTGTGCTGCACACCGAGGTCCTGGGCCTGACCAGAGAACAGAAAGAACTACTCCAGCCCCAGCCTCACCTGCACCTGTCCTGGGCATTCTCAGCTTTCTGCAAGGGCAGTAGGTGTTTTGGGGGCTGCTCACGGAAGCATTGTGGGGCATTGGCTAGTCTGAGTCACACCAGGGAAATAGCACCTAACCGATAAACCAATCTTACTCACCTGTGTGACACTAGAGAATGCTAATGTTTAATGTGATTGTACTAGAAAGAAAAAGTATATATACATGCATGTGCATGCACATGTGTGTGTTTGTGTGTGTGTGCGCGCGTGCCTGTTTTTCCATGGTCCCCTTGTGCTTGCCAGTCACCCCTTTGTGATAAAAATAACTGCAAGCTCCTTATGCTATGGCGTAGATGTCTAGGGATCATCTTGCTGATCATCTTGCTGCTTTCTCAGTTCTCACCACTTTTGGGGATGTTGCTGCAAAGAAGATGCTAAGTGCTGGTCTTTACTTAGCTTCTTTTAAAAATTATTTTATTTTATTTTTATTCTCCTATCATACATTTTGACTGCAGCATTCCGCCCAGTCTTCTTTCCTCCTCCTCCTCCTCCTCCTCCTCCTCCTCCTCCTCCTCCTCCTCCTCTTCTTCTTCTTCTTCTTCTTCTTCTTCTTCTTCTTCTTCTTCTTCTCCTTCTTCTCCTCCTCCTTCTCCTCCTCCTCCTCCTCCTCCTCCTCCTCCTCCTCCTCCTCCTCCTCCTCCTCTTCTTCTTCTTCTTCTTCTTCTTCTTCTTCTTCTTCTTCTTCTTCTTCTTCTTCTTCTCCTTCTTCTCCTCCTCCTTCTCCTCCTCCTCCTCCTCCTCCTCCTCCTCCTCCTCCTCCTCCTCCTCCTCTTCTTCTTCTTCTTCTTCTTCTTCTTCTTCTTCTTCTTCTTCTTCTTCTTCTTCTTCTTCTTCTTCTTCTTCTTCTTCTCCTTCTTCTCCTCCTCCTTCTCCTCCTCCTCCTCCTCCTCCTCCTCCTCCTCCTCCTCGTCTTCTTCTTCTTCTTCTTCTTCTTCTTCTTCTTCTTCTTCTTCTTCTTCTTCTTCTTCTTCTTCTTCTTCTTCTTCTTCTTCTCCTTCTTCTCCTCCTCCTTCTCCTCCTCCTCCTCCTCCTCCTCCTCCTCCTCCTCCTCCTCTCCGACTCCGACTCTGTTGTCTGCCTTTGGATCACTTTCCCCTAATTTGGCTGCCTTGTGTACCCTCAATAGAAGATGTGCCTTGTCTTACTACAACCTGATGTGCCAAGGCTGGCTGATCTTCATGGAAGGCCTCCCCTTTACTGAGAAGGGGTGGATGATGCAGAAAGGGGAGGTGAGAGCAACGGACTGGGAAGAGAGGAGGGAGGGGAAGCTGCAATCCAGATGTGTGTATATATATATATATATATAATCAAAAAGAACGATTCACTTCTGAAAGTGAGCTTTCAGGAGTATGGTTGAAACATTGAACACATAAAACCCTCTAAAGATTTAGATAAACAACCATTCACTGTGGAAATCACTGGAAGGAAAACAGAGTTGTTGAGCCCATCAGTGTAAGGAAATCTGGAAGTTCATGAGGGCCACGACCTCATGCATGAGTGCTGGTCACAAGGACCATCATGGGGACTCTGATGGGCCATAGCCTGCACAGAGCCCCCTGGGCACTTCCTCAGCCCATAGGGCACCCGCCCAGTAACTTTTTGTCTCATCTTGGTCAGACACTGTCCCGTTCTAATTCTGCTGCTGTGACAAACCATTCTGACCAATAGCAGCTTGGGGAGAAAAGGGTTTATTTGGCCTTTACTTCCAGGTCACAGATCATCATTGAGGGAATTCAGGGTAGGAGCTCAAGTGAGGACTCGAGGCTTGGAGGAACGTTACTTTCTGGCTTGCTCACGGGCTTGTGTTCAGCTGCTTTCCTATAGCTCAGTCATCTGCTCAGGGATGGAGCTGTCCACGATACTCTGGGCCCTCCCATGTCTGTCACCAACCAAGGCAACTCTCCAGAGACATGGCCACAGGCCAATCTGATCTGGGCAACCCTTCAGTTGAGACTCCTTCAGGTGATGCTAGGCTGTGTTAAGTTCAATAGGATAGACACCTGGCTTGTGTCCATCCTGGTAACCAAGGGTTGCTTCTTGAAATACCTAATGCAATCCTCTTTATGTGCTTTTAAAGCCTCCACATTGCTTCGGCCTCTTGGACCATCCCTTAGAGCACATGGTGCACCTGCTTCCAGCATGGCGTCCACTCCACAGCAAGCTTGTTCATCTTTGGCAACAGCCTCTGCTGCTTCGTTGCATCCCAGATCCTTGAATCTGTGCTTTAACCATGTGATGGGCTCTTCCCACCTCTGGACACTGGTGTTGTAAGCGGCCTCTTAGTTTATCATGGGGTTAGCACCCTTCCTCTAAGAGCTGAGGGTTTCTCCAGTGATGTGGGTCCCTGTGTCTACATGGTTGATTGTCCATGCCACCTGCCCATCTCTGCGGTCTGAGAACATTGAGCATCCTGCTGTACCATGGCTGTCCCATCTCAACCCTCCTCCTCCTCCTCCTCCCCCCTCCTCCTTTCTCTTCCTCCCTCCTCTTCCCTCCCCCTCCTCCCTCCTCCTCTTTCTTCCTCCCTCCTCCCCCCTCCCCCTCCTCCTCCCCCTCCTCATACTCCTCCTCCTTCCTCCTCCTCTCTCTTCCTCCCTCCTCTCCCCTCCCCATCCCCCTCCTTCTCCTCCCTTCTTCTCTTCTTCTTTTGGTGCTTGCCTGTTAACTTTTGTTCTGGTAGGATGACAGATGTTTTTCCACATAAAATTCACGGTCTTTTAAGGCAACCTCATCATTTTCTTTCCTTCCCCACATCTATTTCAACCTGAAAAGGATACAAGAATGAAAAGTAAAAACAGTGATCACCCTCATGGGATTAGAGAAGTGTTCAGTTCCATGAGGAACTGGCTTTGGGGAGCATCTAGACCAGCGGTTTTCAACCTTCCCATTGCTTCAACCCTTTAATACAGTTCCTCACGTTGTGGCAACCCCAAACATAAAATTATTTTGTTGCTACTCCATAACTGTAATTTTGCTACAGTTATGAACTATAATATAAATATCAGACAAACAATCCTTGCGACCCACAGGTTGAGAACCACTGATCTAGAGCCATTGCTTTTTGTCTCTGTTGTGTATGGCCATCTTTTATTCTAGTCAGAGGCCCCATTCATCCTGGGACAAGTGCTAGCCCATCTGATATCATCCTGAGCCCGATGCCATCTCTGAAGTTTCAGAACTCACTGTGCTGACTTTTGCTTCCACTTGCCTGTCTGGTCTGATCCCAGACTTCCTCTCTGATAGTTACTTACATGCATTCCCCAACCTGAGTCTATCTTGGTTTGGCCCCTATGGAGACAGACGGGTGGCTCACCTTGGCCATTATGCATGGTGTCTTAGTCAGGGCTTCTATTCCTGCACAAAAAACCATGACCAAGCTGGGAAGTGGTGGCGCACGCCTTTGATCCCAGCACTTGGGAGGCAGAGGCAGGCGGATTTCTGGGTTCGAGGCCAGCCTGGCCTACAGAGTGAGTTCCAGGACAGCCAGGGCTACACAGGAGGAAAGAGTTTATTCGGCTTACACTTCCAAATTGCTGTTCATCACCAAAGGAAGTCAGGACTGGAACTCAAGCAGGTCAGGAAGCAGAAGCTGATGCAGAGGCCATGGAGGGATGTTTCTTACTGGCTTGCTCAGCTTGCTTTCTTATAGAACCCAAGACTACCAGCCCAGGGATGGCACCACCCACAATGGGCCGGACCCTCCCACCCTTGATCAGTACTTGAGAAAATGCCTTACAGCTGGATCTCATGGTGACATTTCCTCAACTGACGCTCCTTTCTGTGTGATAACTCCAGCCTGTGTCAAGTTGACACACAAAACCAGCCAGTACAGATGGCTTTCACTTTAGGCTCATACTTTTAGGCCGCAGGTCCAAAGTGTGGAACACAGAGCCCCCCACCTCCTGGTTCCACAGTGGCCACTCTAGTGGGGACCACTGTGGTAGGAGCTACCAATAACCTATTCTTTCATATGCAAGCTCCTCAAGGTGGGGCACCCAGGGAACTGCAAAGGCTGAAGGACAGACAGCCAGGAGACAGATGCTGCTGTCCTGTCTCAGGCTGCCTGTCCTTGATTTGCTGATGGCCGTGTTGGAATCTACGGAGCCTGAGACATGGTGCTCACTGACTGCTTCGGCTCAATAGATCTCTCTAATTTAACCTGCTCCTTCTGAGGTGAGTTCAAGTGAAATTTCAGTTTGTGAGCCTGGGATCAATACACCAGTCTGAGATCAATTAGCTATCCTGGGACTAATTAGCCAATATAGGATCAATGTTACAGCCCAAGATCAATGTGCCAGGCAGGACTATGTCAGAAGCAGACGGTCAGGTTTTGGGAGTCAGCACTGGGCTGCATCCCTGGGGCAGGACCTGTGTGTCTGGGTGTCTCATCCGAGTGTCTCCTCTAGGACACCTCACATTGTCTTTGAAACCAACTTCATGTCTCTCTACAAGCCTCTGCTCTCTGAGACTTGGTTGGTACAGAAGATAAACTAATAGCCTTTAAGAAGAGATATGTGAGTTAGCCACAGGCTACGAGAGAGAGGGCATGTCAGGGCTAATGAGAGGGTTTGATGAGAGACACAGATTTGCCATGGAAACCAGGTTGTCAAGTCAGGGAGGGTTCCCAGAAGAGAAGGCATTGGACTGAGCTACCGGCACTAAGAGATGGAGATCTCTGTCATAAGGGGGATGGGTATGTGTGAACAGATGTGTGATGGTGGGAACCATATATCTGAAGGAAAGCTTGGGACTCATTCCCATTCACTGAGAACACATTTAACTTCTAAATAAGTCCCACAATGAGAAACTCATGATATCTTTCCTAAAATACAGAGTAAGCTCTATGAACAGCTGGCATGCAACAACCAGCTCAAGGGGATGATGTGCATGTGTGTGCATGTGCACATGTGAGTGTGCATGTGCACATGTGAGTATGCATGTGCTGTATGTATGCAGATATGTATATTTCTGTGTGCATATCTATGTGCATGCATGTCTGTGAATGCATGTTTATTTAAAGAAGCAAGTATATGCATGCATATGTGTATATATCTATATGTACATATATGCATGTGCACAGCAGTGTGTGTGCATAATATATATGTGCCTTTGAGTATGTGCATGTCTCTGTGTGTTCTCTCTCGGGTTGGTGAGGGTAGGACGTGAGATGGTTGAGTGCCAGCATCAGCTGGCAGCGGGGGTGGCTGTGTCTATCATATCTCCTGTGTGCTCTGGGGACTTGTACAGCTCGCCCTGTTGTCCTACTTATCTTCATGAAAGTACAAGTACAGATGAGGGGAGAAGATCAGCTGGTCACCATGGTGACTGCCAAGGCCTCCTAGCCAGGCCCTTCCAGGCTCTGTATCCTTGGTGGCTGTGGTCTGCTTCTCATGCAGATCAGCCCAAAAGGGTAATTTGCATCAGAGAATGTGAGGATGAGAATCATGAATGTTTCTGAAATAATGGAGTCCTATGATGGCTTGGCTGGAGTCTTGAGAACCCTAACTTTGACAGGGACAGTGGCTTGGATGGTTTCACCTCAGATCATAGTGAAAGTCATTTGTGCACAACGGGCAAATTGTCTTCTCTGGGGCCAGATTCCACCAGATGGGGAGGTGGCACACTATAACACAGGGACTGAGAGATTGATGCACCCAAGTGAGGCAGGGACCTTGCCCTTGGCTTCTGGCAGGGGTGAGGAGCTTGAGGCAGCGCTATAGCCTTTCAGGGCCCCTGTTTCAGAAACGGTGAAGACACAGTACTGGCCTTTCACAGTGGTTCTGAGAACTGGGTCATGTTGTTCATAGATACTTCTCTTCACTGGTGGAATGAGAGCTCTAGTCTTTGAAAAGGAGACATGAAGAGGGGAGGGGGCGGGGAGGGAGACCCGTTTTGTCCCTGGAGCTTTCAGCGTTGGACTTGTGCACACTGAAGATTCACCCGCCATTTCTTGAACAGATGGAACATCAGCAGGCCTGACCTCCAGGCCCATTTGTACCCCATTTGTCTTGGACTTGGCATCTCTTGAAGCAGGTGCTCCACAACTCAGCCTGGCCCCACACATCTTCTCCCACAGCAGAGCTTCACGTGGGATGCACTGGAGCCACCACAGGTGTCTGAGGCCATGGGGACAACTCTCGTATCCTGGGGTGGGCAAGGCCAGCTGCTCAGACGGGGTAATGGTGATCCTGAGTTTGTAGTGGTCTCTGTGTGGCTTGGAGACTCAGGCCTGCCTGGACAGCTTGCCCCACTGTCTATGGTTCTGGCCTGACCCCTGAGCAGCTCTGTCAACTCTCAGAACCCTCTCCTATCATGTTTTCTATGTCTGAGATAGGGTGTTTCATTCCATATCCCAAGAAAGGACCCAGAGCCATGGTGTGGGTTAGTGGCTCTGATGGGGGCCCTGCTGGGTAGCCACAAACTGGAGCCCCTCTCTGCATAGACAAGATAGAGTGGGAAACATAAGGATGCATTGTGGTTTCTCACCAAACATGGAGAAACGTGTAAAAACACAGCTCACCTTTCTGACATGTCCAAAAGTCATCTCATTCATTCAGGAATAAGGAGAGGCGTAGCCTGTCCATCAGCAGGTAGAAATTTGGCGATAATGACCATTTGAGAGCCAAGTATCTCAGCGGCTGTGTTGAATGTGGCCCGACCCAATGGGCTGGGATGTCACTTGTCTTGCTCAGCACACAATACTGGGTTTCCAGATATCTGCTGCTCACAAAGATGGCTCGACTAAGCGGCACCTGACAGACTCAGCCTAAAGTTCCCACCCCCCAGCAAAGCAGCTGAAGGGCTGCTCCAGCCATCTCCATGGAGGTCTGTCCTTACAGGGGCATTCTAAGTAGAATTGGCAGGTGTCTGGGATGGGCTATGTCAGGCGTCAGCACACTTCCTGAGCTCTCTTTGGTTCAACCTTCCAGGCTCACAGACTTTTTGTTTGTTTGTTTGTTTGTTTGTTTGTAGGGAAGTAACTGTGCAGGATCTCAAGAAGTCTCACGGAAATCCTGAAACTGGAACCTGCAAGCAATCAGCCATGTGCCTGTTAACCAAGACACTGAACTGTTCTTGGGGGGGGGTGGACAAGCCCTCCATGGGGTCATAGGACACGCCCACTCTGTTCACACACCTGTGGGTAACTGTCATGTTGACAACTCTTTAGCTAGGGCAACTCCTCACCCACTTAGAAAAAGGATACGTACATATGTCGATAGATGCCCAGAGCTCCGGATTTGGAAACACCAGCCAGGCGCATAATTGCACTTGGAGACATCCAGGGTGATAAGCTTGCCTCTATCTTCACATATCAAAGACAGACATGGATTCCCCCAGCATGTTGCTATAAAATATGCACTTAATTATGCTGTGGGAGGATTTCTTTTACAGGCATCTTGCGATTTGTTATTTACGCTTCGCTGTCATATGTACAGGGGTGGCAGTGGGCCTGCCCCCTGGGGGACCTGGAGATATTCATGGAACCAACTTCTTTGTCAGTTTTATTTGTTAACATGTCACCCATCAGCACGTTGCCAGCAGAACACAAGGACAGGCCACACTGCTTTCCGTGTCGCCCACTGCCTTGATTCCAGGAGTCTATGACCCACTCGGTCAGGTGGGTGTTTCAAGAGTTTCTTGTGGGACCTGGCTGTGCACAGTCCTTGGGGTGAGCCTTAGCAGAAGGTGATGGTTCCCAGGCAGGTGCTTCGCTCCCCATTATTGTGCTAGATTTGATCTCTGCAATAGCGGAGGGAAAGCAGCTAGTTGATCGTGTGCTTCTGACAGGTTGTGCATTGCTAATGGGTAAGTCAGAGAGAGCACAGGATGCTGTTTAGACAGGGTCTTGAACACCAGTCACAGAAAGGAGGACACATAGAGGCTAAACCCAAGCCCTGCTAACCTTGGGCACTGTGGCAGCTTTCACTGCTTCAGGGCCTTTCACAGTGAATGGACAGAATTGGAATTTGGCAGCTGATGCAGAGGGCAGTTATTGTCTGTCTGCCTTCCTGTCTGTCTGTTTTTTTGCTCATAGTCTTGATGGTTGACAGTGTCCTCATTCCCTCCTTTGCCGTGTCTGGGTCACACCTTATCTAAGTTAGCCAGTGATCAGTCCTCTCTGCACAGCAACCCACAGAGCTCCATCAACACACTCTTAACTTCATCTCTGCCTGACTCAGGGCCTCCAGGAATCCCAAGACTTATTGCTCAGTCTGTCCCTATAACCCTGCAGGGTTAATGCCCCTGAAAGCACCTTCTCATCCTGTCCTGTCTCTGTCACCCATCTGGGGGATGTAAAAAAGATAAATGACTCAGATCCAAGACTGTCTCTGATAAGCCCCTGAGTGTGAGACAGTCTGTATCCGTTAATCATGAAATAGGTGTGCAAACTATGTGTGTGCTGGTGATAGGCTGGATGGAGTCTGGAGTCTGTCAGGGATAGGGGTCCTCTGGACTTTCATCATCTTCTCATTTACGGATGGAAGCACATTTTAATTCCAGTGCTTTCTTCTCTTTGCAGGTTTTATGAAATATGAGCCTCTGACTGGCAAAGGATAGGAAGGGCCAGTGGGGGGAGGGGCTATGTGTGATTGACACCCTAATGTCTTACTGTTACATACCCATTGCCCAGTCAAAGTTACGTTTCAAACTGCTTCAGGAGCCAGAACAGATCTGTGCTCAGAGAAAGAAGGCACTGTTGTGGTCAGAGTTGGGATTTTCTGGGCTTCCTGCTCTACAATAGATGCTTAATGGAATAAGAAACCCTAGCCTACTGCTCCATTCTGCCTTGTTCCCTCTTGGAATTCTTGCCTGGCAGGATCACAGATCACATCCTTCTTTGTTTCTTTCTCTTAAAGATTTACTTACATAGGAATCATGTGTATATGGATGTTTTGTCTGCATGTACATCTTCACAGCAAAAGAGGATACCAGGTCCTGAGACTACAGGTATGGATGGTCTCGAGCCACCAGGTGGGTACTGGAAAAGCATCCAGTGCTCTTAATGGCTGAGCCACCTCTCCAACCCCTTAACTTTATTTCTTATTTGCCTCTGCCCTGGTGTACAGATGCTGTCATGTGGCCGCTGGGCTCACAGACCCCAGAGCACAGTGTGTGTGCACGTGAACCACATGCACTGCGGCTGGGAACCCTGTGTATCGAGACAACGGAGATAGGTGGCTACTTTCAAGGGCTTGCTTTCTGCGCTCTCACACTCTGATTACGGTGTACACACCAGTTCCCATCCATGTACATTGTATGACTTTACTTTTAGTTTTTAGACATGGCGCTGTGTCACCAAGGCTGTGGTCAATTTGCCAAAACAACCAAGGATGACTTGAATTTCTGATCTTTCTCGCCTCTACCTTGCAGGAGCTGGGATTACCTGGTTTGTACAGTGCTAGGTCAGGCTGATGGCTTGCTAGATGAGCCTCCTAGATGAATGCTCTACCAGGTTGATTTACCTTTACCCAGGACTTGTGTAACTTTTGTTGTATTTACTCTCCCATGCAATTTTGCTTAATATCCTAGAAGTTACTTGCTCTAAACTTTAAATTTTCTGTTATTGGGATGCAAGAAGAGAAATCTGCTTGGTCAGAACTGACTTTCAAAAGACTGCAGTAATGAAACATACTAATTTTTAAGTACTGTATGTGCTTTGAATTTAGGTCCTTGTATAATCTGTAAATGACTAGCTTTCCCCTCCCATTGCAATCCTTATGTTTGTAATTTTCCCTCTAAATTTACAGACGGAACACAGAACTTATGAAAGAAGAGTCTTTGTCTTGTTTCAGATTTTAAAGAAGAGCTCAACAAATAATACATTCAGCACGGAAAGGAACCTGCACACACTTCGCCCATTTCCCCAGTGCTGGGGTACAGGGCACTCAGCCTGTCAGTGACACCCACGTGATGGAGCCAGGCTGCATCACCCAGGCTTGGTCTCCTTCACACCTCACCAGGTCTGACTCATTGAGGTCTTGATGTAGCTCAGCCTGACTGTGAAGTCCCATCAGTCCACAGTCAGACAGTGGCATCAAACACACCCACACCTTGGTCCCCTCCATCTATCCCTAGAGGGACACCTTCAAGTCCTCTTTCCTTCTTTTTAGCCAGCAGCCACTGCTCTTTGTAGAGTTGGGTTAAGATGGTCTGTCTGTCTGTCTGTCTATGCCTATCTATCTGCCATTCATTTATTGTGCTTGAGACATATCTGTGGTTATGTGCATTCACACAGCTGTGAACATCTGTTTCATGCAGATGCCAGAGGAGGGCATCAGTTTGTCCTGTTCTATCCGTGGAGACTAAAGTCTAAATAAGGAGTCCACCTTATTCTCTTGATACGGAGTCTCTCACTGGACCTGGAGCTAGGCGTCCTCCATCAAGTCACAGACATTCTCCTGCCTCTGCTCCTCACAACACTGGTGTTCCAGGCAGCATGGGCACACCTGGCTTTTTACACATATGCTTGGGGTTTTAACTCAGGTCTTCACGCTTGCATATCTGAGTCATCTCCCAAGCCACATGCTTCTGCCACATGGCGTGTGAGCACAGCATCACATATTTTCAAGGACGATGTCTGCTGTGGCAGGCGTCATTGGTGTGCATTTTTTTGTGTGTTATTGATTTCTTATTTATTGGTTGTTTTATAGAGGTGAGAATCAATTACAAAGGCCTTAGTCTGACAGGCAAGGGTTTTACTACTGAGTTATCTCTTTAATTTCACTCTCCACTCTGTAAATTTCTGTATTTTCTTGGAGTCTGTTCTGTTCCCTGTGTCAGTTCCTCTACTGGATGTAAGGGCACTTTATTCTCACACTGCCTGTGTTCTAGGTCCAAGATTCAGCTGTCCTATGAGATGGCACTGGTAGATAACTTTTTAAGTGTCCATATGTGCACTTGACCGCGGGTCAACTGAAGTATGCTTGCATTTGTGACGAACTAGATTTAGCTCTGAGGTCAGCTTCCAGCAACTGCCTGAGACCTGAGACTCCTTGAGACTGGAAGGAAACAGGCTGCCACCATTCCATATTTAGTTTTGTTTGTTTTTGTTTTTCTTTTTCATTTCGAAACATGTGGTCGTTTGAATAAATTTGGCCTCTGTAGACTCATGTATTTGACTGTTTGGTCTATGGGGAGTGACGCTATTAGGAACTGTGGTCATGTTGGAGTAAGTGTGATGTTATTGGAGGTAGCGCATCACTTGGAGGAAGTAGGGGTGGGGTTTGAAGTCTTCTACGTTCAAGCTTTGCCCAGTGTGGAACACAGACTTCTGCTTCCTGCAGATCAAGATGTAGCACTCTCAGCTCCTTCTCCAGCACCATGTCTGCCTTTATCCTGCCATGCTTCCCACCATGATGATAATGGACTGAACCTGTGAAACTGTAAGCCAGCCCCAATTAAATGTTTTCCTTTATAAGAGTTGTTTTGGTCATGGTGTCTGTTCACAACAATAAAACCCCAATTAAGATAAGACAGGATCCCATTATGTAGCCCTGACCGCCCTGGAACTCACAATGCAGACTAGACTAGCCTTAAACTTATAGAGATCTGCCTGTCCCTGCCTCCCAAGTGACTGGGATTAAAGTTGTGCAATGTTCAGGTTTGATGGATTGAGTTATGGGTAGCCACTCCAGCAGAGCTGAGATGCTCATGAAGCTTGCAGTGGATGTTCCCTTTCTTTGTTTTTGGTCTAGGTTGTGAATTTACTTTGAGCTGTGTCACAGAATTGTTTTAGTTGTGGCCATAAGATAATGCGTTTTTAAAAAGACTTTTAAAGAGACTATAAAAAACAAAGCAATTTGCTTTAACATTCAGACAGCATTCGAGTGCGAAAGTGAAAGTGGACCGAGTCCTTTCAGTTGTTCTATTGTATCTCTTTCCAGATAAACAAAGTAGCAGAATACTTCCCCTCCTAGAGACCAGTTAAACAAGGCGCTTACATTTTAAACAAAAATGCAGCCGCAGGTTGAGATACAGTTCAGTGGGCAAAGTACTTACCGTGAAAGTATGAAGACCAGAAGAGACAACCCTCAGAAGCTTCCAGGCCTGCACTCACAATTCAGTGGTACAGTCGATCCCAGTGAAGAAGGCATGGTGCAGGAGAGTGGGGTAGCTTTCCTAGGGCCTGAGGCTCTCAGCAGGCTGTACAGGGAGAAAAGACATTATTGGATGTGATCAACACTGGACCCTGAATGCTGCAATGTGGACCAGCCCGGCAAGATGTACCCACTGGTGCAATAGCGGGATGGCTGTTGTGAGGTAACCAGTGCCTCTGACTGGATTTAAGATGTGTTTTAGAGGAGGGAATTTCATGCCTGATACTGTAATCCTGGCTAACAGCCCAAGGCTTGGGAGCTCATAGGCCCTAGGGTAGAACCGGCTATTGCTGTTTAGCAAAGCTAAATGTTCATTCTATCAGATTGTTTTCTACATATTCATACTTGTACCCCATTGGCCTCTGCTGCTCACAGTTTTGGTCAGAGACACTTCTTTTTGCAGTGACATTGAGAGATGCAGGACTAACGAAAGTGCTGAGAGAAAGGGTTTGTGTGCTCAGTCCTAAGTAGGGCATTTGTTTTAACCCCACCACTGCCTAAACTCAGGGAACAGAGCAGAAGAGGATGTGGGAAGAACGGAAGAGCCAAAGGATGGAGAGGAGTTCTGGGAAATACTGTCTTCTGGATGTTGTGTGTGTGTGTGTGGGGGGGGTGGGTGGGTGTGGGATGGGGTGGGATGCTTATTGAATCAGGAACTCACATTACCTAAGGTTACTTGCACAAGGTCAAGCTGGCCGAAATCGTGGCATAGATGATACAGACGGTCCCCAGGCCTCACTCAGACCATAGCAGTTCCCACCCAGGACTGAGGCACAGTGGCTTTCTAGCTGTCAGGCCCAAGGTGTACACTGAAGTCCCAAATATGTTCTCGGCATCTATCCTCAGTCTTTCTTTCTCTCCTGGTCATCAGCATGACTGCTTCTGGGTGTCCCACTGAGGGGTCCAGAAGACAGGAAATATGGTATTCTGTGTACCTCCTCACCATTGTGGAGCTGAGTGGGCTCTGTACTGAACACAGGGGCCACACCATACTGCTTGGGCTAATTGCCTGGATGGTACGGCTACATCCCCTGAGTGATCTGAGAAGGGAGCGGATGCCATGGCGATAGGGACAGCAGGGTCCAACTGTCGTGAGAGTTTTGGTTTCTTAAAAAAAAAAAGAACAATTATGTTATGTGAATGTTTTTTTGTTTTAATCCCAGGTATGGGATATGGGGCTGCTTCAGATTGTCCACAGCTGCTAACTATGATTTGTCTCATGCTCCAGGAGGGGCGTGACTTTTGCCAGCTGTAGATGGTTTATATTGGGAATTCTGGGGACTCTTGGGAGGGTATAAATGTGAGAGGCCTAAGGGGCCTGGGGTGGCTGCTGTTTCCACTGCTGCTGCTGCTGCTGCTGCTTTTGCCATTGCCATTGCTGGGTTGCTGGATTGCTGGGTGCTGGGTTGCTGGATTGTTGCATTGCTGCATTGCTGCATTGCTGGATTGGACTGTGGATTGCTGGTTGGAAATACTCTGCTGATGAAGATTGGACTTGCCACAAAGGAGCTTAAGAAGTAGGCTAAAGAGGTCTATGTCTCCCTTCCTCTCTAACCTTCTTCCTCTCCTACCTAGTGTTGGGGGATTGGAAGGGATCAAGGTTGGAATAAGGGTTGGAAGGGTGGTAGAGATATAAGAACCTAATAAAGGAAACAAAAAAGCGTGCCCACACCCCACCATCCTGCCTTCTCTCTAGAGCTTGGAGAACTAAATTATTTGAAAACCGTCACGTTATAAAGTATTTAAATAACTGTAGCATTCCTCATATTTTATTTTTCTCCTCTTGGAGCTTATGACAAATAACTCAGATTTCATGAAATATATATTTTAAATGTCTTTCCCCACCAAAAGAGCAATTCTCCAGCATGTTAATTAGACTGGAGAGATGAAACTCGATGCACACGAGAGTATTTGTAATGTGCCGTATTAATCATCGACGGTTTTCAAGAAAATAATTATGTTGGACAAATGATAATATTTTGCTCTTGTAACTGTGTCTCCACATTTATTCAAAACTCTTGGTGCTTCCCATGCGGCATCGATTAATTATTCGTCTTGGGGAGATGAATTGTTGTTCACTTCTGTTGTTGACAGTTTTTATTGGTTTGTCTCCTTGAAATCCGGTGAAGGGAGGGGGAATCTATGGGGGTAACAGTGGCCAGTTGACATGGTGTATGGCTTCCTTGAGGACAGACGTATGGTCAGTTGTATGGGAAGGCAGGGTCCCAGGGACCCCCTTGCTACTTCTGACAATGGTAGAGCAGCACCAGATTCTTGGGGGTGTCTGGAGATAAGGAGGTGTACGAGGTGGGCTGGGTGGAGGTAGGCTCCTTGTAATCAGCTTCTGCTGACTTTGGATTGCTGGATTGCTCCTTGGTCCAGGCGGTCCAGGAGGCCAGTGGTACTTAGATCTGGGCACAGATGTTGGCTGCTGCTGTCATTCACCAACCTGTGGCCCTACCCCTGAGCTAGTGTTGCTTGAACCTCTGCTGGGAGATGAACAATCTGTTCATCCCAGACAGAGTATCAACCATCTATCAAAGCAAAGATGCATATTGTTTGCGGGAGGAGCTATCTTGATTGTGACGTGACATAGGGGAGCCTAGCCCACTATGGTGGCGCCATTCCTTAGGCAGAGATAATTCTGAACTCTATAAGAAAGCTAGCTGAGCATGAGCCTAGGAGCAAGCTTGCAAACAACGTTCCTTCACAGTTTCTGCTTCAAGTTCCTGCTTGAGTTCCTGCCCTGATCTCAACCATAGGCTATGACCATCATAAGCCAAGTGAACCCCTTCTCTCCTGTGTTGCTCTTGGTTAGAGAGTTTTATCACAGCATCAGAAAGAGAACAGGAACTGTGACTCAATGCTTTTAATTAGGACAACTCACAATAGCTTAGCTTAGGAATGGTGATACCATTGAAGGACTTATCTCTGACTCTCTCTGATGCCGTTGACTGTCTCTCAATGCTCTCGAGGGGTGGCCTCTATGAACTCCTCTGCTCCATGATCGTGCCATTCATTAATAGGCCCAATCTTGCGCAGTTCTGTGGGCAATCACAGGTGCTGGGATGGAATAGGTCATGTCATGCTCAGAGGACAGCATACCGCAACAGGGCATTCCCAGCTCTGCACCTGTGACTCCTCCCAGCCTTCTGCTCCCAATCTAAGTCTTTCATGTGCAGGGCATGTCCCCACTTCCTGGCCCTTGCCAATCTCCTTTGCCTTTTAGACCTGCAGCCAACGTGGATTCTTTGCCCACGGTTCCTCTGTTAAAGATTGAATGGAGGGGGTCTGTCAGTACTTTCTGGACCAAGTCTTAATACTTGGGTAGCTCTTCCATTACTCAGTGGGGCTGAATAACCCCACTGAGTATTCAGGAAGTGGAAGACCCTGGCTGTCAAGCTGAGGGGACAGCTGGACCTGGGTTCTGCAGAGTGGCTGAGAATGGAGACTGCATGGGTGAGGAACAGAATACTCTGATTTTCTTTCTTTCTTTTTTATTTTTTTAAAAAGATTTATTTATTTATTATATGTAAGTACACTGTAGCTGTCTTCAGACACCCCAGAAGAGGGCATCAGATCTCACTATGAATGGTTGTGAGCCACCATGTGGTTGCTGGGATTTGAACTCACGATCTTCAGAAGAGCAGTTGGCTCTCTTAACCGCTGAGCCATCTCTCCAGCCCTACTCTGATTTTCTAAACAAGGCCACAGGAGATGTGCAGGACCAGCGAGGGGGATGGTGGTAGATGGGGCTATCCTGAAGGGGAGAGCTCGTGAGGAGGGCTTGACTCCAGGAGGGCGGGGTGGGCCTTCTATCTCTCAGAGTGGGCATGGCTGCCCTCTCTGACTGGCCCCTTGGGAGATTTGCCACCGAAAGACACATGGAACCAGCAGGCCTTCCATGTCCTACTGAGGGGCTCTTCTGAGGTTCTATGTTCTTGGAAACAGCAGCCCCTCAAACCCTGTGAACCAGGCACCATGGTCTGGGGATTGTCTGGATGGCCTTGAGCTCCTGCCCCACACGACCCCCTAATAGGGAAGGATTTGAACATGCTCAATACACATGGGTCTCTTAGAGGACTGGGAGGCCTCTGGAGCCCTGTTGATGAGCTAAATTCCGATAGTGACTTTTCTAGGAGGCTCCTGAACATGACTGGAGCTTGAGATGGAGGCCCCCAAAACTATCCCTGAGGTGGCTGTCCCCTAGCCTCTTTATTAGGTCAACTTGGGCTGGGTTCGGGGGAGTGGACTTTGTTGGTCTCATGTCATTTAAGTAGACACAATCACTCCATGCTGTTGTTGTAAGTATGCACTTGCTGTTTACACAGAGATGACAGTAACTACACAGAGAGATACGGATGGAGAACACAGCAACTGTAGAGCTTCCAAAGGCTGTGCACTAAGCCCTAAGTAAATACAGAGTAATAACACGGTCTGCTGTGCACTTTGAAATGAGAACTTCCCTGAATAGAGAGGCTGGTGTCTCTGCCTGTTATGGCTGGCAGTCAGCATGCCTCTTGCCTGGCTGGGCCTCAGCCAACCCTGCCTGAGGGATGCCATGGAGATGGGAAGAGTTTTTTGCCAAGGAGAATCTAGTCATTTAGTTTCAAAAATCTCCCTCAGAGTTGGTGGGGTGGTTCAGTGGGTAGAAGTGGCTGAATGCATACCAAAAGATGGATGTTTGACTTTCAGATCTCTCATGGTGGCAGCTGGCATGATAGCAGGAGAGAGCTGATTCCTTAGGGCTGTCCTCTGACCTTCATATGTGCACCATGGCATCTGTTTGAGAATATTCAAAAGAAACAAGGAATAAATAGGCAATAATCATGTCCCTGAGGATCTTGGATGGTGGGGTCTGTAGAAGAGATACGTGTGCTTGTGCATGGGTACACACACACACACACACACACACACACACAGATCTCTGGCCAACTCCCAGACTTTATAGTGCTGAGTTCAAGAGGGTCTGAGGCTTGTTTTCAGAGGAGGAAAGTTTGAGGGTGACAGGAGAGAACCTTGGTCACTCAGTAAGAATTTGTTTCCTCTCTAGCTTGGCAGTCACCTGCTCTAGAAAGTTCCCTTGCTGATAGCTGCCTGGTTGTCTCTGGTCATCTGGTCAGAGGAAGCCGTCCAGTCATTCTGGACCCGACTGATGTCCCGTGGCCTTATAGGAAGCACGCCAGAGAGCTGGCAGCCTTTTCTCGAGGGTGCCTTACACAGGCAGTTCCTCTCACCCTGTGGCCCATGTCCTACCTTCCTGAATTCGATGATTCATGACAGAGGACACCCTCTTCTGGACTCTGCAGACATTTCATGCACATGTGCACTCCCCTCATAGTCACACAATTCAACAAAGTTCTGAGCCTTTCTACAGAGAAAGACTTCAGTGTTGGGTTGAGCAGAGAGGACTCAGGCTCGGTTTTGTGTGGGAGATTATCCCTACTGTTCATCCCGTGCTTCCCAGGAGGGTGGTGAGAGTGTGCCTAGGACATGGCCCTCAAGCCATTGACCGTGGGTCGGTAGATCTCAGAGTCCTGTGAGCTTGCTGTGAAGGGAGCTGTGGGCTAAGGAAGCAGGATTCTGTGGAGCTCCAGAAAGAAACCAAAGGTTTGTGAAATTGCTAAGAACGTTCTGGAAATCTTGCTGGTGGTCCATAGATGTTGCAGACAGGAACATCACACCCTTCTCCCGTGCAAGGACCAGTGGAATGGCTTTATCTCTGTTACATAGTCTGTATTGACTAGATTGTGTAACTATAAGAAAACAGAAACTGGTGCTCTCTTTTGACCTGAAATTTGTCTAGGTAAAATGTTTTATGTTTCAGAATTGCCTTTAAAACCCGGCATGGTTTCTAGAAGGCTGCTTAACAAAATGAATCATTGTTTAATTAACTTGATTAAATAATTTGGCAGAGAAGGCAGGAAAAGAAGGAAAGGAAGGAGAGAGAAGACGAGGAAGGGAAGAACACAGACAGACCCCCAAATCCTGGGGCCTCCAGAGTTAGAGCCCCCATCTCTGCTGAGAAAAGAATGGCAACATTAGACATAGCAGAAGGCTTCGCTGGTTGCTGTGGTTTCTGTCCCTCCCCGACACAGCTGAAGACAGAGGTTGGGGGTATTGCTCAGTGGTAGGGCTGCTTGTCCAGCATGCCTAGAGGATGCATGAGAGGGACTCAATACAACTTAAAACTTAAAATGAGCTGCTGTTTCCAGGATCAGCTTAGCTGACCTGTAGGTTTAGCAGGGCTGCATTGGGTCTCATTCTGCTGCTCCCCTCTGGGAGTCTGGAGTCCCTGATGTTCCTGGCAGTTCATCCTTGCAGCAAGGTCACTACCCAGGGGAGGAGATAAGCCAGGGACATGGGCAATGTAGGCACAGTGGGGCATAGATGGAGTACCTAGCTGTTTCTGGGAGCAAAGGGTGAAAATGTTTTGCAGTGGCCCCAAGAAGCCAAGTTTCACGGTGCACATCTTTTTTTTTTTTTTTCTTCTCGCCTATATTACATCCTGACTAGTTTCCTCTCCCTCCTCTCTTTCCAATGCCTCCCCACTCCCCATCCACTCCTGCTTCCCCTCAGAAAAGGGCAGGTCTCTGGGGGGATAGCAACCAAACTTGGCATATCAAGTTGCAGCAAGGCTAGGCTGCTTCCCTCTTATTAAGCTTGAACAAGATAACCCAGCAGGAGGACAAAGGATCCCAAAGCAGGCAAAACCATCAGGAACAGCCTCAATTCCAGCTCCCTCTATTAGGGGTCCCACAAAAACACCAAGCTACACAACTATAACACATAGACAGATGAGACCCAGGCAGGCTTCCTGACTGCTGGTCAGTCTCAGCCTCAGTCCAGGCTTGCTGATTCTGTGGGTTTTCTTGTAGTGTCCTTGACCCTTCTGGTGCCTATAGTCCTGTCTCTCCCTCTTCTTCAGGATTCCCCCCAAGCTCTGTCTAATTTTTGGCTTGGGGTCTCTGCAGCTATTTCCATCAGTTGCTGGATGGAGCTTCTCTGTTGGTGATTATGTCAGGTTCCTCTCTTGTGTAGATCTTTTAACCTGTGAATGGCAGTTGTGTTAGGATAGCATCGTATCCCAGGAGCCTCTTCTTCCTGCTGGCTGCTGGCTGTTCATCAAGGTCAGCTCCTGAACTTGAGTTCTCAAGTGAGCCTATGGCCGGAAGGCGTAGGTGGTGTCTAGGTTTCTGGGTACCTCCTGGAGTGTCCTAGAATGGCTTCTTTTACAATATGTGTGTTGTATCACCCTCTGACCTTAACTCTGGGGTGAGATTGAGTGTATCTCAAAGGCTGCAGATCCTGCCTGTATCTCAGAGGCAACTGTCAGCTGTTCCCAGTGTAAGCTTAGTCTATGTATGTATGTATGTATGTATGTATGTAATATATGTAATGTATGTAATGTATTTTTGCAGTACTGAGAACTGAATCCACTGCATGGACACACACTCTGTCACTGTGCACCATTGTCTTAGTTAGGATTTATTTCCATTACTATAAAGAGACACCATGACCAAGGCAACTTTTACAAAGGCAAACATTTAGTTGGGTTTTGCTTACAGTTTCAGAAGGACAGTCCATTATCATCATGGTGGGAAGCATGGCAGCAGGCAGGCAGACTTCGTGCTGGATGAGCTGAGAGTTCTACATCTTGATCCAAAGGCAGCCAGGAAAGAACTGACTTCTACAGGTAGCCAGGAGGAGGATTTCTTCTACCCTGGGCAGAGCTTGAGCATAGGACCTCAAAGCCCACCCCCTACAGTGGTGCACTTCCTCCAACAAGGCTACGCCTACTTCAGCAAGACCACACCCACTCCAACAGGGCCACACCTCCTAATAGTGCTACTTCCTGTGGGACAAGCACATTCAAACCACCGCATCTATCCCCTGCTTGTTTTTATTTTAATTCTTACTAAATTTCCCAAGCTGGCCTTAAATTCATGCTGTAGCCCAGGCCTGGCACTTGTGATGTCCCCTGCAAGCTCCCTGACCAAGCTTCCGGAGGTGGCCATTGTTTTACACTGTATTTCTGTGATGAGTGTCAGTGTGTGTTTGAGGTTCTGACTAGAGATCAGTATCCACAAACTCTAGGTCCTTGTGCCTTGTCTACTAATTTCTCTGGGGTGTCCTGGGATCTGGACCCAGGCCATTACTGTCTGGTGTGAAAGACAACAAGTGGAAGAGACAGTGTCATACCCTCTGTTTGCCCCCAACTGAAACAGATACAGTTGGGTAGCTGGGTCACTTTCTGTGTCCTGTGGAGATACATCTCTGGGTGTCGTATGGCTTCTGAACCAGGAAAGGATTGCCCACAGCTTCCCCTCTGTCACATCCACAATCACCTTGCCTGGGTCTGCTGTTCCGGCTTCCAAATACCACCGCCCTGGCACTAATTATAGCCCAGATTGTGCGGGGAATTCTCAGCCCGCGCCGTGGCAGTCCAGATTAAGCAATTAACCTTGGTGTCACTGCAATTATCGAGACACGCTAGCAAAATGAGCTAATTTCCCCCCAGGATGTTGAACTGAAATCAACTTCCACTCTCTTTAAGATGCCAAAATAGGAAATGTTAATGGAAAATTACGTTTGGATGTTTAATAAATCTCTTGGGCCCGTGGCTCCTCATCAGTTTGGGCTATGGCACGTCACAGAGGCACTCATTGGTTAGACAGAGGGGATATGGTCCAGAGCCAGCACCCTGTTGACTATACATGTAGCTTGAGTGACACTCAGACTGGAGTAAGAGAACCTATCGAAGCACCAGTCAGTTTCCTGGCCAGGAGTCTTGGAGAAGGCTTGGCCTGGCTCTGAGGTTTCCATAGCATTTGGTAGGTGCATTTCTGTGAAACACCAACATTTGCCACTTAGAAAGTTGCTGCTGAGGTCCCTACCCAGGTCTATAGTGTCTCTTCTGGCTCCTCACAGACTAGGGTGCAGTTAGCCAGCAATGTTGGCTTGATGCTTCCCAGGGCACCCTCAGCACCACTCTTTGAGGTGCAGGCTCTGTGCTTGCTTCTGGGGAGTCACAGGTCACCTGGAGACCCTGCCCCACACTTCTCCTTTTAGAGATACCAGGTATGACCTTAGTGGAACTTCCTCTTTCGGCTACTCAGAACTGAACCCTTTGCTTGCCCCACATAGTTTGAAAAGGCAGGAGTCACTTCAGGTTGCTGGCTTTGCTTTTGAGAGCCCAGAATGGCTTGTTAGAGCACCTTTGAGGTCTTTTCCTACCTTGTGTGACTTTTGTCAGGAGTCCTAGCCACAGTCTTTATGGGCTGCTGAACTCCTGGCCCACTTGGGTTTGGCATTGCCCAGGACACTGTGTCTATAGGAGGGCCTACTTCTCTCTCTGGCTTTCAGAAGTGCACTTAAGTGGATCCCCAGATATGTTCCAATCTTTTCCACCTCAACAATCACCTTGACTTCAGGGTAGAAGACCCTACCCTGACCTGCTTGAGGTTAAAATATACTATAAGGTCTGCAGATAGATAGACCACGAGAGGCCTGGCTTGGCTGGGCTGGACAGTGAGCATGGCTCACTGGGTTGTTCTCTAAGGGTCAGGCCTGCTGCTGGCCTCTGCTCATAGGGTCAACGCCCTCCATAGCTAGAATCACAGGTCCCACCAAGACAACATCCCAGCACCAATTCCTAGACCCAAACTTTAAGGCAATCTTGTCTTCCTTCCCAATGATGAGGTCACCTCCACTCTGGTAACTGCCCTTGGGGCTCAGGTCCCTCTCCTGTCTGCAGACTGAGCTCTTGGACAGTTTCCATGGCCTCTGCGTGGCTTCTAGCAACTTCCAGGGTCTCTTCCCTCTGCTAAGACTCTACCTTGGAAATCCCTCACAGTGTGAAAGCCACAAAGCGAGGAAAGCATCTCATTAAATTCAGAAGGGAAATATTTCATTTCAACTCGAGGTATCAAAACAACTTTCATAGATTAAGAAAAAAATCCACAGATCAATCAAATGTTTGTGTATACAGAGGAGAGCGGCGTGGAGTGAATCAAGACTTATGCTGATTAAAGAGGAAAAGAGGGCTCAGGGGTCACAGACTGCACCCTCCCTGGCCATTTTCTGAGGGGTTTGCTCACTGCAGGGCACTCAGCGGCACTGTGCTCAACAACACGGAGAAGCAAAGCTTCAGAGAGTAGCTTTTCCTTCGCTTCAGAAGGGAGAGTGGTTTGAAAACCTGCCACCAGTCAGCCACGACAGATAGACCGTCCAGGGAGATGCTGTGGCTTCAGGCCCTGCAGGTCACCTTGGTGTCACAGAATTTAGATTTTTGTGACAGATGGCAAGAACCTGGCTAGGAGTGGGCTATGATGGCCCATCTGGCTCTCTCAAATGAAGGAGACTGCTAGGGCAAGGGAGGAGCCAGGCATCTGGTAGGGGTGCCCCCATGCCCTGGAGCCACTGTCTCTCCAGGGGAGCCTCATACGGATTGATCTCTTCCTGCCTCAGTTTCCCCTTTACGCCATACAGGAGATCCTGCCAGCCTGCCTGGAGCTGAAAAGAATCACATAACCGTGGGCGTTAGAATGTTAGCTGTCTTTCTCACCTTGCAGAGACTTGAAGTGCTGTGTGTGTGTGTGTGTGTGTGTGTGTGTGTGTGATAGCCAGAGGGGCTCCCAACCCGATCAGAGAAGAAGGGGAGAGGGGTTGGAGGAAGGACTATGGGAAGGGGTGACCTGGAGGGAGCCAGTGGCCAGTAAAAGAAAAAAAATGTAAAGTGACTAAGTAAAAGAAAAAAAAATGTCAGCTGCTACAATCAAGTGTTCACATCCTGTTATGCTGTCTCTCCAGTCCCCAAATTCCAAGTTCAGACATTTCTCCATGTTTCTGCTCTCTGGAACAGTTGCCAGGCTAACCAGGTTTCGTTCAATCCCACTGAGGTATGTTTTAGGACAGTCCTGGGTCAGACGTCCTGTTTGCTTTCCACTGCTGTGGTAAACATCATGATTGAAAGCAACCTGGTGAGGAAAGGGTTGATTCAGCCTCACCATCTTTAGCATGGTCCATCGTGGATGGATGCCAAGGCAGGAGCTGAAGCAGAGGCCACAGAGAAACGTTTATTGGCTTGCATTTGTAGCTTGCTTAGTTTGCTTTATTATATTATCCAGCATCGCCTGCTTAGGGATGGTACCACCAACAGTTGGCTGGGGCTTCCCACATCAATCATTTAAAAAAAAAAAAAAAACAAGCTCTACCGGCTAGTCTGGGGATAGGGCACATCTTCTCAGATGAGGGTCCCTCTTCCTTCGGGCTTGACTCTAGTTTGGGTTGAGTTGGCCACCCCAGATGAAGGGCCTAGGCAAAGTGACTTGCTGTGAACTCAGGCCTGGGGCTTCTACTCACAACAGACCCACAGTGGTACCTTAGTAAATATCCTGAAAGGCACAGTTTCTCCCTGTACACTGACCACTTTGAATTCCTATGTACATTCTCTTGGTTGGGTAGCCAGGTAGATTTCAGGGCAGTGCAGGAACTTGGGCTGAGGGTGCTCAGGTGTATATCAGAAGTGGCCCAGAGAATAGAAACTGCAGGATGTGTGCAAGTAGGGACAAATAGACCAAATACAGCGGTCTGTTTGTGCTTGGGTATTTAAAGGCATTGCTTTGGGTGATCGTGGTGGCCCCAGCATTTTCGGACAGGCGGCAGGCAGGAGAACTGTGTTGGTGCCCCTGAGCCTCTGCTGGTTCACTCCACCCCTCCCCCGACTCTGTCTCTTCTCCATTGCTTTATGAGCAACTGGTACCATGGAGGTCCGGTGGCTTTGTGGAATCACCTCAGATATGAATGCTAATTTCAGCCAGAAACATACCCCCACAGAAACATTTAGAATCATGTTTGACTCAATATCTGGGCATATAGCCCAGCTGGGTTGACTCATGATTCATCTGTCAAGTTGCCCTCACCAGGGGAGGGATAACCTTCCCCTGCAAGGCAGTGGCCCAGCACAGGGGAATCTGGAAAGAGGCTCTGTTCTCTCCAGAACTGGCTCTTGCAGGTGGTCTTCCCACAGCCAACTGTTAAGTGAGAAAATCAGCTCAAGAAAATGTTTCCTTAGCCAACGGAGTGGACTTTTAGGACACGCAGGCTTGTTTTCAGTTCTTCAGCTGTAAGTACTGCTGTTGTCTCCCGACCTCAGTAGCCACTAGCATTCCTTCTTTATTTTGTGACCTATACACGCTCTCCTCTCAGTTTTGATTGGTAGTAACACCATTAGTTATTAAAGAACTTTAATATTTCAAAAATCATGCCCACTCTCCAATTTAAACTGTATTCTAAAGAAGAAGTGGAAAATTTGCAGGAATTTGCCTCATTCGTCCAATTGCGACTGCTGGGATCCAGCTGCAGGGAGTCTTCATGATGAGAGTTTCATTGGCTAATGGCCACTGTGCTGGTCACTGGGGGCCAGCCTCTAGTACACCTTGAGGAAAGGATGGGCCAGGGTCTCTCTTAGGTTGACAAGTTAGGAAAATATTCCCAGAACTCTCAAGGCCAGAAGAGTGCTCTCCACCCCCGCCCTGTTTTTCCCTCCCTAAAGAGCAGGCCTAACACATAGAGCTAGAGAATGTGACCTTCATTGGAAAAAGGATCTTTGAGGAGGTAATTATGTTAAGGGACTCGAGATGAGATCATTATGGATGTGGGCGAGGCCTAAATCAATGACAAATGTCTTTCTTTACATGAGCTGTAGGGAGAAAGCCACGTGAAGGCAGACACATAGATTGGAGTGGGGTGGCCAGAAGCCAAGGAACTGTAATCAGAAGAGAGAGGTAGGGAAGGAGTGGATGGGCTTCTTGAACCTCCAGAAGGAAGTGACTCTGCCATATCTCTTCACGGGTTTCCAGATTCTGGGATGGGGGTGGCTGTAGACACTGCACAGAAGCTCAGGGTTGGTTGGGTGACCTGCCGGGTAGAGGGACAGGTCACCATGCCCTCGGTGTTGGGGACAGCACCGGGACATGCTTTATCCTTCTCTGATTTCCATCGAACATGGGTGGGGTGTCCTAGGGATGCTTCCCTTGCCCCTCCCCGATTGCTTGGTGGAAATGCCTAGTGTGGGGGTTTGAATGAGAATGGCTTTCATAGGTAGGCTCTTAGGTTTGGATACTGGGTCCCCAGTTGGTGTCAACTGTTTGAGAAGGACTAGGAAGTGTGGCGTCGTTGGGGAAAGTGTGTCACTCAAGGTGGGTTTTGAAATTTCAAAAGATGTGTGCCATTGCTACTGTGCTTTCTGCCTCCCACGGGCAGCTCAAGACGTGACCTCTCAGTTGTTCCTGCAGCCATATCTTTGCTCTGCTCCATATCACGGACTCTAACCACTTGAATCCATAAGCCACACATTAAATGCTTTTTCATAAGTAGCCTCGGTCATGGTGTTTTATCTCAGCAATAGAAAGGTAACTAAGACACCTATCAAGGCCCTGATCTTGCCACTTTAGGTGACTTAAAAATTGTCAGTTAGGGGAGCTTAAGATCACATATTGCCTTTTTTTTTTTTTTTTTTTTTGACAGAATCTGAAGTAGCCCAGTCTGGCCTTGAACTTCCTCTGTAGCCAAGGGTGACCTAGAATCTTTGATTCTTGCCTCTACCTCCTTAGTCCTGAAAGTATGGGTGTGCACCACCATACCTGGTTTATGAGTTTCTGGGGATCCAACCCAGGGCTTCAGAATGGCTATGCAGGTACTCCACCAACTGAGTTATAGCTCTAATGCTTCATCCTGTTTATATTTTATAAACTGGTTCCCAGCCAGGAAGAATGTCTGCTGAGTCACTCCTCAATGTGCTGGTGCACATTGCCTGTTGTGGCCCCTGTCTCATCCCAGCATATTCTCAAGTTCCCAGGAGGCACTGGGGCATAAGAAGTCAGGGATGGCTGTCTTCCTCACATAGACTCCTTGACCAGGCTCCTCAGATGTCGATAGCCTCTTGGATAGACACGAGACGTTCTGCAATTCATCTGGCCACAGGTGGTTCAGCACTTGGCCTGTTTTAGGGCTGCAGAGAAGACTAAGGCTCTGGGACTTGCGCTAATTACTGAGCTCACAAGTAGCTGTGCTCTGGACTAGTCAGATGGTGGTTTTCTTCCATTATCTCTCCAGGATAGGGGATGTATGTCCTTGTGTCAGGATGGGACAAACATCCTTCTATTTAGGATCAGTCCATAAACACTCCCATCTGGCACACTTCACTTCTAAGCCCAAAGGGCCACAAGAGGAAGTGTGATGCTTTGGAAGGGGCTGTCTTAGCCAGGAGTTGTATTCCTGCACAAAACACCATGACCAAAAAGCAAGAAGCAAGTTGGGGAGGAAAGGGTTTATTCAGCTTACACTTCCACATTGCTGTTCATCACCAAGGAAGTCAGGACAGGAACTCACACAGGGCAGGAACTTGGAGGCAGGAGCTGATGCAGAAGCCATGGAGGGGTGCTGCTTACTGGCTTGCTTCCCCTGGCTTGCTCAGCTTGCTTTCTTATAGAACCCAGGACTAGCAGCCCAGGGATGGCACCACCCACAAGAGGTTGGGCCCTCCCACCCTTAATCACTAATTGAGAAAATGCCTTACAGCTGGATCTCTTGGGGGCATTTCCTCAAGGGAGGCTCTTTTCTCTGTGATAACTACTCCAGCTTGTGTCAAGTTGACACACAAAACCAGCCAGCACAGGGGCCGAGGTGTGTCTTCTAGGTTCTTCTGGATCTTGCCAATTTGACAATATTAACCATCACACCAACCCAGGCCAGGTCTCTTGTGCCCTCTGAGGAGGAGCACACTGTGAGTGTTACCTGTGTCTGGCCCTGAGGACACAGCCATCCCACACAGTTAGCTTTCATCACAAGCTGAGGTATCAGTGGGTCTCTTTGTATCCCTTGGCAGTCGCTTCCTTCTCCATGGCTCTCTCAGTGTGCCGGTGCTCCTGGCTGCTGGCTGTAGACGTTAGGTCTGTTTCTACCTCCCAGACCCAGAAATAAGACTCAGACCTGTTACATAGTTCCAAATACCTTGGCCATATAGCTAGGCTCTTCTCTGACGGGATCATAACTTAAAACATCCCATTTATGCTGATCTACATTCTGCCACATGACTGGTTGGTTACTTATACTCAGGCACCATGCATTTGTCTCAGTCACAGCTTTCTGGGTGAATCTCTCACGCCTCGCGCTATCCCAGAATCCTCTCCCACCTCCTATTTCTTGCCTAAGCCACAGGCCGTCAGATTTATTATTGACAGGCACCACATCCATAAAGACATAGGATATTCTCTCTTTACAGTGCGTGTTTCACAAAGCCTATATATTTTAGCTGATGCAATATCCCTGGGAATTCAGCACAGGAGTGGTCAGAACAAGGTAAATTCTATGGTTTACCTGGTTTTCTTGCCATCAGGGTGGGATGATGTCTCCCCAGTCTCTGCTAATCTGAGGGGGAAGCAGAACTGAGAGTGGTCTTTAGTGCAAAGCCCTCTCATCTTCCAAGACGCCACTAAATCCAGGCAGCCTGTGACACTTGGCAGAGCTCCTTGCTTCTTGCTGCCATCTTTAAGCCCCCAAGCCCTGAAAATAGGCAATGCAGGATAGAAGAGACCAAGCAGACAGGAAAATGGCATCAAAGCCCAGCCACGGCTCAAACGCCTGTCATGTAGTCAGACCAGTTGAGAGGATGATGTATGGGGGCAACAGCAATCTTCATCAGCAGGAAACCCCTGAAGACGTGTGCCATGACTTCTTTGGGAAGAATAAGTTAATAGTAGGTAAGAAACTAGGAAGAAATAAGACAAACCCAGAACAAAGACACTTTTGCACTGTTTTGCACAAGCTTTTTGACAAAAGAACCAACTTGTCAATTTTTAGTAGAGCCAGATTGCTGGCCTGTGCTCATAGCAGCGGGCCTGCAAGCACTGTGGGGTCCTTTCCCAGAAGTTCCGTGAAGTGAGCGCTGATGCAATCATCCCCAGAGATAAGGAAAGCAGGTGGTAAGGTGATGGTCACCTGGTGGTCTTCTGGCTCCCAGGAGATCTATCCCTGAACTCTAGCCATCTGTGATCCCCCCTGCACCCCCGTAATGGTGGCACCTGAGCAAACTTGCCACAACCAGGCTCCCCTCATACCCCCACCCCCACAACTCCATTTTCAGGGTCTGAAAAACGCACAGCTGCTGATTTGCATTCTACTTCTGAAAACCTGTTTGATTTGCATGTATACGTCCCAGACAACTGGCTGAGAGTCAAGGGGGAGCCATTGCCACCTGGCCCTGTATATGGCACATGGGGCGACTTAAGTGTCTGCATCAGCAGTGGGACACAGAATCAGAAAGTTCCTTCCGGGGCTGGGGCTGCACCACAGGGATGAGTGAGGAGAGCGGAATGTGTGCGAGGCTCACAGGAGACAGCATATCCACATGGCAGTTATACACACATGGCTACACCTAGCCATTGCAAAGTTCAGCCACTTTCTGAACAGGCCGAGGCCTTCCTTAAACATGACCCTTCTGCCTCACTCAGCTGAGAATCTGTCCACAGTGGGCCCTTTATGAAGGTCTGGGGGATGCATATGAGAATAGATCTTGTCTAGGCTTGGGGTGGGAGCTGCTGCGAAAGCTGACCTGGTCCTATTGGTTTTGTGATGGCCTAATAGTGATAATAGTGATCATGAGGTGATAATGATGACGGTGACACCAGTGAGGTTAAAGTCAGAGACTGAGGGCCACAGAAAGTCATCTATATTCCTCAAAATTACCAGTAAAGTTACCTGCATCTCTTACTGGGTATTAAGAAGGTGTCTTGGTTTCTCTAACTAGATACTGACACCCTCTGCAACCATTCTCTTTCCCAACCATGCCTTGTCTCCCTAGATGTGTCTTCCACAGCTCAGAGAACAGCAGGTGTCACAGCAGCAGGCAAGCATTGCACAGTGGCTAGGTCACCTTGCTCTGACTCAGCAGTGACCCAGCACTTACTGCCAGTGCCCCCATACCTTACGGTTTATCTTCTACGGCTAAAAACGTGAAAATTTGCATGGGGACCTAATTTTTGAGACACAAACATTTATTTAAAGAGAAATGAAAATAACAGCCTAGAGAATAGCCTGCTCCCCGACTTTTAGATGCCTTTGCCACGAGACTGGGGCCGTGTAATTACGCTTGCACTGATTTTGTGGCTACTGTCAAATGCTTCTGTGGAGATGCCATTTTTTTTAAAGACTTTATAAAGCAGCAGTCACATTTCTGCCCAAAGCTAAGTTACTGTAGAAAGTATCATCCCAGGAGCAAATGAGATAGCTTTCAATTAATGTCTCTACGCTGTGAGTGGGGAGCTATCATGAGGGAAGGGGTTCACAAGCCATGGAAAATCCCTCTGCCTCCAGATTTAGTGTTATATCAGTTAAGACTTCAAAGTGTACCAGGTGGCATATTCAACTGGCCACAAGCATTTCCTTTTGCAGATCTGGTGCCTGTTCCTGTCTCCTGTCATGACTTCTGCTAACCTTGAAGTCACTGGGTATTACCACCCTTCCCCCTGCCCCCTGTCCCCCCATCCTGTCCCCGCTACCCGTTCCATCCAGCCATGATGACCTCACTGAGACTGTGCTGGCTTCAGAGCTCATCACAAACCTGCCATGACAGGCCACAGGCTCTATGTTCCACCCTAAGGAGTTCCCCCTATACCACACACAGCTATTCCCCCACAGTTCCTGTTAGTTAGAACCCAGATCATTATAGGAAGTCCAATTTTTCTTACCTGGATATGTACTGTCTTCTTCATGTCGATACCAATCTGTCTATGCTACGTGCTGCTATCATAAAACACTTTAGACCAGGTAATGAGCAGAAAGCAAGAATTTACTTCAGGTTAGCAGGTTCCAGGTATGGTGGAGGCTTCTCTCGGCTCCCAAGATTGTATCTTCTTGCCATGTTCTACAGAGAAGATACCACAGCCTCAAGTGACAGAGGAGAGTGTGTTGCCTCTGTATATACAAATATAATAACAGGTATTTTAAAAAGGAAAGCAAAAGTAGAATCAAGGGATAAATTGAGAAACCTAAAATCAAAGTTGGAGATTTTAGGGACCTCTTTAAATGGTTAATAGAGCACACAGGTACATCTGAGACACAGTAAGTACAGACCCTTTGTAGAGCCAGAGAAGGGCAATATAGCTGAAGCAGAAAACAGGGACCTGAGCATAGCTATTATGAATATTTTCAAGGACCTTAAAGAAGAACTGAGCAAATCCACCAATGAAGTCAAACAGTGGAATGAAATGGAAATGGTTCATGGCATGGAAGTAGAATTAGAATCACTAAAGAAAATCCAACGGTGGAAATGAAACATTTAGGAACTCAAACAGAAACCCCGGAGGCAAGCCTCACCAACAGAATCTACCGGATGGAAGAGAGAATCTCAGGCACTGAAGATGACATAGAAGAAATGGTTTCTTCAGTTGTGGAAAATGCTAAATCAAAAAAAATCCAAACCAAACTAAACCAAATCAAACAACCAAACCAAACCAAATAACAACCCCCACCCCCTGAAACCTATACACAAAACATCCAGGAAATTTGGGACACCATGGAAAGGCTAAGTCTATTAATAATAGGAATAGAGGAAGGAGAGGACTCCCAGCCCAAAGGCTCAAAAATATTTTCAACAAAATCATAGAAGAAAAAAAAATTCCAATCTAAAGAAAGAGGTTGCCTATAAAGGTACAAGTATACAGAGCACCAAATAGACTGGACCAGAAAAGAATTCCCTCATGAAATATAATAATCAAAATACCAAATGTAAGTGCCTACATAAAAAAAATTGGAGAGAGCTCATCTTAGTAATTTAGTGGCATAATTGAACACTTTGGAACAAAAAGAAGTTGGAATACCCAGGAGGAGTAGACAGCAAGAAATTGTCAAACTCAGTGTTGAAATCAATAAAATAGAAAAAGACAAAAATTACCAAAAAATCAATGAAACAAAGGGTAGGCTCTTTGAGAAAATCAGTAAGACTGACAAAGCCAAATTAACTAAAAGGTGGAGAGAGAAGATTCAAATTAACAAAACTAGATATGTAAAGGAGGCCATATTGGCAAACACTGAGGAATTTCAGAGACTCATACAGACATACTTGAAAAAAGCCTATACTTTCCCAAATTGAAAAATCTAGAAGAAATAGATATTTTTAAAATATGTATACCACATACCAAAGTTAAAGAAAGACCTGATAAGCAATTTAAACAGGCCTAAAACCCCTTGTGAAATAGAAGCAATAATTAAAGGTCTACCAACCAACCAATCAACAAACAAACAAACAAACAAAAACCCCTCAGGGCTAGATGGTTTTAGTGCAGAATTCTACCAGACTTTCTTTTTCTTTTTCTTTTTCTTTTTTTAAAAAATTACGTATTTTCCTCAATTACATTTCCAATGCTAGCCCAAAAGTCCCCCATGCCCTCCCCCCCCCACTCCCCTACCCACCCATTCCCACTTTTTGGCCCTGGCATTCCCCTGCACTGGGGCATATAAAGTTTGTGTGTCCAATGGGCCTCTCTTTCCAGTGATGGCCGACTAGGCCATCTTTTGATACATATGCAGCTAGAGTCAAGAGCTCCGGGGTACTGGTTAGTTCATAATGTTGTTGCACCTGCAGGGTTGCAGATCTCTTTAGCTCCTTGGATACTTTCTCTAGCTCCTCCATTGGGGGCCCTGTGATCCATTCAATAGCTGACTGTGAACATCCACTTCTGTGTTTGCTAGGCCCCGGCCTAGTCTCACAAGAGACAGCTATATCAGGGTCCTTTCAGCCAACGCTTGCTAGTGTATGCAATGGTGTTTTCAAAGAAGAATTTACACCAATACTGGCTATACCATTCTACAGGAAAGAAGCAGAAGGATCATTCCTTTTTTTTTTAATGAGGCCACAGTTACCCTAACACCCAAATTTCATAAAGACCCAACAAAGAAAGAGAATGACAGATCTATTTCCCTTATGAGCATAGATGAAAAAATTTTCAACAAAATACTTGAAAACCAAATACAAGAACACATCAAAATGATCATCCACCATGATCACCATGAAGTAGGCTTCATCCTAGAGACACAGGGATGGTTCAACATACAAAAATCAATAAATGCCATCTGTACTGGCTGGTTTTGGGTGTCAACTTGACACAGGCTGGAGTTATCACAGAGAAAGGAGCTTCAGTTGGGGAAGTGCCTCCATGAGATCCAGCTGTAAGGCATTTTCTCAATTAGTGATCAAGGGGGAGGGCCCCTTGTGGGTGGGACCATCTCTGGGCTGGTAGTCTTAGGTTCTATAAGAAAGCAAGCTGAGAAAGCCAGGTGAAGCAAGCCAGTAAAGAACATCCCTCCATGGCTTCTGCATCAGCTCCTGCTTCCTGACCTGCTTGAGTTCCAGTCTTGACTTCCTTTGGTGATGAACAGCTACATGGAAGTATAAGTCGAATAAACCCTTTCCTCCCCAACTTGCTTCATGGTCATGATGTTTGTGCAGGAATAGAAACCCTGAATAACACACCATCCATCATATAAGGAGAATGAAAGGTGAAAAATGCATGATCATCTCATTAGAGGCCAACAAGGTCTTTGATAAGATTCAACACCTCTTCATGATAAAAGTCCTGGAGAGACTATTGATATAAGAGATATTGATATAAGACTATTGATATAAGGACATTGATACATAAGATAATAAAGGTGATTTACAGCAAGTCCACAGCCAATAACTTAAATGGAGAGAAACTCAAAGAATTTCCCCTAGAATCAGAAACGAGACAAGATTGTTTACTCTCTCCGTACCTATTATGTATGGTACTAGAAGTCTTAGCTACAGCAGTAAGACAAGGAAGGGATCATACAGACACAGATAGGGAAGGAAGAAGTCAAAGTATCTTTATTTCCAGGTGACATGATTTTATGTATAAAATCCTTTACAAAGCTATCAGGAAACGTCTACAGCTGATAAACACTTTCAGCAATGCAGCAGGATACTAAGTTAACACACAAAATCAGTAGCCCTCCTATATACAAATAACAAATGGACTGAAAAAGAAATCGGGGAGACAACACCTATCACAATAGCCTAAAACATATAAAATATCTAGAGGTAGCTCTAAACAAGCAAGTATAAGACTTGTATGATTAAAAACTTTAAGATGTTGAAGAAAGAAATTGAAGATAGCAGAAGATGGAAACATGTTTTACCTTCATGAGTTGGTAGGATGAATATGGTAAAAATGGCTATCCTACCACAAACAATCTGCAGATTCAGGGCAATCCCCATCAAAGTTCCAACACAATCTCCACAGGGCTTGAAATGACAGTTTTTAGTTTTGTATGGAAACATGCACTCAGAAGGGAAAAAAAAAAAAAAACTATGACAGCGAAAAGAATCAACCAATATTTGATTGGATTTAAGGCCCACTCCATGAGATGGACCCCATACCCAACATTCTTGGGTGGACAAGAACCTGAGACTACATAGGGTGGGGACACAGCGGAAATACTACTGTTCTGCTAGGGGAATTTAACAATAAAATGATTCCTAATGCCGTTTAGCTAGACTCACAGATCAGTACCTCACTCAGCCATCACTGGAGAAACTTAGATGGGAGCAAACCAGAGACCCACAACAGGACAACATCGCAGAGAGAACTTGGTACAGTCAACTCTAAATGGAATGTCTCCATGAGCCCCACCCTTACCCAGGGCTCCCGAAACCTTTAAGAAGAGGAGGGAGAAAGACTGTAAGAGCCAGTGGAGATGGAGGACACCAAGGAAACAAGGCCTTCCCAACATAGCAGGACTGAGGCACATGTGACCCCAAAGACATGGGGGCAGCATGCACAGGGCCTGCACAGGTCTAAGTCAGGTGGGGTCCCAGACCTGAGGGGGAAAGAGGACACATAGGCCACCTCCAATTGATAACTGCTGCAAAGGAATAATTATTTTTCTCCAATGGAGTCTCACTGGGTATATGAATCACTCTGAAGGTCAGACTTCCGTGCCCAGCGGTACGAGGCTAACGCAAAGCAAACACAGCGGTGTTTTGGGAGTTTCTTTGCCTCATAATGCTTTGTCTGGACTTTATTTTTTGTTGTTTTTGCATATATATTATGTTGTATGTGTGTGTTGTGTTTCTATGGTATTTTTCTGTGTGTGAATGAGTGTGTTTCTGCATTTTATGCTTTTTCTCTGGCTCTTTTTCTCCTGGTAGTTGTGAGCTTTGCCTCATTGTGTTTAGTTTTTATTTATTTATTTATCATTATTTTTAAAAGATGCTTGTTTGTATTCTAATGAGACGGGGGGGGGGGTTGGGTGAAGGGAGAGCTGGGCAGGATCTGAGAAGAGTTGGGGGAGGGAAAACCAAAATCAGAATAAACTGTATGAAAAAACTATTTTCAGTGATAAATAAACTATAGTGGTAAAGAGTAAAGTGGGGCTTCCTAGCGTGTGGAAGGCCCCAGTTTGAAATAAATAAATGAATGCCTAAGTAAATCTTAAAAGTATGAAGTCCATCTTTTATGTCTAATTTGAAGCTCCATAAAATAAAAATTGTAAAAACGTCCTGATAAACATTAAATAAATAAGTAAGCAAAGACTCACATAATATGTAAATTATTGGTAAATTGGATCAAGGGATTAAAAAAAAATCCAGTCAAAGGAAAAGTGCTGAATTCCCTAACTAAAGCCTACCAGGGTTAATTCCTCCTATTAAATCCTAAGAAATAATAAGTAGAAGTAACAAGTAATAAGGCTTTTGAAAAACACTCACCAGGCAACGGACTGTACCTTTGATGACGGAATGCCTAAAAGTTGAACACAGAAATATTTGTAAGGAAAAAATTTCAGTCCCAGGTGGCTACTAGAACATTCTATCTAATATTAAAGAAAGAAATAATGTTGGCAGTACACAATGTCTTTCAAAAGATAAGAAGGGGAGTTGACCCTCTCTTAAAGGCCCCTGTAACAGCAGTAACAACCAGAAGTAGCTTCATGATGGCAGAGACCAGTTCGTCCAGTATGCCCAGAGGGGTCAACAAAGTTTAAACCGGTCAGACCCATTCTCAACAATGTTATACACAAGCAGGGCTTCTCTCGGGAAGCAAACTTGTTGTTGCCATTCAAAATCAGTGTCATTTGCCACCACAAGGGCAGAAAGCAGAAAGAGACATCACATTCATAACCCGGGGTAGACACAGAAAGAGAATTTCACGTGATTTGATACTCTGTAAAGATAGGGATGCTTAGGGAACTAGGTCAGGGCTGTCTGTGTAGACTTGCAGCGAGAATCCAGTGCAGACTGCCAATCACACTGCTGAGCACGGGGTTGGAGCGTGGATTTCTGCCTTATTGTGGAGCTTTGTCGGGGTGGGGGATGGGGATGGTGGTGGATGAGTGGGGGGATGGTAGGTGGGGTGTCCCGCTTGGGGATTAATAATAAAACCGTCTCTATAGTTTGAGTCTGCTGTCCCCCCCCCTTTTTTTCTTTTTGCAGGACAATGTCTCAGCCAGCTTATAACTTAAACCCACTTCTCTGCCATTGCGTCCCTGCCCCGTGGCTCTCTCTTTACCCCTCTGCTTAGTTCCGGGTCCTTGCTTCAGTCTCTTGCCTCTCTTTCTTCCCCATTGTTCTGTGGTTCCTTCTGCCCCAGCTCCAGCTGCCAGCTCTTGATTTACTTTATTTATCAAGAACCACACTCCTTTCTCATTTAAAAAATCCGTTAGCATAGTGAGAGAGGCCCACAGTTTACTCATCCTGAGCCAACCTGCAGTGAGACTATATCCAGTCCATATCTTAATGTTGCCTTTTGGCGAGATTGAGGGTAATGTGACCTTTGGTGACCTCACCCACCACAGCTTCCTATTTCCTCTTTTTGTGCAGATGAGGAAGTGACAAACATAGCAGTTATCCTGCCTGCACTTGGTGATGTCAGCACAGCAATTAACCACTGAAAATTCAGGTGCACACCTACAGAGCCATTCAATAGGATATGAATGGTGTAGGTCATCCCAACAGTTTTCGATAACTGTTCTGCATTCCACTGGAGGCTCACACACTCCGGAGTGTGCCATTGGATGGTCAGGGCTTGGACCAGGTGGAGGATGTGAGCACCAGAGACTCAAGATGCATCTTTGACACATTTGAGCCAGTCTCAGTAGGGCAGCTATGTTGGTTGCACAGGGCTCTGTGGAGGGAAGGAACTGGGGGTTGCTTGCTTCATTAACTTGTTTGTGTGTAGCTTTTTTTTTTTTTAATTGTGCTAGGGATTGAACCTAGGACCCCATTATGGGAGTCGAGTGCTCTACCATGGAGCTAAATTTCTAGTTTTGGCTTGTTTTTTAAAGCTGTGTTTTACTACAGTCCCTGGACCGAGGATCGGTGGAAAGAGGAGGTACAATGGGTGACTGGAGCTCTAGTCATGCGAGGCCTGTCTCAGTGGCCAGGATTGGTCCTGGAATGACGGTGTCATTTGCTTAACAAAGAGTCTCAGATATGAGGTCCATTGTAGGAAGTCTACCTTAGAAATGAGTTCCTTTCAGTTCCATAGGACGCAGGTTTGAAGTACGCCAGGGTGGATCCCTTTTAGGCTGGCAGGGCTGGCTGCTCCTGGATCCTCCTCTTGGCTTTGGAAACACATTTTGAGTCCTATGACCTTGTCTCTGTCTGTCTAAGGTTCTCTGATTATCAGTCCCATTGGAGTAAGATCTTCCTTATCCCAGTATGACCTCATATCTTGCCTGGTTTATCTGAATAATGTCACATTCTGCTGTGAGTGGTGCACATCTTTGCCTACCTCCATGTGTGTGTGTTTTGTGGTGTATGTTTGTGTGGTGTGTTTGTGTGGTGTGTATGTGTGTATGTGTTGTGGTGTGTGTTTGTGTGGTATATATGTGGTATGTGTGTGTGTGTGTGGTATATATGTGGTGTGTATGTGTGTGTGTGTGTGTGTGTGTGTGTGTGTGTATGTGTATGAGTGTGTATGTGTGTGTGCATGTGCTCATGGGACCTCTGCAGGAACAGGAAATAGTATAGAAGTCTGCAAAGACTGCATGAACCTTGAGGACCAGGACTTGGGTTAGTCTTTGTCTGAATGGCATCTGCTGTTAGCCTCACCTATCTCACAAACCCCACAGATGTACCCTACCAGGACTGATGCATGAAGGCTTGTTACTTGTAATAAGTGAATAATTTACGAAGACCTATACTATGTCTAAAATAAAAGGGACGATTGGAGTTTCATCCATTTTCCTTATTTCTGATAGAAATGAATTCTAGTGTGGTAAGGGTCACATTTATACTTTTTGCTTGTTTTAGTGAAATGGTCTTACGTTTGCTGCTCTTTCACACTAGCCTTTTTGTATGTACTGTAAAAACATAATTCAGTCCCTCCTCTTCCTCAGCTTGACCCCCACAAAGTGTGCCAGGTGTTCTGCAGCATGCAAATGCAACATGCATACACAGCATGGTATCTTGGAGCTGTTCCCATACACTTCTCTCAGGAAGAGTGGACATGAGTTCTTTTTCTATGGGTGTAGGTTGCCTTTATTACAAGCTTACAGCATCAGTGGAGATGGGACAGGGATCTCTCCTGCCACATTTGAGCTCCGGTTTCTTGCATGACGAGGCTCTTGCTGAGGGTTAGGGAAATTTAGAGAAGTTTGAAGAGGATCTGGTTATGTTACTCATGGACTCATGGGAAGCGAGATGATGGTGATTATGGAATTGATGCCAATGAGGACTATGATGATGGTGGTAGGGATGGTGATAGTGATGATGGAGGTGATGACAGTGGTGATGGTGATCATGGTGATGGTGGTGATAGTGATGGTACCTATGGTGAGGATGGTCATAATTATTATAATGATGACAGTGATGATGGTAATGGTGATGATGTTGATAATGGACATGGTGACAATGGTGGTGGTGGTGGTAGTGACTATAATGGAGATGACAATGCTGCTGGTGAGGGCTTTTGGATAGGCAGTTGTAAGTTTCTGGGAGTATATCGGCCAGAAGGAACTGATTAGAGTGATATTTAGTAGATTCAGCACCACAGCCATGTGTTAGACTCCTGGCAGAACCAGTGGACTTTCCCAGGTGGCACTGGACCAACCTCTCCTACTCCAAGGCTTCTTGGGCCTTCTAGGAACCTGAACGAGCAGTTGGCTTGCAGGATGCCCTTTAGGGTAGGCCATTCCAGCAGGCTTGCTAGTTTATAGGGCTGACTCTTGGCAGTGGTTGATTTCCACCTCCTATCCTTCTTTTCTGGCTTTGCCAGATACTACACACATCTAGAGTCACAGAGCTATCTAGAAGACAGAGATGCTGGAGATCTGAGCTGTGCCAACATCGCTGGCAGCCAGGAAGCAGCCTTCCATGCTACGGACTACCTGCTGGCTGTTGGCTGAAGGGGAAGAGGAGTCAGTGACTATTTCTTATCCAATATGGTATTTTTATTGCTTATTTGGGGGGGTTCACTTAGTGTACCCCAGTCACATTCACTTCCCAGAAGTTCTTCCAGGTCCACTCTACCTTGTGACCTCCTTCCCCCAAAAAGAAGAAAGAAAAGAAAAATCAAGTCCGTTTTGCGTTGTGTTCATACACTAAATAGAGCATGGTCAAACTCCCAGTGGCCAGTCCCATAAAGGAAATTGAGTTCTCCCCAGCCCCTCCCCAGAAACCATCATCTGTGAAGACCTACACTCACTTCGCATGAGTCCATGAACAACATGACCAGATCCTCATCACAATTTAAAGACTTCTCTTCAGTGACTTCCTGTCTAGGCTGTTTCTTGTGTGTGTGTGTGTGTGTGTGTGTGTTGTGGGTGATGGGAGAGGTTGTCACAGAAGCTTTCTATGTCTCTCATTCCCAAGTATGAGTCTGTGAGTCTGCAGCCATCGATACCACTGAAAAAGAAGCTTTCGTGCCCTTTATAGTTAACAGCAGCATGGATTACGGGCTTCCATTTGGTTTCTGGTGACAGCAAAGACCAGGGACATTCACGTGAGCTCTAGAGTCAGCTCAGACCACAACCTCAGCATGGTTTCCAGTGACAATACAGACCATAGACATCAACATTGCCCTCTGCCGCAGCAGGGACCTTAGACACTAGCACAGCCCTGGGCAGCAGTGTGGCCTTCTGTGGTATCATGGACCATAGGCATCAATATGGCCTCCTGTGGGAGCAGAGACCATGGACATCCACACAGCCTCTGGCCATGGCAAGACCAAGGATACCTGTTGCATGGAGTTTTCTCTGCTCCCACATTATGCTACTAAGTGGGCCTCACTTACAGCCACCTGCCCAGGGAATCTTTGGATCCTCAGATGGAACACACACACACACACACACACACACACACACACACACACACACAAGCTTATTTTCAGATGTCTTGGCTACCTCAAAGTCTGGGTATTTCTAAAACTTCCCCTACTACCCCAGGCCCAATCGGAGAAGTATCCAGTGGCCACTTAGCAGAAAACTCACATGGCTGGTTGGCTTTATCTCCTGCCTTTACTGCACCCTCTTCTTCTTATCCCAGACCTTACTATTCTCTCTGTATCTTGCCCTTGAAACTCTAAGTGTCCTGCCCCATGTCCAGCCATTGGCTGCTGGCATCTTTATTGATAGATCAAAAACCAACTGGGGACCTTTAGCACCTGGACAGGCAGATTCAAAGCACTAACACCAATCTCCAATAGATACCAACATGGCCCTTGGAGGCAGCAAGGACCACAAACATCGACATGGCCTTAGGTGGTGGCACAGGCCACACTCAACATAGTGGCAGCACAGACTGTGAGCATCCACAAGGACCTTGGCATCTACGTGGATTCAGGGAAGCATGGACCACTGAGGTCTTTTGAGGAGGCCCAATCTGGAAAACGAACTGTTCTCCATCTCAGACATCCTGTTGTTACTCAGAGCCAGGGTGATGATGTGGCTGAGCAGAGGGTTGGGGACAGAGCCTGTGAGATCTCCAGGCTGCTGGCCCCACTCAGTGACTTGCTCCTCAGTCCACTGCAGCCTTTTCCTATGCCCTTCACTACCATCATATGTCTAGTCTGCCTCTATCCACTTTTCCCACTCCATCACATATTTCTACCGCAAAGTGGCACTGCAAACCACAGTGTGTTACACATTACACTCATCTGTCCGAACAGCTGTACATGCAAATATTCATTGAAGCTAGCCCTTGGTTTGGCTCAAAGTTTTTGGATTCTGAAGCACCGTAAATACCTGGCAGTGTCTGAGACTTGTCTCAGATATTCTGCTGTTGTCCAGAGTCAAGATGATCTTGCATCTGGGCGGGAAATAAATCCAGGGGCAGGATTTATGCCAGCTCCTGTCAGCTCACACCTCTCTGCTCTTGATGCAGGCTGCCCTGAGGTTTACCAGGCACCATTGTTCTTGTAGCCTGAGGGCAGTTCTGTGGCCCTTGCTCTCTTCCCAGCAGGGTGAGCAGAAGTGGCAGCTCCACTCAGCGATGCCATGTTCTTTGTCCACTGAGGCAGTGTTTCCATATCTCTCCCATACCATTTGTCGACGCCTCTTGTAGCTTCGACATTCTCCCCCGACATGGCTCTGCTCTGCCATCTTTCCTTCTAATTGTGTGAAGCCATTTTTTAAAAGCATCTTCTGTGTCTTAGTTGTTCCGGGAATACGGATGGCTCTGCAGACTCCTCCTCCACTCTGTGGTCCCAAGGCAGATGCTGGCGGGTGCTGGCGGATGCTGCCGGATGCTGGCAGATGCTGGCGGATGCCGCCATCTTCCATTACAGCCATGCTTCAGGCTTTCATCTTCAGTGTGTTCTCTGAGCTGGTTTGGCAGGACCAGTTCCTCCACACACCCCAGCAGCCTGCAGATGGAGTAGATGTTGGGGTTAGACCAACTAAAACGCTGCATCTTAGCCTGGAGGGTACTGAGTTGGCCAGCTCCTGCTGGTAGTTCATGGTGCAGACGGCACCAGTGACTATTGATTTGATGTGTGAGAACCACAGGGCATGAGCAGGAGAGAGCAGCAGGTCAGAATGGGCAGCTTTCTGTCGGCAAGCCTGTCTCGTCGTCAGGGTATCCACCAGCTCTCTCTTCAGAGACAGTACTGTGATTCTATGGACGTCGTTGGGATGAAGCCAGTGGCTCCCAGGCTCTGGGACTTTTCTCTTCTGGTTCTACTTAATATACTCTTAATATAATCTACTCTTCCTGAGGGGTTCCTTCAGACATGCTGTCTTAGTCAGGGTTTCTATTCCTGCACAAGCATCGTGACCAAGAAGCAAGTTGGGGAGGAAAGGGTTTATTCAGCTTACACTTCAACATTGCTGTTCATCACCAAAGGAAGTCAGGACAGGAACTCGCACGGGGCAGGAACCTGGAGGCAGGAGCTGATGCAGAGGCCATGGAGGGATGTTACTTACTGGCTTGCTTCCCTTGGCTTGCTCAGCTTGCTTTCTTATAGAACTCAGGACTACCAGCCCAGAGATGGATGGCACCATCCACAAAGGGCCCTCCCACCCTTGATCACTAATTGAGAAAATGCCTTACAGCTGGATCTCATGGAGGCATTTCCTCAAGGGAGGCTCCTTTCTCTGTGATAACTACTCTAGCTTGTGCCATGTTGACACACAAAACCAGCCAGTCACCTGCCTACAGAACCACACCTTGCTCTCTTCTGTTAGACTTGGATATGCTTTCTCCATGCTCATGGCACAGTTCAGAGTTCCCAGGAAATGGTGGTTATAGAAGAGGACCCCCTGCTCATATCCTGGGCCTTGATTGTCCCGATTAAAGTGGGGGCAGATTGATTCTCAGGTTTGAGACAGGATGAATCCCAAGTGTATTTGATCCTGAACTACAAAAACCCCCTATCAGTGGGGGAGGCTGTGGACTGTGTCTGTCTGATGCTTTGAAAAGCCATGCAAGCTGTGTGCTCTTTCCTCTCTGCCTCTGTGCTCGGCTTCTGTGTGATCCTGCCCCAGGAAGGAGGAGGGCTGTGAGGAGGACACCTGCATCGGAGGCTATCCCTGAGTTTACCTGTCTTGCCTTGTTTTGTTTTTTGTTTTTTCTCTCCTGTCACACAGAAACAGTTTCACAAACTAATTACTTTGTGTCAGTCACAGGGGAGGCAGCCTCCTGCCTCCTCGGATGGACGTGAGTGGTCAGGGGCTTTGAGGGACAGCAATTTGCAGCGGAGTTCCAGAGCATGAAGACAATTACTCCAGTGAGTTCAGGCAGAAGAGGAGGTTAGGGCCGTCATGGGTTACAATTCTTGTTTCAAATGAGAAGAAACAAAGATTTGTCCCTTAAATAAGGTGAGAGAGAGAGAGAAAGAGAGAGAGAGAGGGAGAGAGAGAGAGAGAGAGAGAGAGAGAGAGAGAAGGCTTTTGATTTTGAATGTAAGCTAAATTATGTGAAAGAGAAAGTAATGGAGTGTTGGAGGCTTGTGCTTCAAAGCCAAGTCTCTCTTCAAGGTCATTAGTCCCCTAGCTGCCGGAGTCCTTGTTGGAGTGAGGAGAGGGAGCTGTAGTCATGCTGCCTGAGGCCCAAGATCCCTTTATAATGGTGGACATGCAGGGACAGCTCTGTCCTGAAGACACATGGAGTCCATCCAGACATACCACGCTGGATAAACCCATGCACTCTCCAGCTGCCCACGGCTCTGGATGTGGTTTGAGATCTCCCTTGTTCTCACGAGGCTGGATCCAGAGTGTGTCAAGATTTTCCAGGTGATGTCTGTCCCCCTGGGCATGCCGTGAGATCTCTGAGACACTGGACCAAATGCCACCCTGAAGGCAGGCTACAGTGCTGGGCTCGTCAGTCCAGGTAACTATTGCCCTGGGCAACAAACAGCTGGGAGAAAATGGGCAGATGAACTGGCTTTGAACAGTAAGACATGATAAAAGACTACTGTAGGGTTTCCAGAAAGTTTCTTAGAGCTTGCTACCATGCGGGATGATAAGGGCTCAGGTATCAGAGTGGGGTACAGCTGCTTAGGAGGCCTGAACATTCCATGGCCATCATTGCTGAGGAGGCCCCTCCCTGGCCCAGGGATCTGTCATGTGAAGGGAGAGGGGCCTGGGGACATGAAGGTTGAACTTCTGGATGCCGGAAGCAACCTGGAGCAGTGTTGATGATTCATAATGGCTCGGTGCTGTGAATCTGTGTTCCTTAGCACTGAAGGGCAAACAGTGCTTCTCTTAGTCTGTGGTCAGGCCAGAGCCCTGCAGGCCTTGAGACACCACTTGCAGGACATCCTTCATACTCAACACAAGTCTTGCTATAATATATATTCCTGAGTCAGGCAGGCCACACTTTCAGTAGAGTCTGTCTTAGCACTATCAATGTACTACTGATAGAGTGGCCTAAAGCTGAAAAGCAAATTAAATGTGTAAGATTAACTTCAAGGTGTCCTCAGCTATGACCAGTGAATGGAAAAGTCAGGAGTTGCGTGTGTGTGTGTGTGTGTGTGCACACTTGTGTGCATGCCTAGGCACGTGTGTGCCAGAGTGTGCACATGCATGCCTGTTTAACTACTCATGTGGGAGTGTGTGTATGTGTCCACGTGGGGGTAGATGTCCGACAGGAGCCTGATCTCCTCTGGCCATTGGGATTGAGGGCCTGGTTTACACTGTGTACTGAGTGAGACTTATTCCAAATGCTGCTTTCAAGTCTTAAGGAACAGTTGACAGCCCCTGGCCATGGTGCTGTTGAGAGCTTTGCGCACTTCATTTCTCCATCTGTCACCATTTGCAGGACCATTTTTTTCTGTTCCTGTCTGTGCATGGCTAGGGCAGGGCAGTGGGAAATGATCCAGAATTCTTCCACTGGGAACGTGGCAAGGTGGGAGCTTTGTGGAGTGAACTGTGCCTCAGGGTTGCATATTGGAGCACCAGCCCCTGCTATGATGGTGTTAGGGGGTCTATGCCTAGGAGGAGATGAACAAGTGCCCGTGAGGTTGTCATCCTTGGGCCCTGATCAGGGATGCACAGATACTGTCTTCTCATCAACAGAGAGGGAAACAGGCACCAGGCTGTCCGGTACAGAGGAAGGGCCTGGTGAAGACACAATGAGAAGGTAACCCTCTGGAAACCAACACGAGGACTTGCAGAGGTGGCCTGCTCACATCTGTATCTGGGTTTTGCAGCCTCCAGGCCTGGGAGATAGATTTCTATGGCTAATCCACCAAGTGCCATGCTTGGAAATGGAAGCCTCCACACATTAATACCAAGATAATTATGGGGGAGAAAGAGAGGCTGGATTGGGATTGAGTCTCAGACTCGGACTCAGGAGTATCGCAGTGCTGGATCCACGTTCTGTTGTGCCACTTTGAAGGACGGTCTAGTGTACCACAGCTGCCCACAGCTTAGCATGGGCCTGCATGGCATTTGTGTTCTCAAGACGCTGCTGCTGGGGTTAAGTTCCCTCAGAGGCCCTCACTGCATCTTGCTTCACCAAGTTGGGCATAGCTGACTCTGGCATTACAACCATTCCTGTGTTTCATGACAAAGGGCTCTGAAGACATGCCCTCCATCTGAGACTCCTGGGGCTCTCAGAATCCACTGACGAGATCCCCTCCCTGCATTTGTCCCCTGTCACCCCAGGTCTGACTGCTGCTTCTCCTGCTGGGACCGAGCCACATCACTAACTGTCAAATTGCCTAAAACTAATTGGCTTAATTATCAATTTGCTTAATGGTATGTTTAACTGAAATCTATATTTATCAAATTTACATTTCTCACATGGCAGAGTGATTCCGGCTCTGTCTGAGGTTCTCCGTTGATTCAATTGTCTTTTCTGCATTTGCCTGTTCTTGGGGAATGTCAAGAATTTTTAGTTAGTGTAAGGATGTGCCAATCTTACTTCAGTATCTCCAATGAGAATCAGCCGGATCTGTATTCAACGCATAAGCTTGCGAGAGGCCTCTGTGCTCATCCATCTCCGTCATCAACTGTGTAATCAGTCATGTGCAAGATGTGAATGCCTCATTCTGTTAATGACTGCCTTGGTTGTTCCTACCCCAAGTACTTATTCCAGGCAGTGACTGTCTTAGGTTGGGGCCTCTGGCTAAGTCTGAGGTGGAGATGCAGGTCTGAGAGGTTCCAGGTACAATGGACCTTTCTCCTTGCTTCTAGCAGGTTCTTATATGGATAACATTGGCTTCTGTGTATAACAGCACTTTCTTATAACCCAGGGTTTTGTTCCCAGAACAAAATCCCCAGGGACACAAAATTCTCAAGATCCTAATGCCCTTACATGGAACGAGACATTGTTCACAATCATGCCTGTATCTGCCTCAAGTACCAACCATCTTTAGATGGCCTGTCATGCTAATATGGTGCCAATGTTGGGCACACAGTGTTATCCTCTTTAACCTGCAGAATATCAACAAGAGGCAAGATTTCTGCCTAGTGTTCAAGCTGGGGCTGGTAGACTCCATGCCAGTTGATTCATTTCTGTTGGAAAAATACCAAAGAAAACCAAGCTAGGGACCTCTGGGAAGAGGGAACCCCTGGGCCCAAGTTTTATAAGAAAGCAGGTTTTATAAGAAAGCAGGTTGAGCAAGCTATAGGGAGCAAGTTAGTAAGCAGCATCCCTCCATGGCCTCTGCCTCAGTTCCTGCCTCTAGGTTCTGCTTGTGCCTCTTCCCTGACTTCCCTTCAAGGTAGCCCCAGGAGTAATACTGTCCACAATGAACTAGACTCCTATATCGATATTCAAGCAAGACAATACCCCACAGACTTGCTTATGGGACAATCTAATGGGCGCATTTTCTCAGTTGCGGTTCCCCCTTCCCAGATGACCCTAGCTTGTGTCAAATTGAAAAATAAAATTAATCAGCACAGTGTAAAATTCAGGCTGTCAAATCCTTATATGAAATGTAGTGTTTTCTCTTTTAAAATATGTTATACAACATATTTTGATCATATCTTTCCCATCTCTTCCTTCTGACTCCCCCTAATGCCCCTCACCTCATCTCCCTCTCAATTTCATCTTCTCCATTTCTATTATTAATATTCCCAGAATCCTGTTGATATTGTATGGGTGTGGGGCTATCCATCAGGGCTCAGGTGATGTACCAGAGGCCATGTTCCCCAAGCAGAATGACTCTCTCCCTCAGCAGTCCTCAACTGCAAATAGCTCCTTTGCCAAGGGCGTGGCCTTATGGGCCCCGCCCCAATTCAGGCTGGGCATTTGATTGGCTTAATCTTGGGCAAGTAACCATAGCAGCGGTGCTTTGATGGACATGTGCAACAGCCATGCTTTCCTCTCCAGAAGCCGGTATTTCACAGCTCTCTTCCCCACCCTCTGACCCTTTCATTCTTTCCAACTTCTTTTCTGAGATATTCTCTGTTGGTGAAGTGTAGTGTTTTCGTCTGACCTGTGCATGTGTCTCTGTGTGTTTTAAATCACCTTTGACCTCTTGTAAGGCTAAGTACTATCCATATATTCTGTCAACAGCTTCCAGATTCTGTTGTTTAGGGAATAGCACAAGAAAAAGTCCAAGGTTCTTGTTTAGTGTAGGAAAAAAAAATGCATGAAGTGTTTCCAGCTCACAGTTTTGATTGGTTCTCTGGTGGCAAGGACTTGCGTTGCAAATGGTGACCATGCTCTTTGTGGTCAGTTGAGAACGACCTGGTATTTGAAACTTTTTCTGCTTAAGGGTTTTCTCATGTGCTAAGGGTTAGTTTTGGTTTAGTTTCTTTTAGGTCTTAGATTTGCCCCCAAACGTGGCTTTTTCAGGTTAGTGTCCCCCGCCCCGCAAGCTTTAGGAGATCAGGTCAAAATGCTACAGTATTAAAAAGAAGCCAGAATACAAACCTACAATGATGGGAGATGAGCTTGTATAGTCTATGCTTTGCAGTTACTGCCATCCTGGCCACAGAGCAGCTCCCGAGGCTGTGAGGGTTAGGCCTCTCTCTCTCTCTCTCTCTCTCTCTCCTGTGTCAAGTCTTTTTTTAAAAAAGATTTATTTATTTATTTATTTATTTATTTATTTATTTTATGTATATGAGCACACTGTAGCTGTACTGATGGTTGTGAACCACCATGTGGTTGCTGGGATTTGAACTCAGGACCTTCAGAAGAGCAGTCAGTGCTCTTAACCTCTGAGCCATCTCTCCAGCCCCAGGCTTCTCTTTCCTCTTACTACCACCAAGCACTCAGTACCTGGTTAATGTCTAGTGCTATAATAAACATTTTCTTTTGAAGTCCATTTGGTTGTACAGTTTGGAGGCAATAGCACCACCTAGACTCTGGATGCTAGGATGCTATGGATACCAGGACTAGATGACTGGTACAAAGCCAAGTGTCCCCCCACCCCCATCCCCCGTGCCTGTCCTGAAGATAAGCGGGATTGCAGTGGCTCGTTTCCAGGGGCTTGCATTGATGAGCTCTGTCAAACAGCACACATCCTTAGCAGAGAGGAATGTTCTAGCTGAGAAGGGCCAGCAAGGTGATTGATTGCTCCCCCTTGTAGGGGAACCTCAGCGAGATCAGAACAGAAGGAAACTGAAGAGAGGAGCTATATTCACTATTTCTTCTCTGCTCCTCCCAGCTGCAGGTAGAGGGCCCGTGAAGCCCGCCTTCCTGCAGGGTTTCCATCAGCAGTCTCTGGGTTGTCACAGACACACTTATGTCCCATCCAGTTCTCAGTCCCTCCCTCTGATGCCAGGGCCCTGTGATCTCCACAGACTGCAAGACTCTGTAAGCATGTGTGTCTACATATGTCTAACTTGGTTACTGTCTGATGTATATAAATTAATTCCTTCATAGTTCCACACCTGGCCTTATGCAGTCCTTTAAATGTCATGCTGGGTGACAGGCTCACCAGGCAGAGGGGTTGCGTGATCACCCTGGGTCTTCGGTGGGAATGGGTCAGCTGTGCCCAGATGCAGAGCAGCCAGAAGGCTTCTACCAATGATTAACCAGGATTCTCGAGAGGTGTCAGGGCCTCTGTGGACACGACACTTGAAGAAGTAGAGGAAATATTTTTTTCCCCATAAGAAAATATTTACCATGGCAGGAGGAAAACTGTCATCACACATAAAGCAACCGGAGAAGCCGGGAGAGTGCTGGCTGCAAAATAGATAGAAAAATGCAAGATTTTATTTCCCGATGATAGGAATGCAAGGGAACACTTTAAGAGGAGAAGGAGCTGGGTGTGGTGGCACATGCTTTTAATTTTTAATTCCATTTAATTTAATTTCCTAGCATGCAGGAAGCAGAGGGAGGCAAATCTCTGTGAGTTCGAGGCCAGCAGGCTCTACATAGCAAGTTCCAGGACAGCTAGGACTACATAGAGAAAACTTGTCTCAAAAAACAAACAAGCAACCCCCCAAATGCATTGTTGTCTGTGTCCAGCAGACACAGATCTAGGGTACATTCTACCTGAGGGTGGTTAGGGCTGGACCAGGTTTGCAGGGACAACATACGGGATGAGAGACTGGCATTGAGAGAATATCAATCCCAGCATCCTCTGCCCTCTCCTTCCTGAGTACTATTGTCCAGGTCCTCTGAGGTCTGGGGAAGGGAGTATGGCTACTCTCAGCCTCAGCTTTCCTCTGCAAGCCTCTCTCTGTCCTCCATTTCCTGGCCACCGGCAGGAGGGTCCAGCATTGGACTCCAAGATTAAGGGACAGACAGGATCCTTAGATGCGATATCTGCACACTGGTCACCGTTCCTTCTGGAAAGTCACATTATGGTGGCAGGCACGGTAGGAAGGAGTCATAACAACTTGCAGGCTTTGCCTCAGTGGATTGTTTTCCCCTCAGACTCCATTACTAAAGCCACATGGTGACTTAGTTGCCAGTGACGCACGGAGCCTCACATGTGACCTCTGTAGGAGGCCACAGGGAGCTTTCATTCTGTATGCCGCAGCAACAAACTAACCACAGACCGGAGAGATGCGATGCCTCAGAATACAAATCTCAAGAATGCGGAGTCTTTCACATCTGTGTGTGAAGGACAGAGAAGTTTTCAAGGGATGAGAGAAGAGATTGATTTCTCGGACTCCGCAGGCGACTGGATCTAGAGACTCTAGAGGACAATAAAATCGGTGGCTCCCAGCTGTAAACTGGCATAGTGTTTGAACATGGCCTGAGCACCCCTCCTGGGAACCTTGTCTCCTTTGGATGACATGTGGTATGTCATCAACATGATGCTGAATACATAGTGATTATAGTATACTATTTAGAGGATAGCCTAGAAAAGATTAAAATGGACATTTTCAGCAGATTTTTTGGGGGGGGGTTGTGGGGAGTGATTTTGATCCATGCTTGAATTCAGGGACATGGAATCAGCAAAGGAAAGAGGGTTGAATATATAAACATTCAACTCACCTCATGGATGGCGTTAGCTGCCATGGTGGATGGGGGGGGGGTTGTCATGTAATATTTTAGAGGGCAATCTCTCATTGACATTTCTGAGCATGCGGTGAAAGGTTGCCCAGAGAGGGAAAAAGAGTGGAAGGGACCATGACTGGCCCTGTGCCCTAGAAAGTCTATGGCAGTAGCAAGAAAGTTAGCTGGGGTTAAGTTAACATCTAGAAGGACCCCTGACCAAGGGCTAACCTGTAATGGAGCATTCACAGAAAATACGTGCTGGCTAGGAGTTGGTGGTTTGCCACCTGGGATGAGCTGCTGCCACAGGGAGTTTGGTTTTTGCTTAACACAGCTCTGGATGCTCAGGGACCTTTCTTTCAGTGACCTTTCTTTCAGATGCTGCAGAGAGCCAGGAGTCTGGTAAACATCCTGCCTCTGACTGCAGAGTTGTGTGCAGCACCAGCTACACCTGAGACCCAGCCACACCCTCTGTTCAAGATGGCTATGAGTCCCAGAGAGAAATAGAGGTGACTGGTGAAGGGCCTTTGTGGTCTTGGGAGACTGACATTCCAAGCTGTCCATGGGTCCCTGGCCTGCTCAGTTCTCTCTCACTAACATGAAGTGAGCTGGCTGTGGATCAGGACTTGGGCCTTTGCGTACCAAACAACACGAGAGAGAGAGAGAGAGAGAGAGAGAGAGAGAGAGAGAGAGAGAGGCCTGGCTAGGCTGGGAGGGACTCTGTACGTCAGCCGTGTGTAGAGTCCTCTGGAAGCCAGGGCTTCAGGCACAGCAGCAGAGCTTGGGCGCCCTGGACCTGCGCAAGCGCTGAATGGTTGATCTGGACTGCCAGCTTGATTGGCTGAGAGATGCTCCTGTGACGAGTGACATTTTTGAGGGTGCCAGAGGATTAGATCCCAAGGGCTCCAGTCTAATGAATGAATCCAGTCACAGTATGACTCTGTCATTATTTGTAGATGGTGACAGTAGGGAGTGTGGCCTTGAGGGAGGATATAGGTTTTGGGGCATATCCTGGAGGGATGCTACATTTTGTCCTGGTCCTTTTTTTATGTTCTCTTCTCTCTCCTTCCTGTCAGAAGTGAAGGAATCTCCATTACTTTACTCTACTGCCACTATGAGCTTCTGCTCAAACACAGGACCAGGCATCCGTAGACTGAGTCCCCCGAGACCATCGGAGACCATGACCCCAAAGAAGTTCTTCCTCCCTTCAGTTGTCTCTGCCTTGTGTTGGACCTCAGCGATGAGAAAGTGACGGAACACATTGAAATAAGGACACAGATGTTAGCGTCGGATGACATTTTCTCTGAGTACCAGAATTCCCCATGAGGGCTTTAGCCTGGACCTGCAGAGGTCACAGGAGGTCCTACAAGGTTGTTTCAGTGCATTCACAGGGACATATGCATGCCTGTGTGTATATGTCTTTCTGTGTATGCACGTGAGGGTCCCTCGGACAGCACAGGCTCCTTGGAAGTTGCCACTGTGTAAATCCCAGAGCCCAGCTTGTCTTGACCATCGCAAACACCTGAGCATCTACAGTGTAGACCCACATGTCCTGAAACCATGCCATTATCTGACTCTGCCTGTCTTGATCCACCCTGAGTTACAGAATGAATTTGTTGTTGAATTTTAATGCCAGTCACTATTATTTAATTTATACCAAGTAATTCCGGAAAGAAAAAAGATGCCTGTCCAAAGAGGTGTAAATCTGATACCTGACTGATCTTTTAAGAGGCGATAAATAAAAATATCCTTCCTTTTGGCATTTATAAATTATTTGCTTCATTAGGACAAAGAGCATTTGACATTTTGGTGCTATGTGATGTCTGCCCAGTGTCAGGGTACATGGCGAACAATTAGGTGGTGTATGTAACACACACTTGTACACGCTCACACACACACACACACACACACACACACACACACACACACACACAACCTGAATTCTGACCTTAGGACACACATGATAAAAGTAGAGAACTTCCCCTTCAAGTTGTCATTGACTTCCACATATACTATGACACCCATGCCAAAGACAAACATAAATAAATAATAATAATTAAAAAAAAAACTTTTCCCAGCCTTCTGCTGGGGTCAGGCCTCCTGCAGCTCTTCCTTAGTCTTTGTTTCTTGCTTTCACTAGTGTAGTGTAATAGTGTAGTGAGTATAGTATAGTGTTGTGGTGTAGTGTTGTGGTGTGCTGTAGTGTAGTGTAATAGTGTGGTGTAGTGGTGTGCTGTAGTGGAGTGTAGTGGTGTGGTGTGGTGGTGTGGTGTAGTGGTGTGCTGTAGTGTAGTGTAATAGTGTGGTGTAGTCTAGTGGTGTGGCGTAGTGTAGTGGCATAGTATATAGTATAGTATAGTATAGTATAGTATAGTATAGTATAGTATAGTATAGTGTAGCAGCGTACTGCAACAGTGTAAGGTATGGTAGTGTAGAGTAGAAGTTGACCCTGGGGTTGGGATGGGAGCTCAAGTTGCTCCTAATCTTCTCTGAACTTCATCTTACCCTGGGCATGACAACTTGCAAAGAAAGGTACACTCTGATTCCCCCAAAGAAGCTCTCTTGCGTTTCCTCCCAGAATCCAGAGCTCATCACTGTAATCCTGGGCCAACACTGCAGACTGTTGTTTGGTTCATCTTCTAGTGTTTCCAACAAATTCCCGCCACTTTTCTCAAAAGTTAGGCCAAACAGAAGCACCCTGGACCAGTCCTTTAGCCAACTTGGGCAGGTGAGGCAGGCATGCCACCATCTGTCACTGTGTCTCCTCTGCTCCCTCAGAGTTCAGGAACAGAGGTCTCGGGCAGCCGGCTAAGGCTGCATCTTCTCGGCTGGAACAGAGACGTTTCTCAGGCTTTTTCGGGCTTTGGGTCTCAGCTTAACTGATTGAAAGCGGTTTTGTATTTCAAGGCTTAGAACTTTGTTTGATATGTGTGTGTGTGTGTGTGTGTGTGTGTGTGTGTGTGTGTGTGTGTGTGCTTCAAGAGATGGGTTCTCGTGGTGCCTGCCCTGATCTGATCTGTGTAGCAGCCTACATCCTCAGAATGCTGCACACATCCTCAGGAAGTTGCATGCACCCCCCATGGACACACCCCCTCCTGCTCCTCTCAGCATCTGACACAAGGTCCAGTTTTGCCTCTTTGATGTCCTGGTTCCAGGCCCGTAAACTTTGTCTCTGATGCCAGACTGCAAACTAGAGGCAGGGACTGAGTGTCTCAGGGAGAGCTCTTAGGGGATGGGTTTCAGAGTCAGTTTAGGCCTCTGGAGGCTGTCAGCACACAGTTAATGCTGGGACCGTCTTCCTAGGGCAGAGTGTGTGAAGAACAGAGCTCAGAGCCCATGGCCAGGAGGCTGAGAGGGAGCCTGGGTGTGCTTAGCCTCAGCTACACCCCCTGTCCTCTTGCGTCTCTGATTCTTCCCACCTTAGATCTGCTTGAGCTGCCTTCTATGCTAGATGGTACGCTGAGTTAGAATTAAGTGCACGAGAGGCTGGGGAGGGAGGGGGCGTGCCACCACTGCCCGTTTTGAGAACCATGTTTCTCTGTGTGTGTGTGTGTGTGTGTGTGTGTGTGTGATGTAAGCCTTAGAAGCAAAACTACCAGAGGCAGCCTCCTCCTGGGGAGGTGGATCTAACCTTTGCTAGAGAAGGAGCCAGCTGATGGCAGTGGCTGCCTCCCCAGTTCTTTGATGTGTTGATGGCAGGTGCCTGTATATCTTAAGCCAGAGTGTGATGTGTCCTTTCCAGCTGTGTATGCTTGTGCTTACACCTGCATGTGTGTGTGTGTGTGTGTGTGTGTGTGTGTGTGTGTGTGTGTGTGTACTACAGCAGCACAGCCCTTACATTTTGTGTGTGCATTCAACCCTGAAGCCCTTTTCTGTAGTGAGAAATGATCTTAGAAAAAAGGATAGATGAAAATAAAACCCTTAAACTGTCTCTCCTTCTCTTTTCTTTTTAGCATGCTAATCTACCTGAGAGGCTTAGCGGGACCCCGGGCATAATCAAACCTTTAGCCCAGCGAGAGCTCTGCGCCACAGAGCCAGAACAAAGTGATTTATTTAAGTGAATGACCACAGCTTTTGGGCCTCGATGATGTCTGTTTTTAAGCCCAGTCTGCGATGAATTGAGGTCTATGAGGGAAATCGAAAGCTTTTATCCCGGGTTGAGAGGGGGCTCGCTCTCACCTTGTTAAGCTCGTCTCTCTAAAAGCCCATAACTTACTTTCAATATTGTCCAATCGCCTTCCCCTGGAAGTGGAGCGATTTCCATTCTGTCCCTATGACACGTCCAAATAAACACACTGCTTCGGCCATTATGGCAGTTGATTTTGTTGAACCAGAGAGAAAAGGGAAGAATAAGAATGAGGTGTGTGGGTGTCCTGGGTTCTTGAGCTCCTGGTGTATTGATGTGCTTGTCCCCAATCGGTTCCTGAGTGTCCCTGGGGACTTTGCCTCAATCTGGATGGACAGTTGGGAGCCCACACCACTGCATCTGCCGCTCTGAAACCTGTTCCATGTCTGGGGCCACATCACAGGGACATGCCTGCTGACCCAGCACTCACCCTCGGAACTCTTCATAGGTCTGATCCCAGCTCGACACTGGTGGGCAGTGTACCTTGTCTTTAAAAAAAAAGTCTTTGTGTATAAAAGTAGTAGACAAGCTGTGAATCTTGTAGGCAGCTCCCTGGAGGAAGAAGATGGGGAAGGAGAAAAGTCAGGCCTTTTGAACGAGAGCAGGGAGGTCAACCACACGGCAACAAGCAGCCACACCTTGTGTTGAGAAAGAATCTCAGAGTGTCAGGGAAGCTTAGAGTGTTGGAGAAAACATGCTTAGGAGAGAGATGGAAGAAAAACAAAAACTATGAATTACTCACAATTCAGAGAAGTAGGGTGACTGATGAGCTTGCTGAGGCTCTAAGTTAGCATGCTAGAGGCTAGGAATTCTGGGAAGGAAGAGTGCATCATCTCATTAAAGGGATAATTATTCCTTCCTACTCCTCAGCATGGATTTAAGATGAACCCACCTTCCCGATGGGTGGTCCCTTGGCTAGATGATTAACCTGTCCAACCTGATTAATCTTGTTACGCCTTGGGTAGCTTGACTTGTTAGGTCTTCCCCAGGCCTGAGAAATGGCTTTCCCTAAGGCATCTCCTCAGAAGAGATCCCTCTTGCTTTTTAAGAGCTAAGCCAAAAAAATCATTAGGATCAGGGATCAGAGTCACCAAACACTTCTGGCCTCTAGCCAGGACAAGGGACACAGATTGAGTCCTCCTCCTTAAGCTACCTGTCTCACCTCTATCTCCTGTCCTCATCATTTAGATCGGAAGGTAACCCTAAGGTTCAGTTAGAGAATTGAGGTGATGATGGAATCTGGTACCTTGTCTTTGAATTCCTCGTGTGTGGGGGCATTGGGAGTATAAAGGTTCCTTGCAGGGCTGAGAGAGAGAGACACACAGAGAGAGAGAGACAGAGAGAGAGACAGAGAGAGAGAGAGAGAGAGAGAGAGAGAGAGAGAGAGAGAGAGAGAGAGAGAGAGAGAAGCAGTAGTCAAGGAAACCTTTGAAGGACAGGGGCTGATGCACAGGGAGCTAGCTGTGGAGCCTAGGAAGTCTCTACATCCACAAGGGGTCAGAATTGTGGCAAATGCCTTCAGGACTTTAGAAGTTAACTAAAGCCTTATAGCTATCAAGACACATTTATTCCGGGACAGCTGAATTATGGTCAGAGTCACAACTGAGATGCAACGGGGCTCCTGACCTGGTGCAGTGGGAGATGGATAAACACACTTTCAGGCAGTGACTGAGGCTTCAGTTCTCAGGAATACTGTTCCTTGGCGGTAATCTTCAAGGTCTGATGGTTGCTCAGTGAACATGAAGACAGTTACACAGTCTGAGAATGTCAGAGGCCCAGAGCCCCTACCCCTCTGCTGAGAGAAGCCTTATCCTGCAGGAAACCTCTCGGCCTGAGGAACTTTCCAAGACAGCCCAGGAAAGGTAGAACTGAGGGTGCCCTTGAACTGAGTGTCCATGTCCTGGCACCCACAGATACCTCCCAGGGAAACACAGTAAAGTCATTTACTGTCCCACCAGCTTTGATTTCTAGGATGCCCATATTCAAATAAAACTTTTATATATCTCAATAATTATATCGCTAGATCTTAATCTGGGTAATTAAAATTCAATAGGATGCGCTCAAGTACCTAACAAATGCCCACAAACCATTTTAATGGCCGCAAGCTGTTCTCTGCAGGGAGACACCTCACCAGGAGCCGGGAGAGCACTTCTTCAGGGAGCACTCAGACACCTGAAGAACTTCTGCTGGGAGCACATGGTCTGCCAAGGGCAGTGCTCCTTTTGTGAGAAGGACAGTGCCCACAGAGGAAACAGCCTGAGTCAGGACCATCTGTCCTGCCACTAGTAATGCCTGTGTCAGTGCTGGGTGGAGATAGATGAACACAGGGCCACTCACAGCAGGACACAGGAGTCTGAGGAGGTGGGCCAGCTCTGGGTCAAATGGCTGCTCCAATACCTGCAGTCAGGCCTAGGTGTGGACTGAGCGGGCAGCCTTGATGTGAAAAGTTCCTCACAAGGACTCAGAGCACATGGTAAGGAGGTATGGGATTCTTGTCTGGACAAGGACTCAGGCCAGGGGTCCAACAGGATTCAAGGTCAGCCAGAGGTGTGTTCACTTTCCCCCATGTGGCTGTGTGGAATGAGGATTCGTGGACGGGGCCAGGGACAACCCTGGGCCACGCCTGGACTCTCATGTCTACAGAACACTCAGGCCACACAGTATTCAGCCAAGTGAAGAACTGCAGTGGAGCCCATCTCCCTCAGCTGTTAGAATTGGAGATGGTCAGGGCTCCCTGGGCGGTTCCCTTGCCAGCCTCAGTGTCTGCTCTTCACAGCTCTGTGAGGGCAGCAGCCCCAGACATACCCAACCCAATACTCTCCTTGAACCAAGCCGATCCCACTGGGTCCTCTTTGCTTCCGTTCCCTCTGCCCTCAAAGTCCACCTGCCCAGTGCGACACTGCAGGTAAGGAGAGACACGTGAGTGGCTGGCGCCTGCTGGCACGTGAAGGGCAGGCGCTGCCTTTGCAAGAGCATTCCAAACTGTGTTAGTTGTGTGCTGTCTCTTTGTGTGAACCCTTGGAGCATCCACAGGGCCCTAAAGTGTGTATGAGAAGCCCTGACAGCTGGGTGCACAGTGAATGCTAAAGATGCTTTGTTTACTGTATTTTTTGTTGTTGCTATGGGATATAATACAGTGTTACTGATGGTGGCATTTAATAGAGTAGTGTAGCACTCTGTCAGGACCATTGCCAGCACTTGTATACTACTCTGCAGTCTGCTCTAGCAACCCAATACCACAGACGGAATAAGTTACAAAGGGTTAAAGGCTTGTTTTGACTAAGGCTCTGGCTTCTTTCCAGTCGAGTCCAGAGAAGCCACAGGGCATCACACGCAGAGTCCTGTGGTTCCCCTCTCCCGTCTCATAAAGCTTCCAAGATATATGCATGAACTCCACTCTGCTGGCTTTATCCACATCCCTGAAAGCCCCATCTCCAAACACTATGGTTGGACCCAGTTTCTATACCCCCAATAGCTAACTCTGAGGATTAGCTTAGCACATATACTTCTCGACATTCAACCATGTCCAAGAAGACAGGGCCTTGAACTTTGGTCATCAATAGGGTGTCAGTTGTAGGTAGCTTCGAGTAAGGCATACCTGCACAGGTATTGCCATGGAGCCAACAGGCTCTGTGAACCATTTGGGTGAGACTCCTGAACGCAGGAAGAACTGTAGGAGGGTCAGTGATCAGTCAGCAAGGGGAGGCGGTGGTCCAAGGGACCTGCAGTTGTGACAGGAAGCCACAGTGGGGATCTGGGAAAGTGGGTTGGACAGGAAGGGCGGTGGAGGGGTTGAGCATTGAGCTTGGTGATGGGTATTCTTGTACTGCCAGGCTCACACTGTCCCCAGCAGGGGGAGACAGTGTCACAGCAGGATCCCACAGTCCTTTCCACCCTCTAGTTATCTGAGGCTGGGCTTTGCAAAGCCTTGTGCTTGTGGTGAAGTGTAAAATGCCTGGTGGAGTTCCTGTCTCCAGGGCTGCCTTCAGTCAGGTCTTTGGGGATGCCTCCAGATCACCTCCTGGGAGCCATTAGTGTCCCCCTGTCCTCCTGTGCCTAGACTTTCTCTCATTAAATTGTCACTCCTCGAGGATCCCAATGCCATGATATTTTTTTGCTTTATTTACATGAAAATCAACAGATGTTAGCAAGTTAATGTCATTTATTATATAAGATGTGATGACAATACAATTAGTATTTTTTAAACTGTAATTGTAAAATTGACCTTATTAAAATTCTACTTCCTCCATAATTAAAAAAACTAATTACTTCTAGTAATTGGACCAGAAATGACATTTTCAGTTCATTAATATTCAGCAAATTGTTTTTGAAGATGTTCTCGCATGGCACACTGTCAACCTCTAGCATCTCTGTTCATTTCTTATTTAAAAGTCGCCTGGAAATAATAGTTAGCATTTTAACAAGGCGTGTACCCACGGATTGATTTTGTAAATAAAGTTTTTAATTGCTAATTAATTTGTGGAGCTCTGTTCCCTGTAACGCCTTCCAGGCTTAAATGTGGTAGGGCCTCAGGCTGAGCTCAAGCTTGGGCCTGGCAGAGCTTGTCAGCAGCCTCACCAGACTGAGCCGGGTCACGCTCCACCGCTCCTGAATGCCACAGTCTAATTACTCGGTGCGGAGGTGGCTGCAAACCAAAATCACAAGTGCGAACTAGTTTTGTAATTAACTGAGCTCAGTGCAGAGGAGTTTTAAAGAATGAAAATCAACTGTTCCGCGGGCCTGGGTGCTGCCCTGGGCATCTGGGGGTTTGACTAGGTAGGGGTTGGGATGAAGCTTTCTGCTGGAGAGAGAACATTTCTCCTGCTTTGTGGTCCTGATGTTGCCACAGAGCAACTCTTTCTCGACACACACTGGTTCTTCCAACTCCGGGATGGTTTCCTTGGGCAGAGGAGGTGCTTCCTTTGGGAGGCAGGTAGTCAGAACAGGGTTGGGTGGGGTGGCTTCAAAGCAGGGGGCCTGTGTACTGGTAACAAATGCATCTCAAGGTACCAAAATGAGGCCCCAAAGGACCTGAGATCTGGAGCCATGAAGAGGAGATGGATTCATGCCAGACCTGGTGCACAGATGTTTCTAGAGTTTCAGCAAGTACAGGAGTTTAGGAAATGCCAGTTGTCAGGATGTAGCTTCTTGAACTGGTCATTTATGTGTTGCCAGATTTCTCCCTGGCTTTGGGACTCACATGGCTTCTGGTGGAGAAATCTCTTTTAAAGGAGGGCTTACAGAGGTGAAGAGATGTCATCACTGTTGTGTTTTATAAAAAGAAAAGAAGGCAGGGATATGTTTGATGGAGGCATGGTATGGAGTCGGGGAAGGGGGTGCCTCTACAGGCCCATGCTGAGGTGTGAGAGAGAGAGAGAGAGAGAGAGAGAGAGAGAGAGGAAGAAGAAGAAGAAGAAGAAGAAGAAGAAGAAGAAGAAGAAGAAGAAGAAGAAGAAGAAGAAGAAGAAGAAAAGGAGGAGGAGGAGGAGGAGGAGTTGGCCATGAGCACATGGAGAGAGAGGTGGGAGGGGAATGGGGAGAGAGGGGGAAGAGGGCAAGGGAATAAGAGCAAGAAAGAGGAGAAGAGAGTGAGGAGGGCCAAGCAGCCTCTTTTATAGTGAGTCAGGCACACATGGCTGTTGCCAGGTGTATTAGTCAGGGTTCTCTAGAGTCACAGAAGTTATGGATAGTCTCTAGATAGTAAAGGAATTTATTGATGACTTACAGTCGGCAGCCCAATTCCCAACAATTGTTCAGTCGCAGCTGTGAATGGAAGTCCAAGGATCTAGCAGTTACTCAGTCTCACGAAGCAAGCAGGCGAAGGAGCAAGAGCAAGAGCTAGACTCCCTTCTTCCAATGTCCTTATATTGTCTCCAGCAGAAGGTGTAGCCCAGATTAAAGGTGTGTTCCACCACACCTTTAATCCCAGATGAAAGGCGTAGTCCAGATTAAAGGTGTGTTCCTTAAACTCGGAGATTCAATCTTCTGGAATCCATAGCCACTATGGCTCAATATCTTCAAACCAAGATCCAGATAAGGATCTCCAAGCCTCCAGATAAGGGTCACTGGTGAGCCTTCCAATTCCGGATTGTAGTTCATTCCAAATATTGTCAAGTTGACAACCAGGAATAGCCACTACACCAGGTAACTGTGGGGTGGAGCCTAGATGAAATGCCATCAGTTACCATGGACAGGGACTAGAGATGTCCTGGGCACTGTGATCTAGTCTGGGGCCCATGTGAGTCCGTGTCCTATCCAACCTCAAGAGTGGTCTTGGTGGCCACCTGGGACTTGGACATCATGCAGGTATGGTGAATCCCATGAGACAGCAGGTGACCGAGCCTCCCTTCTAGGGGACCATGCCTTTAATCCAGGGGCTGTGGAGAAAGGCTTCTCAGGGCTCAGCCACCTTCAAAGGCTGGGAATGCTTGACTGTTACCATTCTTTGACTGCCTCCACAGCTTCCTTCTTGGCTAGGCAGGGCAGAGAGTAGGAGCCCAGGTTTTCTCCAATCTATCCCAAAATAGAGGTTCCCTGGGCTAAGAGATTGTATGAATTGGTGCAGACATACCAACTACAGCCGGCCTGAAAGTTGTCCTAAGCCAGCACTTTCGAGCAACTACAGAAGGAGCAGGCATTCCACTGGCTCTGCCCACAGCAGGTTCTCAGTGGGTAGTGTTGTCCCTCACCCATTGCTCTTCACTCATGATGCATGGGTCAATCACCATTTCCCTGGGATAGGGACACTCATGACAAGGTGAGATAGAGACCCAGAGCAGGCATCCCACGAGAGCAGATGTGGGTTTGGAGAAAGGGAAGCCCAGAGGAACACAGCATGAGCATATACATTCCCCTACATATACATGCACATGTCAGCATATACACGTACGCACTTGCACACACACATGCACACATGCACACATGCACATTCACACTTTCCATTCCAACATATTCATGGAAATGCTCATTCTCGCACATGCACATCTGTATGTGCACACTCATGCATTCACACACAAGTGTGCATACCCTACATCCACACTGGCACAATACCCAGATTGAGACTCATATGCGCACTCATTTAATATACATGCTGTTTGTAAATATCTATTGCGATTTGATGCTCACAGGCATGTCAGCAGCTGCGGCGGCTGATTTTCTGCATTCAGCTGCGGTGTACACCTGAGACACGGAGCACACACCAGTGTGAGCTTCTACTCCTCTGATGTGCATCCCCAGGTGAGGATAGCTCTTCTGCCTAACAAATCTCAAGAAGCCTGCGTTTCTGACAAGCAGCCCGATGTAGTTTTCCTGAGGGCAGACAGGGATCCAAAGATCAGGACTGGAAACCCAGAGATACAACTCTTATAGCACTAGGTGACCTAGGAAGTTTTGGTAGGTGAGGCTGGGACCCATGTGTCCTTCATACCGAGTGCATGCGCAGCCTTCGTGGCCAGAAGGTTGGCACTTGCCTTTGACAGGAAGCAGAAGAAGTGGTTTTACTCCAAGCTATGTGGAATGAGTATGAGGGCAAACAGACACAGTGTTCTCTCTGAGAGTTAGGCTTCTGAAGGACAGAAGCCTACAGTCCTCTACCTAGAGAAAGCCCCTCAGCTTTCTTGAAGCCACTGAGCTGTGGGTGAGAGAGGTGTATCTCCAGGCTCACTGCTCCTTCCCTGCCTTCTTCCCAGCATTTGTGACTCAACCTCCCCTTGCACTGTTGGGTCGTGCAAACTTTACGTCACCCGAGCTTCTCTGCGTAATCCCAATGAGGCCGCTGTTTTACTTGCTGCCCTTGGAGAGAATCATTCCTTTGGTCTGCTGCCCTCTCTGGGGTGTCGAGGAACAAACCCACTGAAAAGTCACACAGCAGCCAGGCAGTAAGCAACTCTCTACTAGGGGGCCCTGTCACCGTAGTGTTCTTGTCAAGGACATGGGGCCAAGTGACCATGGCCCTAACCCATCAAACTGTGAACCAAATAAAGAAAATTCCTCTTCCTAAGTTGCTGACAGTGATGCCAAAGCAATTAGTGCACGTTTTCAGCTCGTCGATACATTTTTATGTATTCTTCAACTTCGTAAAACAGAACCATGCAGCATTAAAGGGAAACAGCTCTAAGGCTTGCCTATATTATAGAGCTTATTATACATTTACTGATGTGTCTCCTGCTGCTGAAGTACATTTTCATTAATATGGAACATTTCTTTGTACACATACATAAATGTGTCCCATTTATTTATCCCGTGACAGATGGACATCTAGTTTTGTGCTTCAAGAACAGGTTTCTTAAAGCATCCCCGTTGGCATCTCCTGATGCCCACAGACATGGGAGTGTAATATTCAAACCTAGACACAGGGTTGCCTGGACATAAGTTATGCCCGAACTTACCTTGTTTGACAAGGACGAGTTATTTTTCAAAGCAATTGTTCCAGAATTCTCCTGCCAAAGGCATACACACACAATTCCAGTTGCCCTACATTCTTGGCAATGCTTTACATGTTAAAAGTTACATTTTGATCTGTTCTTTTCATAGACAAGTGTGTTGGCTAGACATTTGACATGGTAAGTTAAATTGGCCTAAAAATTTCATTGCAAGATATCCCTTTCTTTCTTTCTTTCCTTCCTTCCTTCCTTCCTTCCTTCCTTCCTTCCTTCCTTCCTTCCTTCCTTCCTTCCTTCCTGCCATCCCTTCTTTTCTTATTCCTTTTTTCCTTTCTATTTCTTTCCTCTACTTCTTGGTATGTGTTTAGCAGTTGACTTGTAGATCACAAAGTAAACATTTATGGTGTAATAAATGCCTGTATGAAATTCCTGTATCTTCCCAGGGTCGTAGAGGGATTTCGTGTTTTCATTAGAGTGTTTGGGAACTTTAATTGCTGCCAGTTTTGCCCGTCTGGTAGTGAGTCTCTGCTGTGACTTGTTAGCTTTAGATTTTCCTTTTTTCTTTTGCATCTCTAATGAGACTAGCTCTCAGGACCTTCTAAAGGGCTGCTGGCCATTCACCCAGCTTCCAGTATAGAGTGCCTGCCAGTTAGACTTTTGTCTGTTTCCTTTGGGTTGTTTGTCTTCTTATTCTTAAGAGTACACACACTTTATCCTGATAAGATCCTCCAGCATCCTTTGTCAGCTTTGTATTCACGAGCCTTCTCTCTGCTCGCCCGTGTGCTTTGTTTGCCTCATCTGCCGATGAGCAGAAATTCTTCATTTCAGCAATTCTCATCTATCAACCTTTCCTGCTGTTGTTTGTGCTGTCTGCACCCTGAGTAAGAAATCTCCGCTTGCCCCATCGTGATGATATTCTGCGTGTCTTCTTGTGTTACATCTCAAATGAATCTTTATGTGTTGTGTGACATAGGGTGAAGGTGGATTTCTTTTCCCCTTGCAGTTCGGTTTGTCTTTGCCTTCTGTATTTGATGCTTCATTATGGACATAAGGGATCCGCTGGTTTCTGCATGAAAGTGATGCTTCTATCATTGTGCAGTGCCTCACTGCCACGAGTTTGGTTTTTTGCCGTCAAGTGTGCTCTGCTTAAAACTAACTTATGTACTCTACTCCAGTTTTCTTTCGATCAGCATTGGCATGGGATGGCTCCCACCCCAAGTGTTTGTTTAATCCCCATCTCTTTAAAGTGGGTTTCTTGTAGACAACATGTAGTTGGGTCTTGCTTTTCATGGTTGACTTTTTATCCATCTACTCTGTAAAGTCTGTTTTTTAACTGGAATATTTAGAGTATGGACATATAAAGTGATTATTGATGTGTTAGATTACAATTTATTAAATAGCTAATGTTTTCCGTAAGTGCCCCCATCCTTCCTCCTCCTTCAGTCCCTTTCTTCCTCTCTCTCCCCCTTTTTCTTTCTTCTTTGTCTATGACTTTTTTTGGGGGGGGGGTTTCCTGTGGGTTGAACTGAGATGTTATCAAATTCTACTCTCTTTTCTCTCTTTCTTTCTTTATTTTAAAGATTTATTTTATTTATATAAGTACACTGTAGCTGTCTTCAGACACACTAGAAGAGGGCATCAGATCCCATTACAGATGGTTGTGAGCCACCATGTGGTTGCTGGGAATTGAACTCAGGACCTTTGCAAGAGCAGTCAGTGCTCTTAACTGCTGAGCCATCTCTCCAACCTCTTTTTTCTTTCTTAATGTGTTGGTCATATACATTTTTCTTAGGGATTGAAATATTTTTTGTTTGAAATATTTGTTTGTAATTAATTCAAGTCCACTTTGAAGTGACACTATTTACTATTATACAACGATATGTGATGGCTACTCCTGATTGCCAACTTGCTATACTTAGGAAGAGGGAACCTTACAAAGGAAAAACTCCAGTTGAAATGATTCTATCAAGTTGGCCTGTGGAGATGTCTATGAAGCATTTTCATGATTGTCGATTGATATGAGAAGGCTTAGCCTACTGTGGGCAGTGCAGTGGTATAAGAAAGGTAATTAGTTGAATGTCCTCTTGGAAGCAAGCTACCAAGCAACATTCTTCCATGTTCTCTACTTCTGTTCCACCCTGCAGGTTTCTGCCTTGACCTTTTTTCAGTGATGGACTGAGAACTAGGAATTGTTGGAGAAAACAAGTCTTTTCTTTCCCAGATAGATTTTGGCCAAAGTGTTTATCACAACAAGAGAAACAACCTAGAGATAGTACAAAAGTCTTATCTAAGTGTCTCTGTTCCTTCCTCTTTGAGTATTAATAGCAACTATTTTACTGGTGTGTGAGCTAAACTAACCAGTTATTGATAATATTTTGAACAAGTTGTTATCTGTTAACTTATATATTATGAAAAATAATTTAAGTTGATTAATAATTAATGAATTATTAATTGATTAATATTGATTATTTTTTGAGGTAGAGTCTTATATTGCCTAATCTGGCTTGGAACTCTCTATGTTGCCAAAGATGACCTTGAACTTCTGATCCTCCTTGCTCTACCTCCTCAGTACTGGGATTACTGTGTGCACCACCACTCTAGGTTTTATGTGGGGCTTAGCATCAAACTCAGTGCTTTGGGAATGCCAGGCAAGCGATTTATCCAGTGAGCTAGATCCCTAGCCTCGTTTATTCTTTATTAATCCTCTTTATATCAATCCAATTTCTGGCCTGTGTAATTCCCTTCTCTGTGAAGAAATTCTTTTGTGTAAAATGTTCTACATTTTTGTGTAGAATAGACTATTGGGAACAGATTCCCTCCATCTTTGGGCATACAAAAAAGTATTTATTTCTCTTTCACTTCTGAAAAAATACAATGAATGGGATCTCAGTTCAAGGTTGGTGGGTTTGCTCCTTACTTGAACCTCCTCTCTGGGCTTGCATGGGTTCTGAAGACAACCCTGACATCATCTGACTCTCCTTGCTCTGTTAGGTTCCAACCCCTTTTAAAATCTACCTCTGTCTTTGATTTTAAGTAATTTGGATATGATATGATAGATGTAGACTTTTTGGGTATTTATCCTCTCTGGTGCTATTTTGGCTTCCTGGGTCTATTTTTTGCCATCTGTCATTAATTTTAGAACATGCTCAGTCATATTACTTCAGGCTTTTCTGAAGCTGAAGCCTTATGAATCAAGGAAATGTCTACAGATTTGTGTATGAGCCATGTCCGTGGTCTGTTAGAGACCGTCTTGATTGATGATGAATGTGGGAGGGTGCAGCCCACTGTTGGTGGCACCATTCCCTAGGCAGGTAGGCCTGGACTGTATAAGAAAGCTAACAAAGCATGAGCTTGGGGGTGAGCCAGTAAGCAATGTTCCTCCATCGTCTCTGCTTCAGTTCCTGCTTGAGTTCTTGCCCTAACTTCCTTCAATGATGGATTGTGACCTGGAGATATAAGCCAAAATAAACCCCTTCCTTCCCTAATTTGCTTTTGGTTAGAGTATTATTTTTTTCACAGAACCAGCAAGCACACAAGAGTAACAGGCATTGCTGGGAAGAGGATGTAGCAGCCTTCTTCATGCATGGTAGCCACCTCCCACCCCTGATGGAGCCATGGGAGCTTTTCTTCTGGTCCTTAGTGGGGTCACAGAGGTCAAACTCACAAAAGTACGGACCCCCCACACTATAATGGGACCTCCCTGGGGTTTTACTCCTGCATGTGTCTGAATGGAGCCCCCAATAGTGTTAAAATTACAACTGGAATTCAGGTTCCTGTGACGGTTTCTGCTGTGGAAATCAGGGCTCCCTGTACCACTGTCTGTCTCTCTGGTTCAGGAAGCAGTTGGCCCCATGGCAAGAGGAGTTTTTCATTGTTGATTTGCTTCTCTGATTTCTCTCTTTTTCTACAACAGGAGTGGTGACATCTAAGTTCATCACACAACAGATTGGAAACTAGAAGTGTCTCATTGCTTCTACATGTGTTTGTCCAGGTAATTGAATATCATGTAGTTCCAATATTTTCTCCCTTTTAATTGCTTTGATGACTTTGTCAAAAAAAGAAAATCAATTGACACTGTAATTGTTTATCTGTTTCTGGATTCCTGTTCTATTGACATATCTGCCCATCTTCATATTCATGTCTTATTTATTTTAGTATTACTGTAAACTCAAAATCTGACATGTGTAAGTGTCTCAGTTATTTTCTACTGCTGTGAGGAGGCACTATGGCCAGGCCAACTTAAAAGAGACTGCATGTGTGCTACTCACAGTCCTAGAGGGTTAGAGTCTATGATATCACGGTGGGGAACATGGCAGCAGGCAGGCAGGTATGGTGATAGAGTAGGGGCTGAAAGTTTGCATCTGATCAGCAAATTGGAAGCAAAGAGACAGCTAATTGGGAATGGTGCTTTTTATTTGTTTGTGAGTGTTTGTTTGTTTGTTTGTTTTTGTTTTGAGATAGGGTCTCACTATGTAGCTCTGGCTGTCCTGGGAACCACTTTATGTAGATCAGCCTGGCCTCAACCTCACAGAGATCTGCCTGTCTTTGTCTTCCAAGTGCTGGGACTAAAGGCATTGTGGCCTTTAGTCTGACTTGGTGTGGGCGTTTGAAACCACAAAGCCTGCTCCCAGTCCATACTTCCTCCAACAAGGTCACACTTCCTAATCCTTCACAAATCATTCCACCAAATGGCATCAACTATTCAAATATATGCACCTATGGGAATCACTCTGATTCACTACAATAAGCTCCAGCATTGCTTTAAAAAAACATTTGTTTGACCATAATAGGCTCTCTACATTTATATATATATTTCTGAGTTAGGTTTTAGACTTTTATTTTTAAAGTTGTCCAGACACACTATATGTAGCTCTATTAAATCTTGAAGTCAAATTAGGGGAAGTTGACATCTTAAAATATTTAGCTATTCAATTAAAAAAATGTAGTTATGTTTTCCCACTTAGAGCTTCAGCTTCTCTTATTTTTACATTTTTAATGTGTTTTGGTTCTTTTGTTGAGACTTAGCCACATGTAACAGGGTAAGAGTCCTTAATGAGAGCCTGGTAGAGGCTATTGGTGAAAGGGCAGCCCAGTTTTGGTAGAGACCCCAGCGTTTTAGAGATGCAGGCACCATGAGATGATTTATCAGAGCAGCAACAACAGAGCTGGCCTGAGCCCATAACATCTGCTATGTGTCTTGTTGGTGGCATAGCCAGAGAGGTGGAGCTGACCAAGTTCTTTGGAGCCCAGAGGTTGGTGAGTCCCAGATGTCTGACACTGGCCTTTATCAACACTGTTAAGATTTGCTTTTGCTTTGACTTGATTGTGACTGTGCTCTGATTTTCCTTCTTGGAGTAAAGAATATGTAACTTATTTTTGATTGTACAGGAGCTCCCAGCTGAGAGGTGTTAGATGTTTTAGAGATATTTTGAATATCTGAGGAGGACTTTTAGGATATTTTAGAGACACTTTGAAGTTTGAAAGAGATTTTAGATGCTTTAAAGAGACTGAACTTTTAGGTTGAAACCTTTAAAGACTTTTGAAGTTGTAATAATTTATATTTAGATGTTTTTATTTATATGAGAACTCGAGGGTAAACAAAAACTAGGGAAGGTTATAGTTTAATAGTAATGTATTAGCTTGTCAGTTCAACAAGGGGTCAGTTGTCCTGGTTAGTATTTTTGTCAATAAGACACAAGCTTAGAGTAATTTGAGAAAAGAGAACCTCAATTGAGAAAATGTCCCTACCAGATTGGCTTTTGGACAAACATGTAGGGCGTTGTTTTGATAACTGGTTGATGTAGGAGGACCCAGGTCGCTGTAGATGGTGCTACTTCTGGCTTAACTTTTACAATAAGACAATGCTGAGAAAGCTTCAAGGAGCACGACATTAAGTAGCTCTCACTCTTCCATGGCTTCTGCTTCAGATGATGTCTAAGGGCTCCTGCACTGACTTCGTCATTGATGGACTGTTGCCTGGAAGTGTAAGAGGTGACATAAAACCTTCTCTTCACAGGGCTTTTTTGGTTAGGGTGCTTTATCATAGTGACAGAAGCTCTAAGACATTCATCCTCTGGGAACAGGGTCTTCTTCTATAGTTTGTCTGTAGCAACTAGCATCTAGTTTCACCACGAGTGATCTGGAGCTAAAATACTGGCTCTCCTGCTCACCTCTTGCTTTCCCCTCCCTTCCTTCCTTCTTTCCTTCCTTTCTTTCTTGGTTCCTTTGTTCCTTTCAGTACATGAGTGCATTTTATATGTTTTAAAGGGATGCTATCTTTGGGAGAGACCCCAGTGTTCACACTATCAGGAGGAGACTCTGGAGCAGGGATGGTAACAGCTGGGTCATAGTCATTTACTAAGTTATGAGATTAATTTAGAAAGCCATAATCTGCATATTTAATTTTTAATTAATTAGCTGATTAATTAATCAATCAATGTTACATATACATGTAATAAATCATGTACATGTTTGCCTGCATAAATAAATGTCTATGTTCTACATGCATTCCTGGTACCCATAAATGTCAGAAGATGGCATGGGATCCCTAGGAACTGAAACTTCAGTGGCTTGTGCCACCAAGTAGGGAGCAAAAACCATAGCTCCCTCCTTAAAGGTAGCAAGCTGTATGTGAACCATCTCCTGAAAAGACGCTGTAAATAGAGAATTATTGACAGAATTTTAGTACTGTTCAGAGTTGGAATGCTGCACTCCCAGAAGTTAGTTTCCTTATCTTAGGGTAGATTTAGTCTCTAGAACAATCATTTCTTGACCAACATCCCGTGTCAATAGATGAAAACCTTTGGGATCTCTTGCCTTAGATGCACTGGCTTTTACCAACCCAAAAAGAATGTCATCAGAGAACATTTAAGGCCTATAAAAAGCCTCACCCACCTCGTTGTAACCACCTATGAGATGTACCCACCAATGTATTTTAAATTCACCTTGATTTGATGGCTTTCCTTGTTCTGTAAAACTATAAAACATCACACAAGAGCTTCCATGTTGGGATGTAGAGTTTAGCGTAACCCAAGTCTGTGCTCCCAGGTCATGATCACTCAAAACAGTTTCAGAACAAGCTCTTATTTTCTTTAAGATGGGAGCTGTGTTTTTTTGCGTTAACAGATAGTTTATTATGAAGCCATATTTGAGAGACAGTGTCCCAGGAAACACAGGTGGGTCACTTCAGATTCCATGATCCATTGTGGAAGCAGCGGCATGATATTTTACAGTAGCAGGACAGTAAAAATTGTAAATGAAAGCAATTTAAAATACACTGGTCTGTACACGGGAGAGGTGGTTACAGAAAGACTGCGGAGTCCCTCTTGTAGGTCTCATAAGTTATCTTATGACATCCCTAGGGTTTGTGCAAGCTACTGTGGTCTGCTTACTCAATACATTTTTAAAAAGGTGTATTTTAAAAATCTATTAATCTCAGGATGTTATGCAAAGAATGGTCATTTTGTTGGCTAACACTAGCTCAACATTAGGCTCTGAACCTGCAACCTTCTAACCTCTCCACATCACTGCAGTTATAATTCTAATCAATCAATCAATCAATCAATCAATCAACCAATCTTTGCAGACACAGCCTCTTTCCAGGAATTCTCACTTATACTGGAAACCAAACCTAGATCCTCCATAAGATCAATGAATGCTCTTAACTACAGAGCCATTTCTCTCTCTAGCCCTGCATCGAACATCTTTAAATCTTGAGGAAGGCAGCAAAGCCATAGGTCACTTGACAGAGTCACTCATCAGAGTAGCTAAGGATGTGAACATGTGCCAACTTACTCAGCAGTTTCCCTAAGATGAGTGTGCAAGTGTGCAAGAGTTTGTCTGTGTGTGCATATGTGTGGGTGCATGGGATTTGCTGAGACTGTGGCCCAGCCCCTCATGCTCAGGAGGTGGATGATGCTGGTTGTCCTGTACTCTGGGGTAGCAGGCCTTCTGAGAACATCAACACCACTTTCTTCACCTGCCAGGTTCCTGCTTCTTGTCTGGCCAGGGATGGTAGGTCAAGAGCACAGGTTGTCCTTTGCAGAGTCTCATGAAGCTCAGAGCAGTGGACTGGACTCCCACTCTTGAGGGTCACCAGTTCCATGCATATCAGAAACACCCTGTAGATTCCATCACGTCACAAGCTTGTGCCCCTGAATTGCCCACTCGGCTGTGTCTGACTGGGCTAATGACATGCATCATTGTGCACGTTCTCGTTGCTCAGGTTTTCTCTTTATAAGTCGCACATAGTGAGCTTCAGAACTCAGCCACAGAAGGTGAATAAAAAATGCCCAATAAATCTGGAACACACCTTCCACCAGAACACCATATGCAAATGACAGCACAATTGCATTGTCACCCTGGAATGCTGGCAGCAGAGGAGCTATTTAAACTGAGGTCTATATAACTGCTGTGGTGTTTTCTGGAGGCAAAAAGGCAGTAAGCGGGGATGTGTGTGCCAAGCTGTGTTATCCAAAGCAAACCACTAGCGTTACGATGTGCACTTCAGTTCAAGCTTCCTTCTGCTTGCAAGTGAAATCCAGGGACCTGTCCAGTCCAGGGATGGACTCTTGGGAATAATTTTCCAAGCCATTTGTTTTATCCTATAGCTCCCAGCATTTGGGCTGCTCCAGCCAGAGCCAGTTGCTCAGCCTGGTTCAGGAATACTGATGCCTACCATCCAACCTGGATCTGTTAGATAAGAAGGTGGTAGCTTCCAGAATGGCTGTCACATCACAGACATCTGGGCATCGAAAGAAAGACAGGACTGATTGTGTGGGCCACTAGGGGATGCTAAAGTGGATCTTAAAGCTGGCTCTTTAAAAAAGAGTTTTAGAAATGGCACATAGCATTCTCTTACAGTCGAAGGAAACTGTGCTTCTGTGCAATGTGCACAGCTGTAGAGATGTCTTGGTCCCCTCAGCTGACTCTGTAACAAAATGCCATAGACTAGAAGTATGTTAATACTAAATTTGTGCCCCCACCCACCCAGTTCTGGAGACTGAAAGCTTGGGTAGTCTTGGTGCAACAGAAAGATCTAGCTCTTGGTTGACCAACAGCATCTTTCCTTGGTAGGAGGGGTAGGCAGCTCTGGGAACACTGGCCCCATCGTTGTCCACCTCGTGGTAGAATAGGGCTTGGAAGGAGAGGCAATAAGACTATCACAAAAGAAGCTAGCTTTCAGGAAGACAGAAAATACCTCTCCACTGGGGCTACCTGGGAGGGACAGAGCATCTGTGAGAGAAGCCATGTAGCTGCACACATAGGAGTAGTGTGCCTTGTCCACAATGCTCAAAGGCTCACCACTCTGACCATGAGAGCTTGCAGTCTTTCTAGCTCTCTGGTCCACTTTTTCAGGACCACCTTTCTCTTTTAATAGATCTGCTCAAATACTACCACTTCTCCCAACGCTATTCCTGGTCCAGTTCTTTGGATCAGGACACAAGTATATGGAAATCTTAATGGTTGCCTTCTGGATTCCGAATCACATCTCAAAAAAACCAGGATCCAGCTTCCAGACTCCATCAGCTCCCATGCCTCAACCTCCTATGACCACTTCCACAGGTCCTAGGTTTTGATATAAATTTAGCTGGGGGTGGGACACGAACATTCATTCCAGAGCAGCTCTCATGTTCAGGGAGGAGGGAGGGCAAGCCTAGAAAGTGCAGAGAGAGTCACTTACCGCTTGTCTGTTGACAAAGACATCTCTCCTATGAGAGAGCCATCATCCGTCCATTCCCTAAATGGCTCTAAAATGAAGTTAGAAGTAATTGTAGAGGCAAATGATGTGTGAAATGTCAGAATGACTAAATAATAATAAAATGCTCGCAATTAAACCCTCTGCTGCCCTCTGTTCCCACCTGGTGCGGTCGCACCAACACTCCCCCCCCCCCCACCCCATCTCTGTTGACGTCTTGTGATCGGAGGATCTCATCTGTGAAGGTCCCTCAGATAAACATCACTCTGTCTGGCAGCCAAGTGAAGTGTTTCTTTGTTAGCGTGCTTAGAATCACCCCATGATTGAATGTCCGAGCCAGGAGGACCCAGCACCATCTTGGGGCTGCGTGTGGCAGTTTTCGGTAACAGAAGCCCATGGCCAAATATTTGGCAGTAGGCTGTGATGTCATGGAATGATGGTGGTGACTCCACACATTCCTTGTGGCAGGTCTTTCCCATCCTAGACCGAGAGCATATTTTTGTCTTCCATTTTAAGTCATTTGACATTTGCCATGGGATATAGAACTAACCAATTGTGGCTGCCTCAGCATGGAGCTCCGTGCTTCTTAACTGCTGGGTTCTAGAAAGCAAGGGGAGCAGGGAGGCAGCTATGGTCCATATCAGGAATCAGACACAGCTGGAAGTATTATGGGGCATAGTCTTCCAACCAAGGTCTTCCAGGAAGGCCTGGGTGGAGCAGGATGGATATGTGGTCATGTGCTTCCTCAAGATCAGTGGCCTAGCCCTTCTCAGGGATGTTGGCCCGTTTCATGACTTGCTAACACTGGATGCTGAGCAGATTCATAAGACACATCTAATCTAGCTTCAGTGGAGATGAATTCATGTTGCCAACTCTTTGGGGGAACAAACCACATCTTAAACTTTTCCCACTCTACTATTACATCATGAAAAGCTTCCATGTTGGGCTGTTGTCTCTTTGGTGGTGCAGAGGGCATTAGCATCTAGGCAGCATTCAAGGAATGTGTGGCAAGGTGACACCCTGGTGGCTTTGGTGAGAGCTGATTTTGGTGCCTTTATAATCTTATTGGGTCACAGTGATACAGCTGATCAGGTTTGGACTGGAATATCATTACAGGATGTCTTACAGTTTCCACTTCTGGGAAGAGACACTATAATCAAGGCAACTCTTATAAAGAACATTTAATTGGTGTTGGCTTACAGGTTCTGATGTTCAGTCTATTATTCTCATGGTGGGAAACATGGCAGCATCCCGACAAGCATTACACACTGGAGGAGCTGAAAATTCTACATCTTGTTCTGAAGACAAACAGAAGAAGACTGTCATCCTCGGGCAGCTAGGGGAAAGCACTCTAAGCTCATCCCCACAGTGACACACTTCCTCCAACAAGGCCACACCTCAAAATAGTGCCACTTCCTGGGCCAAGCATATTCAAACCACCACATGGGACATTTATGAGAAAATTGGGTGAAAACCTAATTGAACTCCATGCGCATACACTCCACTCTAACAGCCAGATCTGGAAAACTTCAAGTTACCTGTTGACTCTTGCTTCCATTTCCTCTGATGACTTTGAAGAAAACGAGAGACATCAGATCATTGGATGGTCCTGGAAGTAGAGCGTGGGACTGCAGTCTCTTTTATCATGTGATGAAAAGTTGTCCTCTATCATGTGTTCCCACCAAGAGGTATTGAGGTGCCTCAGGGTCAAAGCAAAGGAATCAATATGTTGTATATGGAACATTAAAAATGGCAAGCCAAAGTAAACCTATCTTCTTTTTTAAGTATCCTAGATATGTGTTACAGTCATGACAGTCAAGTTAACACACCATTTTACATAAGGGGAAACTTGAGTTCATGATCATAAGGATAAAGAGGAGATCTGAGATTAGAACTTGGGTGTCAGTCTTGGGTAGATCAAGGCTATGTGGTCAACGATGACATCATGGATAAGCTGGTATTCTCTAAGCCCTTGGCATGGACTGCTTTACCTAGCATATAGGCTTGCTAAGGGAGATGCTGAGCACCAGAGCCTCTGCTGGCAGTGGAGATGCTGGCTTGGACCCAAGACTCCAAAGCCCAGGGGAACAGATAGCTTAAGGAGCCATTCTCAGGATACTGGATTCTCAGCACTGCTACCATGAGGCACTGAGAAACAATGTTGAAGCCCTCACTGTAGAGAAGTTGGTGTGGGCGGTATACTTAGGGACTGTAAGTGATCTCTGCTGAGAAAAGCATGGAGCCTTAGAGTGTTTCATTCATTTCTCATGGATGCTCTGTGTCTGGATAGGCTAGTGTATAACTTAGAGTATCCTTGTCTGAGCTGCCTCACAAAGGTGTGAGGGTGTTCTTGTGTCAGTTCATAGAAATTTAGGGTATCAGTCTTGGTTAGGTTGTGATAAAACACCATGACCAAAAGGCAAGTTGGGAAGGAAAGGGCTTATTCAGCATACACTTCCACATTGCTGTTCATCACCAAAGGATGCTAGAATAGGAACTCAAACAGGGCATTAGAGACTACATCTTTTGGATTCCAGAGCATACCAATGACCATGTGAGGCATTCAGACTTAAGGACTGAACAACTATTGGATTCTTAGACTTTCCATTGTTGGAATAGTTAGACCAGTGGAATAGTCAGACCACAGACTGTGAGCTTCTCTAATGAATTTTATTTAGATAGGTAGATAATAAATGATAGATGATTGATTAGGTAGATAGATGATAAATAGGTAGATAGATAGATAGATAGATAGATAGATAGATAGATAGATAGATAGACAGACTCTAATGCCAATGAAGGATTGAACTTGTTAGCAAGAATGAGGGCTTCCCTTTTCCATGTCCCTTATGTAGGCTGCCACCAGACGATGTAGCCCAGGTTTAGGGTGGGTCTTCCCACCTCCAATCCAGAAAAGCAATCCCTCACAAGTATACCCAACAGCTTGGGCTTAGGATATAATTTGAATTCCAGATATAGTCAAGTTGACAACCAAGAACAGCCGTCACAATCACCACTGTCATGACTATCATTGTCTCTACTGCCATATCACCATCACCACCATCATTACCATCACTGCCAATGAAACCAAGACAACCATAATCATCATCGTCACCATCAGCACCATCTCCACTATCCATTGTCACCACCCTTCATTCTCTCCATCACCACATCGTCTCCATCACCATCATCATCATCACAAGCACCACCACCATCATCACTGCCATCTTTACCACCACAACCACTACCACCACCATCATCACTTCCATAATGACCATCATTATTGTCACTGTTAGAGTTGTTTCTCTTGCCATCAGATTCATGAGCATCTGCTATACTGTCTGAGCATATGTGCGCTCGCCATCCATCTGGTGTGAGCCATATGATTCTGACGAGTGTCCATGGATTCTACAGGTTGTAAGCGCATGCTCAGTGACTTCTAAATTGAATTGAGTGTTGCCAAATACAGACCATTTGGAAAGGGAGATGACAGCCTGTTGAATTGGCGGGGATGGTGGAGCCAACATGTGAACACGGGCTCCCAGTTCTACCATGTCTCAATGGTTGAACTTTCATTTCTGAGAAAACCTCGGGATAATTAACACTTCAAGTATCATGGATAGAGGAACAATCTGGAGCAAGTTGGTTTGTTATGGTGGTGGCCCATAAGGAGATGGGGTACTGGGTATGGCCTGGAGATTCCACAACACTTGGTCAACAGATGATGTTTAGGGAAAAGAGAATATAAATGAATGCTGTTGAGGGCTTAACATCCCCAAGGGCTGACAGATTGCAGGGCATCTGAGAAGTGCACACTGCTAGAGGGAACCGGAGCTCTGCAGTGTAACATCACATTTCTCCATACTCAGTTTTTTTTCATCTGGAGGATGGGACTCCAGAGAGCATTGGATCAATAGGTTCACCATGGGGATGGGATGAGTGGGACATAAGATATTGATCTGGATGCAGTCAAGATGGCCCAGGAGCATCACAGGGAGGAACAACCTCGGTGTCTAGGGCTGGTGATCAAAAGCTTGCTTCTTACTCAGGCAAATATAGTTCCTACAATCTGTATCTCTGGGCACCAAGCCCTTATGTGTCAGCTCAGCATTCCTGGCTAAGTTTGGCCCAGGGTGTCTTTGTTTCTGCAGTGAAAAGCAGCAGGAATGAAAAAGTTCTCTTAGTAGATAAATGATCTACCAAGTGGCCTGGTTTGTCAAGGCCACTTGTCCCCAGACACTTGGTCTTATTTACAAATAAGAGAGCTAAAACAAAATGGATCCTTGAGCCCAAAGGGACCAGAGTTGTGGGTGCTGGGACAAAGGGGAGTTCTGCCATGTGCCTAGATCATATTACGTAGAGATTTTAATTTGTGTTGTTCCACTTATAAAAGAGATGGAAAATGCAAAAATCTCATTTGCGAAGTGATTAATATCAAATGTCCCACTTCAAACTGGCTGTGCCTAAGTAGCTTGACTCCATGGTTTTGCAGCAGTGCTCAGTTTCTGAGGCCAAAGGGAAGTGGGGCAGGAAAGCTATAGAGTGGTAGAATATAAAGAAAGGTTACATTTGGGTAGTGGCCAGAGGGCTCTGCAGGTTCTACTGGTGGCCCAGTTAGTGTGCAGGGTCCTCCTCAGCCAAGTCACATACACTAGGTGTTCTAGGTTTCTGATCCACTGACTACACTTAACAGTATGCCTGGGTTACAACCTGATCTTAAGATATTATTTTTTTTAAACTTGACAAGAAGTGAGACTTGTTATCCAAAATGAACAGATGGCTTTGATCCTAAGAGGCCAAACCAAACCTCACTGAAGTCTGATTATAACTCAGCTTCAAAAAATTGGCAGGACAGATTTTATAAGATTATGTAGATAAAGAGTTAAATAGGTTGCTTTTCAACACTGTCAATCTATCTATCTATCTATCTATCTATCTATCTATCTATCTATCTATCTATCTATCTATCTATCTATCTATTTTTATCATCATCATCATTTACCTAAACCATCTATCTATTATATATATATCAATCATATATCTATATATTTTAAAATAATTTAAATTGGTATAGCTCAGCTTATCTTAAGAGGGTTTTTCATATTCTTTTTTTCTTCCTCCTTCCTTATTTCTTTTTTTTCTTTTGGATACAGTAAAGTTAAAAAAAATCCTACAATCAATCACAGTGTCTATGGCTTGGGCTGCAATGTGGTAGCCCATGTGTTGTCATACTAGAAGCATTTCACACATAAGGCCATGAGTCCTGAAGTTTGACCTAACAGGGTGGGTTCACTGTGGAATTGAGAGGGGCAGAAGTTCAAGCTCCAAGAGGAAGAGGGACAGGGGGGTGAGAGGGGGTGAGAGGAGGAGAGAGGGGGGGAGGGAGGAGGGGGAGAGGGGGGAGGGAGAGAGAGAGGGGGAGAGAGGTGAGGGGGGAGGGGGAGGGGGAGGGGGAGAGAGGGAGAGAGGGGGAGAGGGAGAGAGGGAGATAGGGAGAGAGGGAAAGAGAGGGAGAGAGGGAGAGAGGGAGAGGGAGAAGGTGGCAGCAGGATGTGGTGCCATAGAGTTGAAAGCTTGCAGGTTGGGACCAGAATGAGAAAAGGAGGCTAGCATGCCTAGAATATAAAGGAAACTCTGGGAAATGGAAGGTGTGCCTCCGTGTGCATCAACCCAAGTCTTAGCTTGTAACCCCAAGTTATTGCTCTTTCTGTCCATTGTCTACAGCCATGCTGGGGAGCCCCAGAGGCTTCGAAAATGGCTGACCAGGGTATCTCCTTCACTCAGGGAGGGAGCTGCACCTTGCTCTCAGCTTCTGTCCTTATCTGATGTGGACATACCATCTGTTGAACCATCTCTGCTCACTTTCCCACCTCTCCTCACTTGGATGAAGGTAGACTGGACACAGGGGTGACTTGATGAAACAGCTAGGTCAAGGGAAGGGAATGGCTTGATGAAGGACACCAGGAAATCTCGTGTAAATTAATCACGACAGATGCAAGTGGGTGGAGAAATGAAAAGCTAATCAAAACCCAGACCAGAGAAGTGGAAAATGAAGATTGAGGAGCCGAGCTCCTGCAGACCTCCCAGTGGGTTCTGATGTTTGCGGCTCCTCAATTTTCTTTCCTCTGGTTTAGGCATGTCTTTTAGGATAGCCTTATCCCTACAGCACAGCCACACCATTTCACACACAGTCTCCTCCCAGTCAGGGAGTAGGGAGACAAAGCTGGTTAACTCCCATCTTCTAAACTGCCACACACCAGGGAGGATGGGTTCTGTGTAACCAGAGGCGCCTGTGGAGCTTGGCGGTAATACTGAAGACAGGAGCATCTTGGGACATCTGAAGGGAGTGGAGGGGAGGGTTTAGTGTGAGTGTGTTTTTAGAATTTGCGTTTGGCATGTGGTTAAAATGAATCTTTCAATTCGTCAGTTAGAGTAATGAAAAAGGAGACAAGTCATTACAATTTTTCTGTCCTTTGAGCCAGCCTGTGTTGGAGAATCTGTCTGGGTTTTTCATGAGGTGTCATCAGGATTTACATTTTCCAATTTCAATGTACATGAAAAAATAATATATGTGATGTTTTCGGCTGCACGATATCCCTGGTAAACTACATAAAAGCCCACATTAGTCATGCGTCTGCTCACGTGAACACCACAGGCAGACAACACAACACAAATTTTGTGATAGGACACGAGGCTATGAGTGCTGGCATGGGACTGAGTTTGTTGCAGCATCCAGTGGTCCTCAAGCAGTAGATCTTAGCCAGCTGCAATTCTGCTTCCTACTCAAACAGGGCAGTGCTGGAGAAAGTATTTATGCTTATAACCGAGGCAACAGTTGCTACTGGTATCTGTTGGGTAGAGGCTAGGGTTACTGTTATATGGCCTATAGTGCACAGGATGGCACCTACAACCCACACAAAAAAATCCAGCCTCCAAGTTTTAATGGTACTAGGGTTGATAAATGTTGTAATGAATAATTATGATTACCCACATTTATTAGAGGAAAACCTTTTTATCCACGGTGCTAGTGGAAGAGGTGGTGATGATGTTGATGCTAATGGATACAGTGATAGTGATGATGACGGTGATGGTGACTAAGATCACTATGGTGGTGGTGGTGATGGTATTGATTACGGTAATGGTGATAATAATAATAGTGTTAGTAATGATGATGGTCATAGCAGTGTTGATGATGACAGGGATAATGTTGATAGTGGTGATGATGGTCATGATAATGGTGAAGGTGATGATGCTAATCATGGAAGATGATGAAGGTGGTGACCATGATGGGGCCATGAGGATGGGGATGATATGTGATGATGATGGTGATTATAATATTGATAACATTTAATGGTGGCAATGTGATAATGATTGTGATGATGGTGTTGATGGTATTTGTAATATGTACCGTGATGATGGTTATCATGGTGGTGATGGTAGTGGTATGATGGCTATTCTCCGTTGACAACTTGATTACATCTAGATTTAACTTAACCCCAAGCAGGTGGTTACATCTAGATTTTTTTTTAATCTTAATTAAATCATTTAAAGTGGGTGACCCACTCTTTTTTTTTTAATCAAGGTGGGAAGATAATACCTTTAATCCAGAGCTTTTGAAGTGGGAAGATCCACATTTAAATATGGGCTACACCTTCTGATGGCAGCCTGCCTTAAAGACATGGAAGAAGGAAGCTTGTTCCCTTTGCCTGCTTGCTTTGACTCTCACTAACAAGTCCTTTCCTTCACTGGCATCAGAGTCTACTTCTTTGGGATTCAGGAGAATACAGAAGACCAACTGAGACATCTCACCTCATGGACTTAACAACTACTGGGTTCTTTGACTTTTCTTTGGTAGACAGCCATAGTTGGACTTGGTAGATCACAGCCTGTAAGCCACTCTTATAAATCTCCCCCCCCCCATACACACACACACACACACACACACACACACACACACACACACACACACACAGTAATTTCTGTTCCTCTAGAGAACTCTGACTAATACAAGTGGTACTGGTGATGGTGTATGACTATGGTGACTGTGATGATGCTGTGATTATGGCAATGAGCATGGTGGTGCTGCTGCTGGTAGTGGTGGTGATGATGTGTAATGGTGGTGGTAGGGATGGTGGTTGTTGATGCTACTGATGGTGGTGATGCTGATGATCATGTTGATAAAGATGTATATTTCAAGGTAGAATAATCTTATCATCTGTGATTTGGATGTCAAAAGCCTGATACATGCACGTGGAGCATACTGTAAGTCCCCAGACGCACTGTGCCCATTGGGCATACTTATGCTTTTTTTGTCCCTGAAACAAGCGTGGCGAAGACATGTGCTACCTACTGAGTCCACATTTCTTTTATGGTGAGCACCATGGGCTAGGCCTTTCTGTTTACTATCCTCTTGGCTAAAGGACTTCCTAGGGTCTCTGATCTAGCAACTATGCATAGTATGCCTTGACTTTTTCCTTAGAGCTTTTGAGGAGCAGTCTACTCTGTTCCCTGGCATGTTTCTTCCTGCTCGTGGGGCTGGCTGCTGAAATGTTGAGACTGCTGGCAGTCTCAAATGTTAAGTGTATCTTCCAGGATCTGTAGATCCTGGAAGCCATGGAAGTCTTTGCCAAGAACTTCAGTGGGATATCCTGTAGGCTGAGCAGCCAGTCTCCAGGCCCTGAGTGGCATGCTGGCCTTTGGGCTAGCACCTGACTCAGAAGCTATGTAGTCTCTTCCATCTCTGTGTGCAGCTACTGGGAACACCACATACATTCTCTGCTCCTTGAAGTCTCTCTCTCTCTCTCTGAAATGATTTCTTTGCTTTCTCTAGGACTGGGTTCTGGGTTGAAAGCTTCAAGCCAGGTTCCCACAGATGATTCCAGTTGTGAAAACTACACCTTTAGCTCTTTCCCTAGTGAACGTTTGACTCAGGTACCACTTCCGTGTCACCCTTCAACTGACTGTTAGCCCACATATGCTTCCTCACTTGCATATCTTCTCATAGTGACTGTAAATTGGATGCTCTTAGCCCAGTTACTCAGTGGGAACCTGAGGTTCAAGGTCTGGAACCTGTGCATGGATGTGCACTTGGTGTCTGTGAGGGTTAATTTTGTGTCAACTTAAGTGGACTGCAGGGTGCACAATTGCACAGTGATGCTGGGTGCTTGTGGGGATGTTTCCAGGCTAAATCAGCATTTGGGTTGGTGGATTCCATGAGGTAGATGACCTCCCTGTGAGGATACATCATCCAATCTGACAAGGCCTGAGTCAATCAAGGGAGGAGGGGATTCACCTTTTCCTTTCATTCCTGTTTGATAAGGTCATCTCATCTTCTTTTATCCCCTTAAACTAGGACTTATATCATCTTGTCCTATGATCCTCAAGGCTTCAGATTAACCAGATCACCACATTCTTGGTCTTCCATAGGCTGACTACAAACTAGGACTTGCCAATTTCCCAAATTTTGTGAACTAACTTTATCTATCTATCTATCTATCTATCTATCTATCTATCTATCTACCTACCTATCTCCCTATCTATGCATCTATCATCTATCTATGTATAGATGCCCCAAGCCCCAATTCTTGAATAATGACTCAGAGGCTTAACTAATTAATTAATTAATTAATTAATTAATTAATATATTATTAAATGCATAGATCATAAGCTTTGGCTTGTTCACCAGCTAGCTTGTAACTTATATTAATCCATACCTATATCTATCTATCTATCTATCTATCTATCTATCTATCTATCTATCTATCTCCCTATCTATGCATTTATCATCTATGTATCTACCTATATTTATGTATCTATGTATCTATCTATGTATCTATCTATGTATCTATCTATCTATCTATCTATCTATCTATCTATCTATCTATCTATCTATCTATCTATCTATCTTCCACATCTTTTATCATCTGTTCTCTTCCTTTCTCCCCCATCAGCTGTCTCTCCAGTTCTCCAATTCTATCTCCTTTTCTGGACCTGTGCTCCAGAGAATCTGCCTCGCACAACACATCTGAGAGTCTGACACTGTCTGATGTAACTATGGTCTTTTCCACTCATGCCCCAATTCCTGAATAATGACTCAGAGGCTTAATTAACTAATTAATTAATTAATACATTATTAAATGCCTAGATCATAAACTTTGGCTTGTTCACCAGCTAGCTTGTAACTTATATTAACACATTTATATTACTCTGTCTGTCACAAGGGTAGTTACCTCTCCTCAGTTTTCTATGTCCGACCACCTTGAGTCTAGGCGGGGAAATCTTCCTATGCTTGACTCTTTCCCAGAGTCCTCCTCTCTCTGTCCATCCCACCATCTAATTCTTCCTCAGCTCATTGGCCATTAGATTTTTATTGACACAGTGTATATGAGATTATCCCTATAGTTTTGTCTCCGTTTCCCTCTTAGGCCTTTGTATTTTGATTTTTTTCCTGTTGCTCACAGCCTTGTGTTCTTTTTGTCTTGGCCAAGCATGGATGCTCCTGTCACATCCTTCACAGAAAACTGGATACTACGCCAGCTCGGGGCTTCCTACCGCTTCTGCATACCTTTATAGACCCTCTTGAATGACAGTCAGGAGACCGTGTTACCAACTCCCATGAAATCAGATAGCAATAGCCAGGGTGTTAGGGAGAAGATTTGGATTTGGAGCACTGGACAGTGTTTCCAGGCCTTAATCCTGTTTGGCTAGCAAAAAGCCAGCAGTTTCCTTAATCCTTAGCTCTTTGCACCCTGGAGTCCATCTCGTTACAGACATGAGCTGGGCGTACTGAAACTGTGTTAGTGACAGTGCTGCATGCAGGTAGACTTGTCTGCTTATGGAGACGACATAGGCAGGTTTGTGAGAAAGTCACCATGGTTCGAATCTTCACATGACGATGAGTGAAATTTCCAATTTTTTAAAAAAGTGGAACAAACTATATACAGGAATGAAGTTGTCAAAAAAAAAAAAAAAAACCAAATGTAATCCAAAACAAAAGTAAAACAAAGATTCCATAGGATTTTCCTACCTAGTACAAGCCACTAATAGTCCCATCCACGTATGCAGGCCTGCTAACTGGACCACACTGGTCCCGATCTCACCCAGGTTGGAGAATGGTGGCCCTAATGCTTTTTGATCAAGGGATCAAGGTCTTCTTAATCATGACCTGGGAGACCTGTCATAGCACTCTTTTCTGTCTGTCCCCATCTGAGGTAGCAGTGAGGAACTTGGAGAGAGGCCCCTCCTAGCGGAGCTAGGCAAGATGTGCTGAGAGAGCAGCCTGAGACCTTTGCCCTGACCGTGCTTTCCTGGAAAGCTTGAAAAAATGTGCCCAAACAAAGCACAAAAAAGTGAGGACGTTCCACAGTAGAGCCTGGCTCTCTGAGACAGCCCGTGCCCGAGGACAAGGCTTCTCATTTAGTAAATGACTAGTCCAGTATCCCGAACCCCAAATGACTGCCCCATTCCTTTGTCACTGAGGCCGTAGCAACGAGTCCACCAGACTTTTTGCCTAAAGGTCACCCCTGATGTTCCCAAGCCACCTTTGTAGAAGGATAAAGACATTAAATATGTTTTTCCCTCTTTCATTTTTTGTCAAAGCAAATCATTTTGTATTAAGTTCATTATTTCACTTGTCACCGTTTTTCAGCTAGAAAACCAGCTCCAAGCTAAGACAAATTTCAACCCAACACTGGAATAGAATCCAATTTAGATGTTCCACTAATTCAGCAAAGCTAATTAACTCCGTTCTGCTCTTTGCGTCAGTTTACTGGGACGCGGTGTTTCTGTTTGGTGGGCGGATAAGGAGATAAATGGGTCACTGTATTTATGACTGCTCATTACTGTCTTTAATATCCACACTGGAGAGGGTGCGTTCTGATTACAATTAAAATGCTTTTATACCATTTTAGCAGTAATTGAGCGAACCCAGCAATTTGTACTTTGATTCTCTCGGTTAAGTAATTGACGATCACCAGCCATCATTGGATAATGACACATTCAATCACGGGGCTTCTGCCGGTATGTTCAAAAATATCTCGGGAGCATTCTGCTCGCCACCATGCCTGGGAACAGTCTCTTAGGACAAGTGGGCACTTCGTTACTGATGGCGGATAAGAGAGATCCTTGGTTTGTTCAAAGCTTCTGGGATCTGAAGATTTGAAACTGTCTCACAAAGACTGTGGCTATTGTGTGTGACAATGGAGTCCACTTTGAGACCAGGCAGTGAACAGTCAGTCCCTGAAGAAGCCCAGACAGCCCATAGCTTGTCCATCCCTAACCTATACAGCTAGTGTCTTAAGTTATCATCACTGTGTAAAAAGCAGTTCCTACACAGGTGATGGAAGCTATATATGTTGTTATTCCCCCATGATCTTGTGGATAGCTATGAGGTTCTGCTGGTGCAGGCTGACGGCTGAGGAGGTCTCTTCACCATGTCTGACAGTGACTGGTTGGTGGCTGGACACCTCAGGTCTCCAGTAGGCTGGTTCAGACTCCTTCAGCAGCAGGCTACAAAGGGCATGAAGACTGTACAAGTCCTGAGGTGCAGGCTCGTAGTATCTACTTGAGTTATACCACCTAATGTACTGTAGTTCCACAGTCATACAGACCCCACAGGACGGAGAAAGACATCCTCTGCCTTTAGATACTAGTTTTTATTTATCCGAAAGTCCACAAGGGTCAGAGCCAAACCTCTCCATAAGACCTCTAGGGAACTGCTCGCCTCTCTTCACATTGGTTTCCTCACCTGCCAATCAAGACAGTAGGCATACCTGATTGGCTGCCACGACATTCTGCTGGCAGTGGGACTGTCGCTAATGATGGTTGCTTATTTTTTTTTTTTTTATTAACTTGTCTGAAAAAGCTTACAGTGCTGATATCCAGGTATAATAATAATAATAATAATAATACCATATGGGACATTCAGTCTCAATGTTTTCTGTAGAGATGGCTTCAGTTAAAATTCAAGTTGCGTAGGAAAGTACAGTACAAGGGGATAGAGCAGCTAAGATTTCTACTGTGGTCAGAATTATTTGTGTGTGTGTGTGTGTGTGTGTGTGTGTGTGTGTGTGTGTAGGTACACATGCATGTGTATAAGTGTACATGTAGAGGCCAGACAGCACTTTGTATGATGTTCACTTGTTTTCTGAGACAGAAATTCTCTTTGACCTGGAAACCATGAACAGATAGGCCAGGCTGAATGGCCAGCCAGCTCTGGAGATTATTCTGTTTCTGCTTTCTCAGTGCTGGGGTTACAAGTGTGTGCCACCCATGTTTTTATTTTTTTAAAATTGTCTAGTGCATCCTGTATACACACACACACACACACACACACTGGTCTGCGTACCGAGTGCTATCTGAAGGGATCTGCAGGGCTCTGACCTGGTCAGAGTGGCCAATGAATTGTGGCTTTCTGACAGGGAGTCTGAGCAGTGGGCTGCCGCTGTCCTGGAGTCAATGTCAGGTAGCAGGATGCAATGGGCCTATGACAGCTACTCTCAGATGGTCTTTGATGAAATAATTCATGTACTTTATTCCTTGTGGGTAAGGTCTTATATACGTTTTGGGGGTGCATTGGGGTCTAAAAGCAGATGCTTTCTATTGGGTTGATACGAGATTTTAGGGATGCCTCATCTGCATGTGGAGGGGCTCTGGGTGTTGCCCCTACATGACTGATGGTCACAGTCCTCTCCATGGCCTGTTGTGGTCATGTGCTCCGGGACAGGAATCTGGTTGGGAGTAGATTAAACACCTACCATTCTTAGATATGAGAATTACCAGGGTTTCTGAATCCGCTCAACCTTACCAAGTTTTCTGTCTGGTGGCATGGTCTACTGCCACCCCCATACACATATACATATGCATACACAAACACAAACACACACACACACATATACACACATACACATACATACACACATACACAAACACATATACATACACACACATACACACACACAAACACAAACACATATACATACACACATACATATACACATACACACACAAATACACACACACACACACACACACACACACACACACACACACACACATAGTCTCAATTTGACACAGAAAGGAAACTAGAATAGTATAGGTCCTGGGATAGAATTTAGGTCTTCATGCTTGCTAGATCAACACTTTACCAACGAAGTCATCTTTCCGTTCCCCAGAGATGTTGTTTTTGACAATGGGATGGACTCCAGTCAGGTCTTCTTCAATGGCAGTCCCCTGTGGTGGCACCGTGCCACTGACATTGTGGTGAATGAGCTTCATCTTCAACAGGCTCAGCACACAGTCCAGGGGGCCATGGCCCTCACTGGGAGTTTGGTCATTTGGTGTCACAGTACAGTGTGGCTTAGGACGGCTGTTTGCAGATTCTTGAGGGGAGCTGGATGCCGTCCATTAACATATGGGAGACTGTGAACGTATTTTACGTTTCCCAGTGGGCCCCAGGAACTGGTGTCTGCCTTTGGTTCTGTACTTAATGAATTGGGTCCTATCTTGTTTTCTGTTGCTATGATAAAACATCCCTAAAAGAAAGACGTCTAGGAGAAAGGGCTTACTCGGCTCACTGTTCTAGGTCATAGCCCATCACCGCAGGTAAGTCAAGGAAGCAGGACCTTGAGGCATCTGGCCACACCACATCCACGGTCAAGAGCAGACGGAGAATGGACATGGGTATGCATGCCAGCACCCAGTCCACATTCTTCACTTTTATTGGGTCCAGGACCCAGGGAGAGGTGCCTTCTAGTTTTAGGTTAGGTCTTCTTAGCTCAATTCATGCAATCAGGATAATCCCCGCAAACACACCTAGGAATAAACCTCTCTATGCCCCATGTGAAACACATGGCTGCATCTCATCTTCTCAGACTCCAGCATCTGGGCTGAGGCTCAGTATCACCTGTAGATCCAAGTTCAGACTTCCTACCTCTTCCCGTGCTCCAGCTTCAGGCCTCCTAGCTCCATGAGCCACGATAGTTGTTGAATGAGGTGCAAAAGACAATCCTTTGTCTATAGACACGTTGTCTGCTGCGTTCAGAGAGTCTTGGCTGTGAAAACTGTCTAGGATAACATTATGAAGAATTGTGTACACCCGCCATCTCTGGCTTCTGTGTCAGGCTAGGTGTCATCCCAGTGCTTGTAAGTAAGTAAGCCTGCATGCTGCAGTTCAGGCAGAAGAAAGAGAAAGGTCGTTGTCTTCGCTAGGATTTCCAGGTTGTGATGACACACCACAACCGAAAGCATCTTGGGGAGAAAAGGGTTTGTTTGGTTTACACAGCATCACAGTTCATCACCAAAGGAAGTCAGGGCAGGAACTCAAGGGAGGAACCTGGAGGCAGGAACTGATGCAGACGTCATGGAGGGGTGCTGCTTACTGGCTTGCTCCTTATGCCTGCTTTCTTATACCATCCAGGACCATCTACCAGTGGTGGCGCAACCCACAGTGAGCTAGGCTCTTCCAAATCTATTATTGATCAAGGTTACATTCCACAGTCTTGCCTATAGGCCAGTCTTATGGGGACATTATCTTAGTTCCTTCTTAGATTTCCAGACATGTCTAGGATTATGTCAAACTGGTAATAAACTAACAAACAAATAAATAACTATCAGCTAACACAATTACCTAGGCCAAGGCACACACTTGTGGGTGAGAGGGCTCCTTTTATGTCCTCATAGCACTGGATGGGGAGCACCGATGGGGAGCACTGCCTGCTCTTTCTCTGTCAAACCTCAAGTCCTCTCACTGACCTGCTTCCCCAGGATGGACTCCGACCCCCAGAGCCAGTGGAAGGGAAACACCAAGAGAACTTGGCTTCAAGTCCAGCTGCTCCCAAGAAGGGACAACTGAGTCGTCCCTGAGGCCCGAGGGAGAAGCTCTGGGCCAAATGCCATGCTGTCACTTAGAAGCGCCATGATTGCCAGCTCTGCAGGCAAGGACCCACCTTAGCCTTTTCTGGAGACTGAGATCTCCCTGTGGTGCAATTACAATTTTTACCCCTAAGGAACACAGTTATATGTCAATTATAAATAAAAACACACCATTGCTCAGATAACAACTTATATATTAAATCATATAGCTTGGCGTAGAAAGTATGTTCTTTTAATAATCTGATTAAGTAGGATAGCCTGTGTCAATTGAAGCATCAGAGTAAGAAACACTGGGCACCCTTTTCTACTTAAAATCTGGGTGAAGTGTGGATTTCCAGAAAAAAAATGCAAATTGCCAAATGACCCCAATCAAAGTGGAGCAATAATTACAGAAGCAATTGAAATCGTTGCTGGAAACCATTAGTTCCAGAGCGTCACCGGGTCCCTGTGGTTTCATCCACAATTGCCTCAAACTTTCAATCTCCTGAGAATTTTCATCATCTGATATTTTGATTAAAAAAAAAACTATTAAACTATAACCCACATTCAGTTTTCCATAGTTGATTGTCTCATGCCGGAGTCTGACAAATATGTCAGAGTCTACGGGATGGAGATCACATCTGTGAGACTTCTGACAGGCATGTGTTGAGTGAGTGATCGGGGACAGCAGTTCCTGTTGGCCTTGGGGGTGTGTGTGTGTCCTGGTGGACAAAGCCAGCCTGGGAACATCCTGGGGAGGTTGGTTAAGTCTTCCACTTTGCTTTTCCCGTACAGCTTCTTGTGGCTCGAGAGTAGTGGGGGGTGGGGCTGTGAGGGGCTCTGTTATGAGTGACAGGGTCCACACCAAGCTGTGAGGAAGACATGAAATGGGGGAAAACCTGCCCAGAAAACCAGTCTCCCATCTGTGACCTAGCCTAGAGAGACAGTCTTCAGAAATGGACCTGCAGGAAGCCAGAAGCCTTGCCCAGTGATAGTCAGGAAGGTAAGCAAACGACTTCTATGACAATTCCAGCAAAGCCAAGATGTATTGCATAACTACTTCCTTGGTGCCTGATCTGATTGCCTCTAAAGGCGGACGGAGAGGGTCACGTGTGCTGTCCTTGAGCCTGTGAAAGTCTGAGAGTCACTCAGATGCGCATGCTCTTCATAACCATCTGCATATGCTCCCTCACCTCTGAGTGAGCATTTCCGTTTCCTTCCTGTAGGCCTTGCTGAGTACCCCAGGATTGACCAGAGGCTGCTAGGCACGCGTCCAGGGCCCAAGTGATTATTCTGAACTCATCTGCACCCAGGACCATCCTCTATGTGGGACTAGAGTGGGGGTACCAAATGTGGGAGCTGTTCTGTTAAGACAACACTACAGGGGCATTGCTGTCTCCAGGAGTCAGGAGAGAGTAGAGCCAGAATGCCCAAGTTGGCTGCTGTGATCCAGAAATGGGCATTGGCAGGGCCACGAGGCACCTTTTCAGAGATGGGAATATTGCTGGGGTGAAAAGCCAACGGGATACCACACCTGCTTCCCATGAACTCTGACCCCATGGAGGGTGGTGCAGCCATGGGTCTGGATGCTTTGTGTCTCTAGAGTTTTACCAATAGCCCCAAGCACAGCTTTGTCACCAGAAAGTATGGGGGGGGGGGTCCTTGACCCTGTAATTTTGCTTTTTTTTCCCCAGAGAAATCCCCTGCTCCCCCAGTCCCAGGTCATCTTCTCACCTCATTTCTGTAACATCATTTTATAACTTAACCGACAAGGAATCAGCACCTTAAGTAGGAAGCAGAAATAAACACAGTGATCTCAGATGGATAAGCCCGTAGATGCTTCCAGCTGTAGCCGTGTCCCCCGGGGCTGTGAAGATAGGATAGAGTGAGTGAGCCTACGCTGTGGAGTTTGGGGGTGGCCCAACAGGAGAGTGGTCTGAAATGTTCTGGAAGTTCTGAGGGCTAATGACATCCAACTGGCTTCCCAGTATCGATGGTTGTAGCACAGCTAGCAGGGGACTGACCGCGGACCCTGGCTCCCACCCTAGATCCTGTTGGGTATGGAACCTACTCACCACACACTCCTCCCACCCAGAAGAGGGCATTGGATCCCATTACAAATTGTTGTGAGCCACCATATAGTTCCTGGGAATTGAACTCCGGACTTCTCTAAGAGCAGTCAGTGCTCTTAACGGCTGAGCCATCTCTCCAGCTCCTTCCTCCTATGTTTTTTCATGAGCATTCATTGTGTGCAGGTGGATGCTGGGCTTAGAGATGCTGCTGTAGTTATGGAAATGATTCTGACCCTGAATATGCCCCAGCCCAAGCCATGCAGAAAGGGAAGATGAGGAATGGTAATGGCCAACAGTAGGTGGTACCTGAGCAGCAGGAGTTGGGACCTTACCCTTCCCTGATGTAGGTCAAGGCTGGTAGGGAAGGAGGGTGGTGGTTACCAGCTTTGGGCTGCTCAGAACCCACCAGTCTCTAGGTTCAGAGTTCTCAGATATAGCACAGCTATTCTCTTTAGCCTGCCCCACACCATTGGCAAATGCTGTAGTCTGAAGTACATCCACGTGTAGAGAATTCTCTAGTTAGAGAGAGCTACAATCCCAGGTGAACTCAGTGCTTTCTTCCTATTTCCCTCCTCCTGGGGTCCACTCTGCTCCTTTCTGCCTGCTGAGACATCACACCCACATATGCACATTAGATGGAGGGTAAGAACCAAAGACCTAAGTCCTGGCTGTTACTTTAGAGGGAAGCTGGAGAGAGACAAGACACTGCCTCTCTGCATCTACCCCATGAGGCACTCCCTAGCACTTGTGGCTTGGTGGCTATGTTTACCTTTCAAATAGGGGACCATGGGAGCCTGCCGCTTGTCTTTTCTCTAATCACCTGGCTGAATTTGCTTGCTGTATAGATGAGGAAGCTGAACTGTGGGTTCCAGAAAGGTGCCCCAGCGAATGACAGCTGACAGAGTAGGGACACAGCTGGTCCCCAGTTTTCAGATTCCTATTTACCATTCCACCTGCTCCATGAATGGTCTGTGATCACTATGTATCCTCCGAAGGCTCTGCATATGTCCAAGGCTTTGTTGAAAACCTTTGCAAAGTGTTCTTGACCTAGGCATGGCACATACAGAAGCAGGAGCAGAATCTCATCATATTATTCTCTAGTTCAGTGGAAGCAAGGGGTGGGAGTTTAGGGGAGGGGAGAGGTCCATAAGATGAGTGGACAGTTCAAACTGGGACCACGTACAGAAAGATCTTGGCATAGGGATGCTAGGCAGAAAGAGGTGAGTGGGTAGAGGCTCAGGTTGATGTGGGGGGCATTGAGAGTACTGATCAGGGGACTTGTGATAGTTAAGGTGGCCAAGACCTTGGGCTTGCCAACATGTGGGAGTGGCCCTGGTGCCTGTGTGGTGTTAGGGTAAGGGAAGTGAGATCAGCGCATGCTTAGAAGTGTCTATACCTGGGGAAGCCACCAGGCCTGGAGACTCTGGATTAACTTCAACATGTGAGATGGGAACAGCATAGACCAGTGATGCCCAGTAGTTACCAGAGGGCATCTGCCCAACATCACCAGTGCCACACACACAAAAATTCCCTTGCTCATATGCGGCCCTTGGCTAAGCATAGCCTTTTCTCTTCCTCAAAGCTGAGAGCCTCTCTGACTCCAACTCCAGACATCACATGCACTCTGAAATCCCTCGGTTCTTATCCATATTTCAGGATTTCAGATGGGTGTGCTGATGAATGCCTGCAGAAGGGTGTGCTCTGTATTGAGGTTTTGTGTGTGGGACCTATCTGTTCACAACCCCCCAGAACCCACAGGATCCCAGGAAGGCACAGGCATGTCCTTGGCATAACTAGTAGTCACTTGGGGATGGCAAAATAGCTTCTAAACAGTGTGGTTCTTTGGAGGGTCCCTGGTGGCCACAGGTTCTCAGTTTGGAAGTTGTACCAGGAGGAGCTCAGACCTTGGCCTATTGGTGCCAAGAATCTCCTGAGGGCTTTTCTAGAAAACTGACACCTCACAGCCATTTGGAGGCTTTGAGCCAAGCATAATCTTAAACTCGTACCTTTCTTGTGCCTAAACGAGTGTTATCCTCATTCAGAAAAAAAGACCCAGTAAATAAATTTGTTGACTTTCGGAGTCCAGTATAAATCCCTTAAGCCCTTAAATCCCAATCAAATATTCTCGAATGGCCTAAATATAGCTTAGATGGGGCAGCGATGCTGTGAATTACGGGTTACAAAGCTGTGACTATTCCATTGCTTTGATGAAGCTGTAAATGTCAAAACCAACTCAGGCCTGGAGTGAGGGCTGCCTGACCAGGCACCTGAGTGAGAATTGATATCTCGCTAATTTTCCATGTACAGACAAGAAAGAAAGTGTTTTTCTTTGAATTTATTTTATAAGCAGACTGTAGAATTGATTTTTCCAGTAAGGTCTTTGATGCTTAGGCTGTCAGAGGACAGTGGAAAAGGCGGGTGATTGGTCATGTCGAATCGAGTGGACAGTGTATTGGTCAATTGTTGCTGCATGTGGCTATGCAATGAGCAATGGAGATTTCTCAGTTAAGCGTACAGGGCACAGGGCTCTCTCTGCCCAGTGAGGTGCACATGGGCATGTGAATTTCCCCAGTGAGGTGCCTATGTGGCTCTGCTCAGGACTCTAGGTTAGCAATGTCGATGGTGCTGTGTTTGTGGTTCTCATTTGAACTAGACTTAATTGCCTGTCTAAGGCCAAGGGGTGTCCAGCTAACACTCCTGGTCTAGGCAGGTGAACGCATCCCTCAATCTCACATCTTCCTTAATGTTGGCCCAGACCTATTCCTGGGGACACTTGCTCATAACATGTGGTCAGCATGGCCTGATAGAGCTCTCTCTGGATTCTCAAATCTAAACGAGACAAAGATAATGAGGAAACACTTGGTAAAATATTAGAGAAGGGGTGGGGGCAGATTACCAAAACCTGGGAGTTAATTAAAGGAGCACAGAGAAAGAAGTTAATCAGGAATATGGAAATGACTTTAATGCAAATGGAGTAGTAAGTCCTACTTTAAATGACAGATGGAGATCAAGTGATTCACCAAGTCAGCCCTGTATTACAAAGAACACTTGAAGTGCAGGGATAGGGAAAGAGACTATGCAGATGTAGTCGTATCTTGCTAAGTGTTCTTCCATGATCTCTGTTAGTCTTCCCTCCTTTACTTCCCTCCACGATGAACTATAACCTGTTTGCTGAAATAAACCCTTTTCTTCCCAAGTTGCTTTGGTTATAATTTTTTTATCACAGGAAAAGAAAAGCAAACTAGCATACAATGATAAATTATCCAATTTATGGGCCTAAGGAGATATCTCAGTGGTTAAGAGTGTATTACCCTTGAATAGTATTCAGATACGATCCCCAGAACACATATCAGGCTCTGGAGAATCTCTGTGGGCACCTGTATGTACTGCACCCCAATCCTGGAATCTTACTTAATTTAAAAATACTACAGGGTTGGAGAGATGCTCTGTGGCTAAGAGCATTGGTTGTTCTCCTAGAGGACCGGAGTTCAATTCCCAGTACTCACATGACATCTCACAACCATCTGTAACTCTAGGTACAGGCATAGGATACCCTCCTACAATCACATAAACAACAAAAACACCAGTGCACACAAAATAAAAAAAATCATTAAAAAAAACCACCTAGTTTATAAGAAATTTGAGTTGACTTAAAATGCTAAGCAACCAACAATATGACAACTGAATGCATAAAGCAAAAACCTCTAGAAAAGTGAGAATAGCAGGAATCAGAACAAGTATGAATGGAGTGTTTAAGAACACAGCCTTTCGAACTACATATTTTTGGAAGAAAATAAATAAAAATCAACACAGAAAAAATACGAACAATAAGCAATTATACATGATTCATGTTACCCAGAAGGGAAAACATATTGTAACACTTATTAAATTTGCAAAGTAAATAGATTGCTTCTGGCCACCAAGAGAGCCTTAGAAAACACAGCATTTGAAAAGGAGGGATATTCCAAACCATAAAGTGTTTCAAATCTAGTAATACAACATGCAAACATAGACGCTGGAAAACCCGCTAGCCATATAGGTTAACACAGTTGAACGTAGAGAAGACAGGACAAGGCACCATGATGATGAATGTTGATTATCAACTCGGTAGGATCTGGGCTCACTTAGGAGACAAATCTCTGGGCACACTTATGAGGAATTAATCTTTGGGCATATCTTCGAGGGATTTTCTAGACAATTGAAATGGGAATATACACCCTAGATACAGTCAATGCCATCCCACGGGCTGGGGTCTCCGGCTATATGAAAAAGAGAAAGCAGGCTGAGCGTCAGGATTCATTGCCCACTGCTTCCTGACTGCACAAGCCTCCAGCTCCTGTGGCCGCATCTTCCTGCCACGACAGACTAAGCTCTTGGAGCTGTGAACCGAAATAAATCCCGAGTTGCATTTGTCACATATTTAATCACAGCACCAGGAAGCATCATGCAGATACTTAGTGCAATTTCGAGGTTTTTCTTTCTATCAATCAAACATGGTTGCAAACAGCCATGTTCTGGTCCTGAGTCCTCTTTTGTCCTTCCCTATGTTGGGCACCTGCCAGGTATGATGGAGGAAAGGCAACTGCTACCTGCAGTGTGCCTTAGCTGCTTCTAGGATGATGGTAGATTTATAAATTCCCTTGTTGGCTTTAGGAATACTGATCACTCTCATGGTGAGGACCAGGAAGCCATAGAGCAGAGTGTGGTGATATTGAGTCAGACTTGTCCCTGAACTAAGTCGTGAGACATTTTTGAAGCTTTCTTTTCTTCTTTGAAGGAAGAGCCCAGGACACCCATGTGTGGACCGTTCTTTCCTGATCCCATGACTTTTTTTCTATCCCAGCATAATATGGCTTAGACCTGTGTGTTTCTTGTGAGACCACATGAAATCTTTTCTTGCCCTAGAGCTCTGACTAGGGTGCAAGGTCCCTGTCGTGCTTCAGCAGGGTGCACACCGTGTTGTGTAATCAAGAAGATCAGCCCACCAGGGCACGGTCACAGCTCTGCAAGAAGAATCCTTCGTGTCAACGTGTCCCAGACTTCTGTATATGTAAAAGCTGTTGGCTTCTCAGAGAGTTCTGATTCTGAGAACTTGGGACCCCATCTGGGGTAAACACCTGGGAGCTTCATAATTGTGACAGTTTTGGTGATTCTGATACTGTCGGCATGGGAACTGCTAGCGGGCACAATCTAGCCAGTGGGAGAGCCGATGCCCCTGCAAGGCATGCTGGGACTAACTACATGCTGCCACCCCTCTTGCTGACCTTGGAGAAGTGTGTCATCATCTGTACTGCTAACAGAGTCTTTCCACGGTGTCTGCCGTTAGACAGGCAGATGCTTGGAAGCTCATGACTGATAGACTGAGAGGAGGAGGAGTAAGATAAACTTTTTAATATATGCCAAGTGCTAAAAACCCAATGCGCACTTGTATACACTGCATACTATGTGTATCCAGTGCTGTGCACGGTAGATGCCAATGGAGAATTTGTTCATTAGCCCAGGAAATGGGGTGGCTCTTACAGGACCTCTGATTAGTAGGAGGTGTGTGTCAGCCCTAGGATCTTGGAGAAAAGTCTTTTTTTTTCTCTCTCACAGAGCACACATTTATTTTCCAGTGAACTGCTGACCAGGGCGAAGAATCCACTTGATGCTCTATTCTGGCTCTAACAGGTTTGCGAAGCCCTGGAGTCCTGGAACCATTCCAGTACCAGATCTGAGTGGAGCAGCACGCCCTGTTTTGTTCACACCAGGGAAGGATCAGGAGCTGAACACACCTGCGCCCCCTGCACGTGTGTGTGTGTGTGTGTGTGTGTGTGTGTGTGTGTGTGTGTGTGTAGCCACTGGGGCAGCATGCCGAGTGCAGAGAGATCATTGCTTGGCACGGAGTTCCTACAGCTGCTCCTGGGTTCTTCAGATGTCCTCTTCTTGCCACTCCTTCTTGTCACTGCTGCTTCTGTCCTCATGGCTCTATGCCCTTCTATCTTACCTATACATAGTATTCAGTTTTCACACGCTGTGAGGTATGTGTTTGGCTTTCTTTAACATCTGTTTGCCCTTCCTGGCGATGTAGTTTATAGCAAGACAGGGATTTGGGGTGGTTTCGTAATCCAGTGTGGACCTTCAGCAAATCCTCGTGGGATAAGCTGCTGGACTGATATGTAGGTGGCTGCCCATGATGGGATAGGTCCACCTTAGACTTGTGTGTACCTGCTCCACAATGCCTAACCTTGGTCACCTGGCTGCTTTGCTCCTTGTCATGCTCTGAGATACCAGGACTTTTCTTATCCTGCTATCTTGCAAAATGACCCTTCACAGTTCTCAGCCCAGAAAGGGAAATGCCAAGCACAGCATTTGGTGTCTTGGAGAGGTCAGCTGTGTACCTACTGCACATGGGGTGCCAGGGTGAGGGCTCCATCTGGTCTCTGCATCCAGAATGAGTCCCTGTTGCTCACAGTGGTGACATACTTACAGAGAGCTGCTCTTCTAGACTCTTTATTCCTGGTAAAGGAGGCCTATGTCTGGTTTTCAGTATTTTAGAAATAGTTTCCAGGCCCAAGCTTAGCCCCTAGGTAGGTCCCAGAATATGTGGTGAGGTGGCTACATCCTTGGCTGGCTGAAGGATGAAGACTGAAGCAGCTGCTCTGAGAAGCTACTAAGAGAGTCAGGCAGGGAGCAGGTCAGAACAGAGGGAGGTGGGAGGTGGTGGGAAGGGGTGGGTAATGAAGGGATGAGAGCAGAGTGGGAGGGGAGTGTACAGAGTTCTTTGGTTGGGGCTGTAGCTACTGAGATCAAAGGCACAGATGTTACCAGAAGTTATTTGTCTCTGTGTCAGTAGGATGAAGAAGCAGGTGTGAGTCTTGCCTGGTTGACAGCTTCCTCAGACCCCAGGTGAGTCCTCTTCCACTCTGTGTAAACCAAGAGCCTGACAGGAGGTGTGGTACTTATGTGTTATTTGACTCCCTGTTGTTTGATGAGTGGCTGAGTGAATGAACGAATGGAGACGGAAAGTCGTACCCTGAGGTTCTTACTTAATATAAGGTCTGAGCAGAAATGCCAGTACTTGGAGAGATACTTTCCACTCTATGTAGATGTCGATTCCCAGAGGACTCCACACAGAGGGGGTGGAGTGCATTCTCTGCCTTTTCTACCACATTTTCTACTGGATCACTGAAGAGCACTGGGAACACTGGGTGTGGCCCCATAGATTCATCCATTCCTCAGGGCCTATAATTATTCTTGCTTCAGTCAGAGGACTCTGCCTGGCATCTGCATAATGAGACCCCAGGTGGTTGCCTCATGTCAGTAGGCGCCTGACAAATTCTGCTGACTGACACTCGTGAGAAAGAGAGTTATCAGGATAGAAAGGCATTATCTGAGGAAAGACGACTGGAGGATCAGTCACTTGGCTGTGTCTTGTCTTTGAGTGTAGGCTTAGTACAGAGCTCCTGGGGCAAAAGATGGTCCAGAGACATGCCCACGTCCAGTTTTGAGTTCTGCTCACTGGAGAAAGTGATCCCAGGTGTGGCTTGTGGAACCTCTCCTCCCTCTCTTGCTCACAGTGATGTTGAGCAGCCCGTGAACCTCAGTGCCCAGAGTGGACATCACTGATTAATACAGTTTTAAGCTGGGATTTCTTCTGATCATCTATTTTTTTCCTTGCATACATCCTCTGAATGACATGTAGATAAATTCTTGAAATTATGAGTGTTCCCTCGAGAAGGGTTTCATCATCTAACCTATTTAACTAATTTATTAGTTACAATTATAACTCAAAATGGCACCAACTTCAGTATAATCAAAAACTATGTTTCAATTATTCATTGAGCCTTTAATTAAGAAGCCCCACTAAATTAATAAACGCTTCAGGATGGATGTCAGGAAAAAAAACCTCTCAGAAAGTCTTGACCAACTTTTCTCCATTAGTCTCCAAATCACTTCAAGGCTCTGCTTCGCCACAGGAGGCTCTGAACGTGGCGATGTATGGAAAGGGATGATACCATGAAATCCAGCCATGCCTTCCAGCCGTGTCTCCTGCCTGGAGGAGAACCGATTCTTGATTGTTCCTCCTGCCAGGATGATAGACGCGCATTGAGGAGAGTGAAATAGACAGAGCTGAACAGTGTGTCACATGGTACTAGCGGAAAAATTCAAATGTGTGTTACACTGAGCCCACTTTGTCCTTGATTGGGAAACCCTTAGCTACTAGCCATGTAGCTTGTGGGGAAGAGTCGAAGGGGCCGGAGGCGTTGTCCATGGTGCTGATGCATCAAACTCTTGGGCCTCACAGGGACAGTAACCTTCTCTTGGGAGGCAGGTCACCTCCCAAGGTAGTTTCTCCAGTGGTCAGACTTAAACTAGGCAAGGAAAGTAAGGTCTTGGCTCCAGAACACTGTTGGCTAGTTCCTAGCTCAGACCAGGTAGCTACTTCACTTCCCTCCCGGAACACCCATGCTGTCTTCCCTTCCCTTCCCTTCTGCTAATGGCCAACAGCAGCCTCATTCTCGATAGGCACCTTATAGGCAGCATAGCTGGCTTCCCTCCTTCCCAAAGCTGCTACTTTTGTAAGCTCTGTCCCTACTGGGAGGTTGTCCAGTAGGGTGTTAACTGGCCAGCTGCTGTGGCAGGCACTGGCATGACACAGACTTCAAAGGCGCAAACTTACAAGGATAAATGGACTTGGAAGTTTTGCAAATTCTTAAGCTCAGGAGAGTCTGGTTGCAGCTCGCAAGGCTGAGTGTGATCCCACCCCAAGTCAGGCCAGCAAGGGGGGGCTTCTTCTCTCAGCCCAGCTCTCAGACCCAGAGACCCGGGGGGGGTACAGGTTGTCTACAGGAGTCACAATTCCATAGTTGAAGGGACCTAGGACCCCAAGATGGAAGCCTGGGCAGGATGTGCTTAACCAAGCAAAATCCTAGGAAAGAAAGACTCAGGCTGAGTGTTGTTTCTGAGACTTTATCAGGAGATCTTGAAAAATTGAAGAACAAAGAATTTATGTACGATTAATTCCTTGCACTTTAGTGCTTGTCAGAATATTACTGAGCTAGTAGCTGCCAGTTAATAATGCATCTGTGGGTAATGCCGCTCACTTTATTATCTTTAGCATTAGGGATTCCGGTACTGAAGCCAGAGCACTGTGCTCAATTATTTATTAATATAACAGACAAGAAACTAGATGACACTAGCAGCGTTTACCACCCAAAAACCAGTGGGAAACAGAACACGGCACCCCAGATTCCCAGAGAGGAAGAGGGACCTCCTTGTGGTTTCTTCTATGGAGCGTTTGAATTATGTGTCAAAGGGCCTTCAGAACAAGCCTTGGGTTTTATCTGTACAAATTGATCTTTTCTTGTCTTTGGGCCTCTGGTGCAGCTCTCCACGCTTCTCTTTACATATCAATATGGGGATTGTGTTAACAGACTTACTTGACCAGAGAGCACAAAGAGATAATCCTCCTTCTCTCCCCCCCCCCTTCCCCTCCTCTTCCCCTCCTCCCACTGCCTATGCATACAGATATATACAACTGTTACGGACTCTGATTTTGGGGGAAGAGTCTCAGAACCTCAATCCAGAGAGTCTGACCTACTCTTGAATGTCAGTGTGGAATCTGCTCTGCTCAGCGTCTGCTTCTGAGGGCTGTATGCCCACACGGGGCAGCCCTGTTACCACTGTGTGGCTACAGTGATCAGAAACAACCGCTAGCAACACAAGTTTTTACAGAGAGAAGTGTCTTCCTGTGGGGGTTGTGATTTTCTCTCACTCTAGTTGCTCCTAGATCTCATGTTATCCTCTGGAGAACACACACACACACACACACACACACACACACACACACACACACGGGAACATGCGCTCAAAAACTGTTATTTCTACTTGAATGTTCTTCAAATATTTGAAGGGCTCTTTCCACGTGTCCTCCTAATCTTTTCTTTTCTGAAGAGAACAAACGCAGCCCCCCTTGACAGAATCCTGGAAATCTGCAGAGTCCACACACACCAATGGCTACTGCAGCCTTCAGTGAATGCTACTGAGCACCTCATGTGAGCTGTGAGCAGGGGAGACTGTGGTAAGAAACCGGGAACCCTGCCCCTGCTTGCTCCTGATTCTTGCACACATAATTTCCTTGGTGCTCCCTGAGCTGTCACTGATTTGGAGGGCTGGATGCCTTTGGAACCCAACCCCATGTCAGAAGCACAGGAGGCTGTGCTAAATTCCTCACCCAAAGCTTTAACATTTATTGTATGGCCTTAATTTACCTGTCTTTCCACTTCTACCCAGGCTCCTTGAAACAGCAACATCTTCTATTTGCAAGCTGCAGATTCGATTCTCTTACAGTTAATAGAGGTAAATCCTTGAAGCGCCTCCTGGCCCCTTATATTTACAATCAGTGAATGAATGATGAGAAATAAAACGACTCGGTGTCATCGAGTCCTGCACACAATATGATAGGAAGTCCTCTCTCCCTCATGTAATAGCTTTGTGTTTGTGTACAATAATCTTTGTCCCTTTCTCATTTTTTATTTAATAGTACAGTTTTAATGACGTAATACCCACCAATTCCCGAGGCTTTGTGTTCAAGGTGGACGTTCCAGTGCGGAAATTCATCAGTTTGTTTTTTTATTCATCCAATGGTTTAGCCTTTTATTATAAAAACATTTCAGAGTAGAGAGGTATCATAAATGTCAGTGTATACTTAAAAAAAAAAAAGACAAAACCCCAACATTTCACTAACATTTCTTCATGTATTTGTTTGAAGATTTTCTTCAAATATTTTAAAGCATATTGCATATGTTAAATCATTTCAACCATGAAAATATCAGAGTGCCTCTTCACCAAAGGGATACACGGGGAAATATATCTATATAAAAATTTCTGCATATCCACCATTTACCATCTATCTACCATGTATCTGCCATCTATTAGCCATATCTATCTATCTATCTATCTATCTATCTATCTATCTATCTATCTATCTATCATTTATCTATCTTCTATCTATCTTCTATCTATCTATCTATCTATCTATCTATCTATCTATCTATCTATCTATCTATCATCTATCTATCTTCTATCTATCTATCTATCTATCTATCTATCTATCATCTATCTATCTATCTATCTATCATTTATCTATCTTCTATCTATCTATCATCTATCTTCTATCTATCTATCTATCTATCTATCTTCTATCTATCTATCATCTATCTATCTATCTATCTATCTATCTATCTATCTATCATCTATCTATCTATCTATCTATCATTTATCTATCTTCTATCTATCTATCATCTATCTTCTATCTATCTATCTATCTATCTATCTATCTATCTATCTATCTATCATCTATCTATCTTCTATCTATCTATCTATCTATCTATCATCTATCATCTATCTATCATTTATCTATCTTCTATCTATCTATCATCTATCTTCTATCTATCTATCTATCTATCTATCATCTATCTATCTATCTATCTATCTATCTATCTATCTATCTATCTATCATCTATCTATCTTCTATCTATCTATCTATCTATCTATCTATCTATCTATCATCTATCTATCTATCTATCTATCATTTATCTATCTTCTATCTATCTATCATCTATCTTCTATCTATCTATCTATCTATCTATCTTCTATCTATCTATCATCTATCTATCTATCTATCTATCTATCTATCTATCTATCTATCTATCATCTATCTATCTATCTATCATTTATCTATCTTCTATCTATCTATCATCTATCTTCTATCTATCTATCTATCTATCTATCTATCTATCTATCATCTATCTATCTTCTATCTATCTATCTATCTATCTATCTATCATCTATCATCTATCTATCATTTATCTATCTTCTATCTATCTATCATCTATCTTCTATCTATCTATCTATCTATCTATCTATCATCTATCTATCTATCTATCTATCTATCTATCTATCTATCATCTATCTTCTATCTATCTATCTATCTATCTATCTATCTATCATCTATCTATCTTCTATCTATCTATCTATCTATCTATCTATCTATCATCTATCTTCTATCTATCTATCTATCTATCTATCATCTATCTATCTATCTATCTATCTATCATCTATCTATCTTCTATCTATCTATCTATCTATCTATCTATCTATCATCTATCTTCTATCTATCTATCTATCTATCTATCTATCTATCTATCTATCTATCATCTATCTATCTATCTTCTATCTATCTATCTATCTATCTATCATCTATCTTCTATCTATCTATCTATCTATCTATCTATCTATCTATCTATCTATCATCTATCATCTATCTATCTTCTATCTATCTATCTATCTATCTATCTATCTATCTATCCATCCATCCATCTATCTACCTATCTATCTCTCTTCATTATCATTACCACCACCACCATCATCTTAGTTATGTTTCTCTTTCTGTGATAAATTCCATGACCAAAAACAATCTGGAGAGGAATGGGTTCATTTTATCTTGCAGGTCACAGTCCTGTATAGAGGAACGTCAGGGTAGAAACTCAAGCAGAAAACTTGATGCAGGACTGAAGCAGAGATCCGGGAGGAATGCTGGCCACTCGCTTGCTCCTAGGCTCATCTTTAGCTGCTCTTCTTATACATTCCATGTTTGCCTGGCTATGAGTGGTACCACCCACAGTGAGATGGGCCCTCACACACCAGTTAGAGGTCAAGAAAATATCCATAGAGATATATGTACCTCATAGGGCAATATGTTGGAGGAAGTTCCTCAGTTGAGATTTCTTCCCAGGTATGCCAAGTTGATAGCCAAGATTAGTCATCATAAGAATCTATCTTTCTTTCTAACACTTATGTCTTTTTCTGTCTATTAATTAGTCTTTCCATGATCCATATTTATTTCTATCATCTATTTACCTACCTTTCTTTTTCTTATCAGCCAATCAACCATCTGGTTTTCCCCTCTGGAACACTAAGATAAAGTAAACTCTTTCTTCCTTGAGTTGCTTTTATCAGGGTATTTCGTCACAGGCATGAGAAAAGTAGCCAGTATAGACAATGTGGCACTGAGAAGTGGGACCATTGCTGTAATTACCCTGAGTATGTGCTACTTAGGCCATTGGGACTGATTTCTGGGAGGGATGTGACAGAGTGTGGAATTTGGAGTGGAAAGTCCCGAGGATGTTTTAAGCAGAGCTTAATGAGACTCAGTAGGAGTTTTGAGGATAGAAATTCTGAGATTAAACACAAACAGGCTTTCATTATTTGCTCTGATTAGATATTTTCTTGTTTATATCCTCACCGCTTACTTTTGGAACTGGGCCAGTGGCCATTCTTGCTACATTCTAGCCAAGAAGCTGGTCGCATTCTGTCCATGTCCTGAGAACTTGCATGAGGCTGAATTAAAAATTCTAGATAGGATAGCCTTAGGTTTGACATGGTTATTAGTCACTGATTTCATCCATCCCATCCAGAGAGCATTTCATGAAGATATGGAAGACATTTGGTTTCATAAGAAAGTAGCTGTAACTATTGAAGTGATTAGTACGCTGCACTGGGACAATAGGAAGAGTGCCTTTGAGGCAAGACCCCATCCACAGAAGGGTTCATCTTATGAAAATGCAAATTATTTGAAAGGAGAGACTCTGAACACACAAACCTTCTGAATAGATCCCCTGGTGGAGAGCAGACACATAAGGAATTGCTTCCCCAAGGTCCCCAGAGGCCTCTTAAACTATGGTGTGAGGAGGCTGAGTTATTTCTGAGCTGGCAACATTGTGTTAGTTTTTCAGGCATGATAAAAAGTGTAGGAATAAGTGGCTTGTGGAGGCTTTCACCAAGGTTAAAGAAAACCTCAGAGAACAGGCAATGTGAAGAGGATTTGGATTCCTTGCAGAGGAGTCCTGCAAGGTCATGCATGAAGCTGTACCGTTGAATCCTAGATCGAAATAGAGACCCCAGGACACTGGAGATGATTGTCAGATCTTAAGATGTTCACTGAGGAAAGACATAGGCACAGAATGAAGGCAGCTGAAGAGATGCTATGTATGCTGCAGGAGACAGAGCTAGAGAGGTGGTTCTACTCAAGCCCTTTGGATTCCCAATGATTCCATCACAAGCCCAAGGTGTCAGATATAGAGATTCAGGCTTTGCTTTTGCCCTCCTGGATTTCATTTTTTGCTCTGGTTGGATATTTCCTTGTTTACATCTTCACCACTTCCTTTTGGAATGGGAATGTTCACTCTGTCTGTTGCTCATCATTGTTTAATGATGTTATTACAGGAGTCACGGTTAAGAGAGTCTCCAAAGAGACTATGGACCTGAACAGTATTGGGATTTTAAAAGAAGGTGGGGACTTTTGACGCTAGAATGAATATGATTTGCATTAGGAAATGGCTGTGAACGGATGAGGGCCAAGGGCAGGGTGTTGTGGTCTGAATGTGAAATGTCACCTATGGGCTCAGAAGATAAATACATGATACCCAGTTGGTGGCACTGTTTAAGATGCTTGTGGGAGGAGTCTTCCGGTTTCCATCTGTGCCTGGAGCAGACCCTCTGCCACAGGGCTCCATACCCAAATAGCATTAGAGAGAGCTAGCCTCCTAGGAGTGCCTACAAACCTGTGAGCACAGGTAAAACTACCACTGCTGCTCAGAGGAACCCGCCTGGAACCCTCAGGTCACAGGAACGAGGAGTGACCTGGGACAGGAGCTTTCTGGTTTCCAGTTTCTGTCCCAGAGCTGATCCTGTGCCATAGAGCTACATACACAAATACCGCCAGGAAAGAGCTAGTTTCCCAGGAGTGCCTAAACACCTGCAACCACAGGTAAGACTACCACTTCTCTTCAAATTCCTGGCCCAAGAGGGACCCTCCAAGACCCTTCAGGACACAGGAACCAAGAATCAGCTGGGGACAGGATCCTTCTGGTTTCTGTTTGTACCCTAGAGCTGACCCTGTATCACAGCTCTCCATACCTAAATTCCTCCCAGAGAGAACTGGTCTTCCAGGAGTACTGACACATAGGCTTGCGGGAGGGACAAGCCACAGTCAAAGACAGAAAGACCAGCTAACACCAAAGATAACCAGATGTTGAGAGGCAAGGGCAAGAACATAAGCAACAGAAACCAAGGCTACTTGGCATCATCAGAACCCGGTTCTCCCACCACAGCAAGCCCTGGTGACCCCAACACACCAGAAAAGAAGCCTGTGGAACCTTTAGGAGGCAGAATCTTGTTGCAGGAGGTGGGCCTAGAGATTGTAAGGGGAAGCCTCACTTCCTATCCACTCCCTGTTTTGTTTTTTCAGATGCAGCATGGCCAGCCAGCCTCTTATTCCTGCAGCAATGATGTCCTCACCATGATGGACCCTGCATCTTTGAACCACAAACAAAAAGCTTCCTTGCTTCCTTGAGTTTGCCTTTGTCAGAGATTTTTGTCACAGCAACAAGAAAAGCCACTGATTCTCATAGTGGCAATGTCAGCAGCACCAAGTGTGACCCCTGAGAGCAAACATCAGGAACAGAAACCCTCCAAAGATCTGAGTGCAGATATTGGTCCCGAGAAGAAAGAAGCTTTAAGAGGAGAGAGTGGTGGAGGTGACTGGTGCCTGGCTCTCTGCCAAGAAGCTGTTCACAGATCACGTCACATGGACACACCAGGCCAAGTGTGAACATGCAATGTTTCTTTGAATCAATAAAATAGACAATAGATAAATAACTCAAAAATTGGCATGCATAATTGCATTGGGAATCTTTTTATAAGAAATGTCCTTCGCACAAGGAGGGGCATTTGTTCTGGGTCAGAGGCTGTTCTTGTAAAAGGGGAGTGGGAGGAGATGAGTCAGGAAGGCTTGTAATAGCTGTGATTCCAGGATAAGTAAAGGAATAAAACAACATTGTAGGTTTCAAAGTACAAAATTCATCACATGTCCCCGGGCCCACAGAACACTGGGGGAAATAAAGATTAGAACACTCCAAAGAAAAATCTCAAGTCACACAGATGGACATTTTATGGAAAAAGTTTTTATCATAACGAAGCAAAGCTTTATAAATATAGAAAAAAAATAAGGTTGTCAGAGAAGACCACATCAGACAGAGGCCCCTCACCCCTACAGAATGCAAAATCAACACCTCATAAAAAATTGCTAGATGTGGAAAGCTAGTCCACACCAGCCCCAAGGACTGAGGCTCACAGAGATGGATCTGCTATCAGAATCCAAGCCTCCACCTTCATCTTGGCCCAGCTTCTAGGATCAGCTGGATTCCCTGGCGTCCACCTTAGCTGAGCTGGTGTCCTCAGGGCCAGAGGATGGGAAGAGAAGCCTCTTCGCTGTTGTGAGACTCTCTTTGGGGCAGGAGTTAATATGTCTATTTACACAAATATGTCTTTGGGGAACAAATGTCTATTCACCCTGGAGAGAGAGTATTGATAACAGGGCAAAGAATAATTGCACTATTAGTTTAGTGAACCAGTAAGTTTATTGAGGTTCCATGCAAATGATTCCTTATATAGGTGATGTCTTACCTATGGGAACGTAAGAGACTCAAAAGCAGCAACAGCACCTCCCCAATCATGGATGATGTCTCCCAAACGATGCTGCTCTGGAGCTCCCTGCACAACTTGCATGCAGCTTGGCTGGTAGGAGAGTCTTTTAATCTTGGGGAAGAGCCTGTGTATCTTGTAAGTTTCAGGATCTTCCTGAGACGTCTTATACACCACACACCAAGTTTTATGTGTTTCATTTACTTGTTGAGTCTTGTGAGCCTCTCTCCAGGAGGGAATGTTGCAATTTGGAGGTACCAGCCATGCAACACTCCTATACTGATGTCTGTCCCAGAGCCTGCTAAAAGTCTGCTTCTAGTCATGTGCTTCTTGAAACCTGCTAGAGAAGGTATCACATTTTCTTCTGCTCCTGGAGGTACCTCTAGTGTTTCCCTGGAAGACCGAGTTGATGGACAGTTCACCCAAGCCAGATCTAGATAATCATGGTGATACCTGTTCCTTTCAAAGTGTGATTGACCTTCGGATGTTAAAGGTGTGAGGTCCCCTCTCTTGGGTGAGAAATCAAATCTTCCAACATCTCAGCTTTCAGGAAAAAAACCAAAACGAAGAGAGAGCTCAGTATTGAGTTAAAGGAGATGGAAACGGACCAAGCCAGATCAAAGAAATGAGGGTTCCCGGGAAATTAGACTAAAAAACTGCAAACAGCCCATGGGAAGAGAGGCATGGAGAGGATTTATAAATAAGTTAAATAACGATTTCTTTTAATAGTCTAATAAAATAGATGAATGTCTAGCAAATCTAATCCAAAGAAAAGTGAGAGTGAGACTGTACATGTTTTATGGATTTCAGAAGGGTTGTAACTGTGTAAAGTGCTCTCCAGTAGAGGCTGCATAGGATTAATGAAAAGACACTTTAACATGGAATTCTCTCTGCAACTGTACAATACCCTAACTTGAAATCTAGACAAAATAGTTGATGGTGGGGGGAAATACAAATTACCTGTATTGACTCAGAAGGAAATGTTCACAATGCACTGGCCAGACAGCTAGACACAAGTTAAGTTTACAGAAATCAATAATTTGCTTACAATAGGAAAAAAATATGCAGAAGTGAAAGGAAAGAAAATACTTTTGGGCGAAGTAGTACTTCCCTGTGGAGGCACAACCCTGCCTGGTAGGTTATCTCATCATTCCATCAGAGGATGGGAGTCATGCGCTACACTCACCTTGCAGACACCAGAGCCAGAGACTCAACTCTGCCACCCAACCCTCACGGGACGGCTTGTGAATGGTCTGAAAGTTGGCAGGAAATGACAAATTCCTAGGAACCGTCAGGGAAACTGGGAGCCAATAATTGCAACATCACTTGGTGCCAAATGGCAGCTCCCTTCTACCCCTGTTTGAATAAAATCCACATGGTTCTGGCCCACGGCTAGAAAAGTATAGCACAGAGATGTAGAGAGCTCAAAGCCAGAAGCTAACGTCGGGGGTTCTGACCCAGGAGGGCTGGTACCCAGACAAGGGGAGAATGATAGTCATCCCTCTCCCCACTTTTCTATCCTCCCTCGCTCCCTCGCTCCCTCCCTCCCTCCCTCCCTCCCTCCCTCCCTCCCTCCCTCCTTTCCATTCTCCCTCCTCCCTCCCTTCCATTCTCCCTCCCTCCCCTTTCCTCTGCCCCTTCCCCTCTCCTCCTTCCCTTTCCTCCTATCTTTCCTCCCTCCATTCTTCCTTACTTCATCCCTCCTTTCCTTCCTTTCTCTTCTCCCTTCCTTTCCTATCCTTCCTCTATCCTCCCTCATTCTTCTCACCTCTCCTCTCATCCTTCCTCCAGTCTACCCTTCTCTTCATTCTTTCCTTCCTTCTTCCCTCCCTCTTTTCCTCCATCTCTTCCTCCTTCCCTCTTTTCCACCCTCTCCCCCCTGTCTTTCTGCACTTCCAAATTCCTTCTCTATTTTTTGGGGGTGGGGTGGGGAGGAAGCCTTGGCTTTCCTCAAATTTCTGATCCTCCTGTCTCTGCTCCCAAGTCCTGAGATGAGAGCTGGGACCCACCATCCCCAGATAGTATGACACATGAAGTTGCTGCCAGCTCAGCAGTGTCCAGTGTGGATGGAAGTGGAGCCTCACACCTGACAGAATCACAAATCCAGATGGAGCATCAGCCTCTGAGATGGTGGTCATCGTAATGACAGTTACACAGGGGAGCCAGTCTTGGAGGCTTGTATGTCATCTACAAATGAGGAAGTAATTCTTAATAAGGAATTTGGAATCCATAAAAGGAAGTCATTTGTGTCCAAATAGAAATTAAAATATTTTGATGATCGCTATGAAAGTGATATATGGGTGATTACTCTTACTGCAAATGGCAGACTGTGATTATTATTTACAATATCCAAGAAACACATCATATTATTTAAAACGTTGGCAAAGGAGGAAACCAACCATCTATCAAATGTTTGAAAAAGGTAGTCCAGCACCTGACTGCTTAGAGATTTTCAAATAAAATCAGCCATATGCTTCATTCTTCTAGACTAAGATAAGTAAGAGGAACAAGAAAACTTGTTGGAAGGGAACTGTGTCATCTACTCTACTCACCCAAATCCATGTTGTCAGAGGATTCTTGAAGGATCTGGACAAATCCACACTACCCTGTGATGCTCTTAGACTTTAGCATGTTTGCATTTGTATATGCCTTGGGCAGGCAGGGCTTGCAGAATGAGCTTCATCATCTACAAAGGCAATGCTGACAGAAAATGACTTGATGTGTTTGAGTATTTGGATCTTCTTTCTCTTCTTTTCCTCCTCCTCCTCCTTCCCCTCCTCCTTTTCTTCCTCCTCCCCACCACCTCCTCCTTTTCCTCCTCCTTCTTAAATGATGAACACATTTTACTGGAAGAGTCAGATGGACCATGGTCACCATGGTCACCATGGAGGGAGAAGATGCAATCACTGTAGTCTGACTCCCATCAGTACATCAAGATATCAGACAGACACATGCCTGGTATCTTCAGTCGGAGATTCTGGATCTTCTTCATATTTTCCCTATATTCAGCCACAGGAGGCAGCTCCTTTCTGCTGTCCAATTCTTAGCTGAGGACATTGGTCCCAGGTCCTTACTGGCCCAGTCTGTAGGGGCTTTTCCATCTCAGTCACTCTGATGCAGCTGCCCATTTGCTCCATCAGGAGCCAGGGCTGTGTCCTTTCTTTCCCCTCTCTTGAGCTTTACACATTTTTCCTTTTCAGAGTTGTTCTCCTGTGTCCTCTTTTCTGCCCCACAAGAATCCAGAAACAAAAGGAAGGTCGTCCTTAAGTGGGTTGGTGCCAGCTTGCATTCCTGTCAGGTGGCGCTGGGTGGAGATCAAGGTCCCCTTGATAGAGGTACTCTCTAGCCTCTTTCTGGACAATTTAGTGTGTGTGTGTGTGTGTTTGTATCCCTGTGTGGACGTGTGGACATGTTTGCACCAACATGTGGCTAGCCTCATTGTGTGAATCAAAAGGCTTTGCTAACTGAGGCATGGGCAGGAATCTTGGCTGCTCTATTAATGCATTCCTTTTCTTTCTGTACCACACTATCATGGCCCTGGGTCTGGCCTTTGAGAACTGTGTGTCCAGACTGAATCCTTCTCTGTTGGCCTCAAGTCCTAGAGGATTGGAGGGACTACCTTACACATCTTTGTTTCTCTTACTGCCCTCAGCACTAGCTGGCTACAATGGACCCACATCCTCCCTAGATACTGAACACACCAAACACAAGTCTGTGTGACAAAGTATTTGGGGTGTGCGCATATGTGTGTGTGTGCACACATGCACGTGTGTGTGCTTATAGGACCCAGGAAGTGGACAATAAGTTTCCTGTGCTATATGGATTTTAAAATCCAAATTTCAAGGTGCTTCTGCCTTTAAGCTGAAGCTTTGTATTCCACTGACAGCAGCCAAGCGGATCCCTCCCTGTGTCTTGCCCAAGAATGTCTAGGATTCTGTCTGCCTGAGACCCCTCTGAGGATGCTCAGGGTATTTACCAAAGCCTCGTTTACTGTAGAGTGTTCTGACTCTTGTCAGTCTTGACCTACTGTGAGGGGCCATATTACCTGTAGGGATGTTCATTCCTGTTCCCACAGTCCCACTTGTCTTTTTAATGAGACATAGTCTCATACTATAGCTCAGCCTGCCTTGTTGCAAAACTCCTTCCACCTCTCCTAAGTGCTGAGATTATAGCTATATCTTACCACACTGAATTCATGTGGTACTTGGGACTCAACCAGGGCCTCTCACATGCTGGGCAAGCATTGTCCAACTGAGATGCCTCCCCATATGTACTACCACATTTAAGGGCCAGGGTGTGGACTGTGAAGGCCCGGGTCTCCTGCCAAACCTGCTTTTCCACACTTGGATGCTGGACACAAGGTGCCTCACTGGGTCATGAGAAGAAGCTGCTAGTTAAAGCAGCATGCATAGACACCAAACCAAGATGGAGACTCTCCATCTCTGAGATGGGTGCTCAGGGATGGAACCTGGGGCTAGGGGACATCTGTTGAGGCCCCACAAGTGCTCTGTGGTGGGGATTCTGTCAAGACACCCTGATCCTTTGTCTCCTAGAACCACCACTGAAGGAGAAAACCAAGTCCACTGGAGGAATGGGCCAGGCACCCTTGCCACCCTGAACTAAATGGCCTCAGGAAGATACCCCTGTAACTAACCGGGAGTTAGTTCAGCGCTTTTTACTTTTTGTTGTTGTTGTTAAAGTCACCTGCTTTCTGACTATTAGAAGGAAGGTTCTTGCATGTTGTACTTCGGAGTGTTACCCTGGACATTATTCACTGAGTTTTACTGGGTAGCGGGAGTGTTGTCCATCCCTCAGGCTCCAGGGGCACCATCTGTCAAGTACTGAGTGTGTCTTACACATTAACTGCGGGATGGGGATCATCTGCTCTATGTGTGGAATTTCTGAGACTGATGGGAATTTGCTGTTAGACACAAAAAGATCTTAAAAAAAAATCAATGAAAACCCAAGCAGAGACACTGGACATGGCATTGTTTGGTGGATTTGCATATTTATGAATTTCTGTAATTTGAAGAGATATCTTTCTTTGCTTCTCTCTGGGAATATATTGCCATGTGTCAAAATCAAAGCAATCAAAACCAATCCTGCCAGCCAGCAGCGGCTGCGTTCATCACCCCATGTTACAGCACCCAGATAACTTGCTTATTCACACACGCCTCTGAAGATAGAATTGAAGTAATTCATCTATATTGATGTGCGAATTGTGTTTATTTTAAAAGCCACCACAGAGCAAACTTAAACACGATGGCAAATTGTGTCAGAGGGCATTTTCTCCTCTCTCCAAACCCATGTCTTTGTCTTTTAAACAGCTTTTTTGAGCTTTGTGTTTTCACACCATTTCAAGATTGCTCTCTTGCCAGAAGCCTCCATCCACCCGCTGGTCTCTTGTCCCCTCTGTCTTCCTTTCCTGACCCTCATAAGGCACAGGTAGGCACTTACAGTTTCATCTCTTACTTTGAAGTGGATAGAAATAGAAATGCACTTTGGGGGGTGGGGATCAAGATGTCATAGTGAAGAAATTAAGCCCCACAGGTATTCTCTCTCTCCTGGGCTCCTTCAGTCCTCTCTCTTACTGTTTGTACACAAACCCAGGCACAAGTAGAGTAGGTTTCTTCCCCTACTCTCAACGATCTGAAAGTGAAAAATCAATGCTCATCACAAGTAAGGATGGAGTGGAGACCGCGGCAGCCCGTCCTTGCAGGGAGCCCCTGGGCTCTCTTCACTGGGCTCACCACAATCAGTTGCAAAGCAGACTCCATGCCAGTAGCCTATCTGCTTTTCCTATTGTCAAGAACTTAGTTTTTATCATTCTAGGGGACACTGATTTTGCGGGGAATGCCAAGGAAGGATGCCTTGTTGGCTAGACATGGGGGGCCAGTGGTTGCAGGGAACATAAGAGAGGTGGTGAACCTGAGACAGTTATTAAAACGTCCTCCAGAGGACCTGGCCCCGCCCCCTAAGCAGAATCCAATGATGTGATGGTCTGATATGACATGTCTGATATGGGGTTGTCTTTGCGGATGGGGGTGTGTCTTAGTTACTTTTCAATTGCTGTGATAAAATACTACAACTAAGGAATCTCATAAAAGAAAGAATTGGCATTGGGGCTCACAGTTCCAGAGGGTAAGAGTCTATGAGTATCAGGGCAGGGAGCATGGTGGCAGGCGAGGCAGACATTGTGATTCACAAACACAAGGCAGAGAACCTGAACCTTCTGAGTGCTGCTGGCCCACAGCTCATGGGTAGACAGGGACAAGGGCAGGCTTACAGGTCACACGGGTCTGCCTTACAGCTGTGAGGATGGACCCAGGATACAGGGTCTAAGGTGGTGTGGCATGATGCTGTGAAGATTCTTGCTGGCTCTTTCTTTTCCTGCTATCAATTCTTCATGCCTTGACCATGAAGCCTAATGCATCATCAGAGACCCTGGTCCCTCTGACTACAGTGATGGCAGCGAGCTGTGGAGCCATGGGGAGCAGCCAGGGTTCCCTATGTGTACTGTGTCCCTCAATCACTGAATCTGAGGATGTTGCCTGGTATTCTCATCACTTATGCTACAAGGATACAGTTTCAGGTAGTGAGGTCATGTAATACCCACAGGGTGGCCAGTAAAATGACGAGAGCGTATAAGACCATCAGGGAGAGAGGAAGAGGACTTCCAAGTCATAGAGGGTGACTTCTAGAGTAATCCAGAGGTAACTAGTGCCTCATTCCAGAATAGGGAGTCTGGAAATTGCTCATCAAGAAAGCTGCTGCTTTGAGAAACTCCCTCCTTTAGCTCTTTCAAATAGGAAAAGAGACTTTGTTGATGCACAAGGTTTTGAACCACTGGTGAACCTCTCAGCTGAGGAAAGCTAGTGACACCCTCAGACGAACACATAATTAAATTACAGATGAAGGAGGAGAAAAATAGAAAACAAAGCAAGACCCAAATCACATGACAGTCTCAATGGCCCACAGAGATGTGGATCTCCTGTCTCTGGCTGGAGGAATGGATGCTGTTTCTTAGATTTTTGTTTTTGTTTTTAAACCCAAGTTGGTTAAAGTTTATGTTCACACAGAAGCCTGGAAGTGGGTGTTCTGAGGAGCTTTTCCCACACTGCTCTCTTCAACAGAGAAGCAGCCTTCATTCATGCAGCCTGCGGGTTCCAGCGGATAGGGGCCAGTTCCGCAGGGCTCTCACCTCTAGCGGTTCACGTTTCTGGTGCGTGGGAACAGCAAAGCACAGGAAGGGTGGGAGTAACTGGGCTTCCACGCTAGAGCCAGGCTGTGACTGCCTAGAGAGGGAAGCCTGGTGTCCTACACCGCTTCCTACAGCTGTGATAAGCATCGCGACCAAAATTTACCTGGGGGGAAAAGGGTTTTTTGCATCTTACAGATGAGAGTCCATCATGAAAGCGAAGTCAGGGCAGGAACTCAAGGCAGGAACACAGAGGCAGGAACTGAAGCAGAATCACAGAGTGCCACTGTTTACCTGCTTGCTCCACATGGCTTTCTCAGTTTGCTTTTAAAATATAACTCAGGACCACCTACTCAGGTGGGGCCCCGCCCACAGTGCTCTGGCCCCTCCCACATCAATCAATCAAGAAAATACTCCACAGACACGCCCACAGGCTAGTCTGATGGATGCTTTTTCTGAGCTGAGGCTCCCTCTTCTCAGATGACTCTGGCTTGGGTCGAGTTGGCAAAACTTAACTAGCACAGCAAGCGACAATGTTGAATGAGCTGGTGTGTTCCTGGAAAATCTGAGGACAAAACTACTGCATGAAGAAGGAAGTGACCAGACTGAAGGGGTGGGGCCAGGAGGAAACCCAGGCAACAGCTGATGGTCAGGCTGTGCTGGATACAGGTGAGCTGGAGTTCAAAATCAGAGATTGAGCCATAAAAATGGTGCAGGTGGACGGGGAGAGGGGGTGTCTATCCTGAAGTAAAGAACCCATCTCACATCTAAACACTTGGTGACAGATCACTGAATATGCCTTCTATAATAATTCCAAATACACAAAGGGACGGGAACAAGAAGAATAGAAAATCATCACACTGATCACACAGTGTTGCCTTAGGGGTTCCGTTGCTGTGAAGAGTGGTCGTGACCAATGCAACTCGTATAAAGGCAAACATTGAATTGGAACTGGCTTACAGTGTCAGAGGTTTAGTTCATTATCATCATGGCGGGAAGCTTGGCAGCAGGCAGGCAGACATGGTGCTGGAGGCGCTGAGAGTTCTACATCTTGATCTGAAGGCTGCCAGGAGGAGCCTGTCTTTCCCAGGCAGCCAGGAGGGGACTGGAATTTCACATTGGGTGGAGCATGAGCACAGGAGGCTTTAAAGACTCCCTACATAGTGATGCATTTTCTCCAACAAGACCACACCTCCTAATAGTGCCATTGAAACCCATGAATCAATGAGAATCAAACTTATTCAAACCATCACAAACAGTCTCTGCAGAAGAGACTCCCGGGCAGGTGTCGAGTTACCTTGTCTCCTGCCAGGTGCTCAGTGGTGGTTTCCATTTCAGTACAATCTCTTCTGCTCCCCCTAAGTTGGTGGCTTCACCTCCAAGGGTTGGCTCAAAGGATGGCAACAGAAGCTCAACTGGACTGATCAAGTGGGAAAACTGTGTGCTAGCTACTTTTGTGTCAACTTGACACAAGCTAGAGTCATTTCGGAAGAGGGAACTTCATCTGAGGAAAATTCCCCTACCAGATTGGCCTGTGGACAAACCTGAAGTGCCTTGCCTTGATCAATTAGTGGTGAGAGAGCACCCAGCCCGGTTCACTGTGAGCTGTGCCACCCCTGGACATGTGGTCCTGAGCAGTATAGGAAAGCGGGTTGAGAAAGCCATGAGGAGCAAGCCACTGAGCAGCACCCCTCCATGGCCTCAGCTTCTGTTCCTGCCTCTAGGTTCCTTCCTTGAACTTATGTCCCATCTTCCCTCAGTAATGGAAGTTACTGAGACCTGATAACTGGAAGCTGACACAAACCCTTTCTTCTTCAAGTTGCTTTTGGCCAATGTTTCATCACAGAAATGGAAACCCTAGCAACTCGGCCAGGCTGACTCTTGGAGGCTCAGCAGTGCATTGTAGGATGGATAGGAGAGTCGATAACCTCAGAGGCATCCTCCTCAAGCCCAGGATGGGAGGCTAACCATGTAGGCACAGCATAGCAGTCCATACAGCACAGGGGCAGAGCACAGCCCTTCATCATCCCTGACTTTCCCCTTTCTCTCCTTCTATTTCTATTCGGATGGTCCACCCACTGCTGAGAAATGGAGGAGACTCAGGGACATTTGGACCAGGGTAAAGAGCTCATGACATCTGAGTGGCATCGCTCATTTCTACTAACAAGGCAGGTCAGAAGTTCCTATGCAGGTATCTGGCATATACGCCATGTGGCCTGTCACTTGAAGCAGAAGCTGGGAAAGGTTCCAGGGGCTCTGCTGTCTTTCAGTTCCACTGAAAACCTCAATGATCTCCAAGTACAAAAACATGACACTGCAAAATATCACTTATTGGCTGCCTCTGGGGCCTCAAGGACCCAGTAGGAAAAAAATAGTGATTAAGGGCCAGCTATTGGACTTCTTTAGCTTCGGAGGGAGTTGAGAGTGACTTACTAGGTATCTTAAGCTCTAGGAGATATGGAGGCAGGTTGAGGAGTCCTGAAGCCACCTGATGAACCTCTAAGGCCATAGGCTTCTATCCCACCTTGGCTTCTGATACAGGCTGTATGGTCATATGCTCTGTCCCTGAGCCCTCAAGAGGTTTACACTGTGAAGAGAGACCGTGGTAGCCACAGGGTAAGCGCACCTGGGTTAGAATCCCTCCAACTCTGACTTCCATCATGGTCCTGATTCCACAGTGGCTCTGGCTGAGTCTGGCACTAACCAGGAAAAGGAGTGTCACCACAGATAAAGACTTCAAGGCCTTTTCCTGCAGCCTGGAGACCTTATAAACGGCAGGACACAGGGCTGTGCTTCCAAAGAGCCTTTAATCTGCTGGGTGTTTATTTTAGAGAAGAATCAGTGGGAGCCATATTTGTTATTTTTCTTGTTGCTGATAAAAACCAAGCCAAGCCAAGCCAAACCAAGCCAAACCAAACCAAACCAAACCAAACCAAACCAAACCAAACCAAACCAAACCCAAACCCAAACCAACAAAAGCAAATTAAGACCAGAAGGGTTCATCTCAGCTCACAGTTTGAGGGTATGGTCCATTATGGTGAAAGTCACAGTAACCTGGCCTTCAGGCATCCAGCCACATTGCATCTGTGGTAAAGAAGCAGATGTAGTGAATGCTGATATTCAACTGGCTTTCCCTGTCTTAAGAAGTCTAACAACAATATGAACTAACCAGTATCCCCCGGAGCTCGTGTCTCTAGCTGCATATGAATCAGAAGATGACCTAGTCGGCCATCAGTGGAAAGAGAGGCCCATTGGTCGTGCAAACTTTATATGCCTCAGTACAGGGGAATGATAGGGCCAAGAAGTGGGAGTGGAGGAGTGGGTGGGAGAGCATGTGGGGGACTTTTGGGATAGCATTGGAAATGTAAATGAAATAAACACCCAATAAAAAAAAAGTTAAAAAAAAAAAAAAAAGAAGTCTGAAAGTCCAGCCTATGGGATGGTACTGCAAACACTCAAAGTGGGTCTTCCCACCTCAGTTAATCTATTCTAGAAACTCCCTCATAGACATGCTGAGAGGTTTGTCTCTTAGGTGAGTCTAGCTCCTGCTAAGCTGCCAGTCAATGTTAACCACGGTGGGAGCCCAGGCCAACCCGGAAATGTTTGCCAGGGAGTTTTGCCTGTTGCATCAAGATTCCTCCTGGACATGAAACCATTCAAGGTTTACACTCAAAACAGTGGCCAGAGATGGTCAGAAGTGGTGGCAAGGAGGACTGCGGGGCTGTGTGAAGGTGGGTGGGGTGCGTTATCCACCAACAGCAAACAGCAAGTTCTGCTGCGTTGAGAGCAAGGAGATGCTGCAAGTCCTATGGCACTCCCTTACAGGAACCTCTGGAAATCAGAAAAGATTTTCTCATAGCAAAGGGAACTAGGAACCAACCCAAAGACTACAGGGCTGGCTGGAATGACCTTTGCAGGGCACGGTGGTGATGCTGACATCTTCCAGCCCATTGGTTGCTGACTGTAGGTACGGCGTGGTTGAAGACACCCTGTGCAAGCCTGGTAGCCACAATGCTGACGATCTTCTGAGAAAGGGATGCTGCCCCCCCACCCCCCGAGATGAGGCGCTATCAAATGCCATCTGCGCCGCCTGTAATTTTAGCCATAAATCCTGCTTGTATTTATCAGAGATTTGTTTTCCAAGATGGCTAATTTTAGTCTCCGATTAAAGTACACACTAATTTCCTTGTTTCTTCCTTGCTGAGAAGTCTGACAGAACAACCCCTCGTCGAAAGGGGCTGGCAGGTTCCCAAGGCCCTGCAGCCTCATTTGCTTAAAAAGAGGTTATTTTTTTTCCCTCTCTCCCTCTTGTTCCTCGCACTCTGTTTTGGCAATGTGGGTAGAATTCAGAGGAGCTGAAATAAAAACAGCATTGTCCTTGTGGAGACAGAGAAGCGAGCCAGGTGGAGCGGCACTGGCCAGGGCTATACTTCCATCAGAGCAGCGGGTCCTCTGGCCTGAGGGTTCTGGGAAGGGGTCCCCATCTGCGTGCAAGAAGGAACATCAGAGCCAATGTGGGAACTGTGTTCTCTAAGCCTGACCCACAAAAACGGACACCACAAAAACACTAGAGAATGCTTGGAACGTTCCTCGGTATTTCCAACTGATGAGTTGGGTTGGCTGGCAGTCTGACTCTAATTGTGATGGATAATTTGTGTCAGGCTTTGATGGGGGAGGTGGTGATGAGTGTTTTGGAAGGGCGAGTAGTCATAGCATCTGCAGATATCAGTAAATTGTAGTTAGGGCAACCGAAATGTGCACCTCTATCCTGTTCCAAAAAAATCGAGAGACTTCTTGGGAAGCAGAGAAACTGGGTAGAAAATATTCAAGTCGGGAGCAAACAGAAGGATATAACCTGGAGGCTAGATAGATAGTTTACCACTTAGGAGCCCTTGCAGAGACTGGGACTTGGTTCCCACCCCTCATACATTCTGACCTGTATCTCCAACTTCATGTGATCTGATGCTCTCTTCTGATATCCAAGGATACTCAACTACACATGCATGTACACACACACACACACACACACACACACACACACACACACACTACATGTTCATGCACGCATGCATGCAGCTCACATACACATACATGCATAACATAGGCATGTACACACTCACACAACACTGGCATGTAACACACAATAGAGGCAGGTATATATACATACACATGCATAATACAGGCACATACACACACATACATAATACAGGCACATATACACACATACACATGCATAATACAGGCACATATACACACATACACAATACAGGCACATAACACACACAACAGAGACACACACACACACACACACACACACACACACACACACACACTAAATTAAACCTTAGAAAAAGGATACTGCAATTAAGGGTGGTGGTGTAGGTCTTTTAAATGTCAGCAAAAGCATTGGCCTCTCGTTCTTCATGGGCACAGTTCACCCGAGTGGGGGAAGGTAACAGAGGCGCCTAAACACTGTGTAGGGAGTGCTCGGGACTCGGAAGTTAGGCTTCTGAGAGATTCTAGACAGCACAAATGTGATTATGGGGAAGTCACCACAGCCCCAGGTGCTGGGACTGTCATCACTGCAGGAAAGCTGCTGTGGACCCTGGTGCCATTATGTCATGAGGCCATCAAGTCTAGAGCTGATGCTGTTCCCCTAGGAGACTGTAGAGCCTGTGTCTCTGCTGTCTACCACTGTGGGTTCTAAGGTAGCATCTCTGTCCCTACCCTTACCCTGTCCCTAAGCCAGGCAATGGAGTAGATTCTCAGCAACTTATTATTGCACGCATTAACAAGAAGGCCTTGCTGGACCCAGAGAACAGTAGCTCAGACATGTATGCTCTAGGGCATTTATGCCAGCACTCAATTCAGAGCTCTCTTGGAGGACTGAAAGGCATGAACAGAGGGGTCACATCTGCTGAACAGCACAGGAAGAAGGTTCTGCTTTGCCTTCCTCTTCCTCTTCCTCTTCCTCCCTCTCTCTGCTTGCCACGTCTGTGCGTCTATCAGAGCTGATTGGACACACGAGACTGGTCAATCTCACAAGGGCAGAGAGGCATCATTTATCACAGGTGTCACTCTCTGCATATGAGGCCTTCTGGGAATATAAAGGAGGAGCGAGAGTCCCCCCTCCCACATTGTAGATTGAAGGGTTTGATACCATCAGCACCATGGTGGCCAGACTTACTTCCTGCCCTTGTTCCTGTCAAAGACAGGAGACAGAGCATCGACAGTCTCAGTCAAGAGCTTTGGATCCTGAAGTTTAGGGAACCATATCCAAAAGAGCAGTTGGCCCTGGGGCTACATCATAGAAGGTTGTCATGTTGCCTATCTGAGGAACTCCTCAGAAGGACTGCAGTGCCATCACCTAGACCTTGCTGTCTTGTTCTCACTCATCTCTCTCATGCTCACAGTTGTGGCTGACACTGTCGGCTTTAAGTAAACCTAAGCTGACTGCAAACCTGGCTCTTGGATGGGCTCTGCATTATCCCAACCAGAAGGCCAAGCAGCAAATGTATTATACCATTTTGTGCCATCTTCACTTCAAAGAAACAGTCCATGAATGTGTGACCAGGGCATGGGGCAAGAGGCTTTGGTTGGCATGTCAGGACTGCTCAGATGCCTCTGTTAGGCTGCCCAGGGTTCAGGCTGTTGCAACAGGTATTAGTTCCCTGTCTGTCCATCTGCTCACCAGGGCAGCATGCATGTCTGCTAGGGTAGGCTTCAGAGTGAGGAGCCTGAGACACATGGAGATGGACAAACAACATATATAGAACCGATACATACACAGCATAGAGATACATGTATATAGATTCCCCACTCCCGATACATGTAGAACCCTGACACACATGACATGGACACAAAATGCATATAGACCCTTCAGACATATACACACACAATATATGTAGAACCCTGATAAACACAGCATGGACATGCAACACATATAAAATGCATGGGCACATGTGTGCCCATGCACACACACACACACACACACACACACCACATACAACATGGATGTACAACACAGTCACATAAAACACAGCTATAACATTGATTTACCACACTCTCTCAGGTTAAACACGCAGAGCACAAGTACAGTATAACACGGAACACCACCGGTACATTGTGATGATTAGAGTTAGTGTGTACATGACAAAATCTAGGCTCATTGGGAGATGGGCTTCTGAGCATGCCCATGGCAGACTATTGTGATTGTACTAACTGGGGTGGGAGGAGTCTCTCACTGTTGGCAGTGCCTCTCTCCTGCTGAGATCTCTGACTGCATAGCTGGAGTAAGGGGGATGCTTAGCAGCAGAAACTCGCCACTCTCTGCTTCACAAACTCCTGCTGCCTGGGCTTCTTTACTGTGATGGATGATAGCCTTGAACTGGGAACCAAAATAAACTCATTCTTCCTTAAGTGTCAGGGTATTTTTATCACAGCAACAGTAAAAGAGCCTAAGACATACACACCGCATTGTCTTCGCATCAGACACACACAAAGAAATGTCTCCAGTCACTGGCATCTTAATGGTGAGATGGCTAGGGACACAGAGGACAAGGTTTATGGTGGGTGAAGTATTTTTCAAGTTGCAAAGACTGGCAGGCATAAGACTCCCATTCACCGACGTGGCAGGGGAAACAGGGTTTTGTTGCCATGGTGACGCCTGTGTTTTTCTCTGGGCAAGAGTGGGTCACCTGTACCTGTTCACATATGTCTAAAAGCACAGTTTTATTCAAGTGGCTCAGTATTCTATGTCATGATGGTCATCATTTAATAACACATGCTGAGTGTCTGCCCAGAGCAGTCTGTGTAGACTTGTCATGGCTCACAACTGGAGGTATAGACAGAAGTTGATTTAGCAGGCTCTCTATTGGTGGACGATGAAGGTCCTTCCTGGATGGAGATGCTGTAGCAAGGCCTGCCTTCATGAAGTTTTGAGCACATGTGCAAACACATATAAAGTAAACTGCTAGCAGTGGGCTTGTGTGTCAAGGGCGTCTTCATTTTAAGGGGATGTTGACTCTAGGCTGGCAGTATGGTTAGAGCTTGTCTCCATAGAGCACCCAGCCTGGGGCCCCCATGGCTCTCCCATTGTGAGAAGACTTCCCGTGTGCCAACAGAGCCTTCTGGCTTCAGCTTCCTCAAGAGAATCTTGCTTCATATTCTTTATCTTCCTGTGGTGTGTCTTTGTTCTTGTGTTTCCATTAAGATTTGCAGAACACCTCCCAGGTCAGTGGCATTGATCCCTTTGCATGTGAAACTACAGTCAATCTGCTGTCCTCTTTTCATTTTTATAGCGTGTGACTTTGTGTGAGCACAAATGATGCTACGGCTTTGGGTCTGACACGCATCATACTATCCTACAAGGGATCCTGAATGACTGGCTACTTTTCTGGTCTTGTGAGCCATCTCATGGACTACTAAATCCAATGCACTTTGGTCCCTCCCTGGATGCTTGGAATCCCTCTCTACTTACTGTCATCCATCCTTCAGGCATGTAGATGTGCATCAGTCATGGCTTCCAGACACCTTAAGCCTAGATAGGACCAGCCTTTCCCAGCCTCACTTTCCATGGTCATACACTCATTTTTCTAGACAAATGTCAGGATTATGGGGTAGAATTTTAGCATTCCCCCTCCCCCGACTCAGCTGAGTCCACAAGGGTGTGGGGAACTCCTGAAGCTTGGGTTCTAGGAATGCCTCCTTGGATCAGGAATGCTGGCCTGCTGGTCTCACTGCTGCAGTTCAGCAGTTGAGATGTAGGTACCACAGACCTGTGCTATCTGCTGGTCCTGAGGGTATAAGCCTGCTTTCTTAGCAATCTTACTTTTGTCATCTCCATCAGCGTGGAAGACATTTTTAGGGGTTGTGCATACTTGAGTGCCTTCTCCTAATGCAACTGGAGGGGGTCTCCCCTTACTCATCAGCCTTCCTGATGTCCTAAAACATAAGCAGCTGTAGCCCTCTGCTTGCTGCTGCCTGTTCCCAGTGTCAGGACTTTCTCCTTTCCTGTTAGAGATGTCATTCTTTTCAAGGCACTTCTTGATCAAGCCACATGAACTCAAGCAGAGATGTACTCACAGGCACACACAGATAAGTACACATGAATGAACCCAGACATGCATGAGTACACGTGCATACAGATAAGAGTGGAAGAGGTGGGCACAGCATCTCTGACCACAGTGACCACCACACATGAGACTGGTTCTGCTTAGAATCTCAGGTGGAGAGGGGCAGGAGGCCTCTGAAAGGGAGTCTCTGGCTAAGCCTAGAGTACCATGCCAAGCCCTCCATCCTCAAAGCTGCTTGGGTCATTCACTCTCTCACCTCAGTTACATTCATTACAATTTCTTTCATAACTTCCTAATCACCTTCCTTCATGCGCTTTTTTCCTTTTCTTCCCTAGAAAAGCAATTGGATTGCTTGGGAACAATAGAAAAGAATTTTAAAAGTTCATTTGCATGCATAAACAGAGCTAGTGGCCCAGTCTAATCCAAATACACAAGAGCAACTGAGCATCTCTGTAGAGGTATGTACAGAAGAGAATTAGAAATAAAGAAGATTGGGGGATGTCCATGTCCCAGCCTGTCCGGATTAATTGCATCCCTACTCCTTCCTGTGCCTCCCCTTCACCAGCCAAGCTCTCTCCCTTTGCCCCGGCAGTTGCTGACTGGCACTTGGGTAAAGAGAGCAGTGGACCCTTCGGCAGATCCCCATCTTAGATCAGAACTCCAGGATGCTTAATTAGAAATGCAATGAAAGACCATTTTGGGTAAGGGCAAACAAAGGCCACAGAAATCATCAAGAATCATGATGAGCAGAGATGAAACAAGAGACTCAGGCAAAAGGAAGGGATGCTGTGGAGAATGGTGTGGAGGTTCTCAGAAGTCAAAAACAACAGGGATAAATGTCTTCTATGAGTCCCCAACCACATCAAGGAGGATCAAAGAACCCTCTGAGACCGCTACAGAAAGTAATATCTTCTCCCAGGGCTAGTAAGGAATTATTCTCAGTCCAGTCCAGGAACAGGGACTGTATCATCGAACCTTCTATCTACTATCCCACCCATGCACCTGTTCTTCTATCCATTAATCTGTCCATGTACCACCATCTGTGCACATAAGTCCATCTACTCACTATTACATTTACTTACTACTCAACACACTATCCACCCACCCATCCATCTATCTATTTATCCACAAAACCACTCACCCACTTACCCAGCCTACTATCTATCCATCCATCCATCCATCCATCCATCCATCCACCCATTCATCCATCCATACATCTGCCCATCCATCCATCCATCCACCTGCCCATCCATCCATCCATCCATCCATCCATCCATCCATCCATTCATCCATCCATCCATCCATCCATCCATGCATCCATCCATCTGCCCATCCATCCATCCATCCATCCATCCATCCACCCACCCACCTACTCATCTACCTAAATATTCACTCACCTATCCAGTTAGCTATTCGCCCAGTTCACCCATATAGTTCCTCATCTCCATCTTTAGCTTAGCAGAGTGCACTGGAAGGACTGCCAGGGTATGGATTCAGCATCATGATATAACATGTGTACCTATGTGCCCTCCATTTCTGTGTCTTTTTCTCTGTCTTGGTCTCTCTGTCTTCCTGTCTCTCTGTCCCTGTTTCTGTCTCTGTCTCTGTCCCTGTCCCTGTCCCTGTCCCTGTCCCTGTCCCTGTCCCTGTCTCTGTCTCTCTCTCTGTGTGCGGGCATCACCGTGCCTGCCTCTCTGAGGTATTTCTGAGTGGGTATCTGTGGATCCCTGAATAGCAACTTCTGTCTCAGCTGTTGGTCCCATTCTCCTCCTGCCCAGAGCCACCTGGCAAATACTTAGTGACCGCCTGGCCTGTTGACTATGAAATAGCTCTGCGTTTGTTCATGTGAACATACCTTCCTCTTCCTCTCTCCCTATCAAAATACTTTTGTGGTTTGCCATTCTGTTTTGGTAACTGTCTTTGTTGGGAGCTTGGAAGATCTTAGGTTGGTTGGAGTCACCTCCTTCCACTCCCTGTCCCTGCTGTGAGGTTCAGCAACTCACCTAGCAGCAGCACCGGATGTGGCCCTGGTGCGCCTATGCATTTATTTATCTGGGGTCACGGTGCTTCCTGCACATGGCTGATGGCTTTGGCACTGGGCTCTGTGCTGTCCCTGTCAAATGCCCACATTTGAGTTTGGGCTCGGGACTCTTGTCCTTAGGCTCTGCCGCCCTGGTTTTGCATTTCTTTCTTCCCTTGATTCACTGGGGGTGACTTTTTTCTCTCTCTCCAAGTTTGGTGACTTTTAATTACAGTCTAATGTTCCCTGAACAACGGGTAAAGTGCAGGCCTCCAGGTGAACTTTGTGTGGCCTCTGCTAATTGCTTGGTGGCAGGGCCAGCTCAATTCTCTTTGCATACCTGGTCTTTGCGGGGGTGAAGAGTAGGCTGTCCAGTGAGTTCTGGGTTCAACCCGCTTGTGCCTGGGCTGCTGGCATGTGGCATCTCTGTGAGTGGGAACCTGACAGGGAATCTTTGTATTCTGTTCTGCCCAGAGCCTTATTGGAGAAGTGGGTCTGTCCTGTGAGCACCGTGATTCTCTGGCTCTCTCACTAACCCCTTGCCCTGTGCAATGCCCTAGCTCAACGCGGACAGCTGTGTTCTGATTTTCTCCCACTGTCAGGGTCCTGCCCCTGCCCAAACACTGCAGCTGAAACCATATGGCTTCAGGGCAGAGATGACCCTGACTTCTGTTTCCTCCCGCTGGGCTGACTGTCCCCAGTCTGGTCTCTGCAGGGACACCTCTGTCACAACTCTTGCGTGCACTGCAGTGACACACGGAGTTTTCCTGTTTTGTTTCCGTTCCACTGTTCTGAACCAGGAGGTCCATTTCATCCCCCTGCCTCTCGCCACTGTGGCCATTTAACATTTTCTTTTATTATTTTCCATGTATTTGTGAATGAAGCTCACTTCCCCAGGATTGATCCACCCAGGTCAGCGGGTCTAGGTACTGACAGAGCTGCTATTCCTTTGTGTGGTATTTTTGCAGGTTCTCTGGGGAAAGAAGTTCAAGTAACAACACCAGGAGCCTGGGCGGGAAAGGTTCCTGTCTGTCCCGGAACCTGAGCATCCCCGGAGTCAGACTTGGGCACCACCAGCCTGAGCGATCAAGCAGCGGAGGTAGATGTGCCCCCTGCAGGCCATGGCTTGGGTGGAAAGGAGGCGCCACTTCAAGCCCACAGGCGTGAGCCTCAGAGCTTCATTCTCATTGTGAACCTGCTGGCGTAGCAAGGACCCTTTCTTCTCTGAGCTATTTTTAGCTGTAATATGTTACCACACTCCACTTGTCTGCTAAATGAACTCATTTTTAATCAAAAATTGCTATCATTAATTATCAGCTGTGCAATCAATATTCATTTTAATTCAGTAGATAAAATCCACTCTTGTGTTCTACAACCCCTCCCTGCGTGCATTCACTCACTTTACAAAGAAATATTTTTCCGTCGGGGGTTCTCTTTATCATTAAGAGGTAGTCTGTCCTGTTACAATCTGTTATGAATGCTCCGAATCCATTTAATTTCACCTTTAAACGGCCACAGCGGTGAGGTCATCGGTGGTGTGTGTGTGTGTGTGTGTGTGTGCGTGTGCGTGTGCGTGCGCGTGCGTGTGCGTGTGTGTGTGTGTGTGTGATTGCATGTGTGTGGTCTCCAGAAGGGGAGGAAGGCGCTGACAGGAGGGTGTGACCTGGAAGGTGTTTATACATTGAATTGTTGGGGCCCTGGAAGGCTGGGCCCGGCACCTCCCTCAGGATAGACGCTGTGGTCATCTATACTTCCTCTCACCCTCACTTCCTGTTCTCTCGCCCCAGAGCCCACGCAGACGCAGATGGAGGAGAGGAAAAGATCAAACTAGCAGCTGTTCAGCCCTTTACAAGGTGGCAGCCAACTATGGCCATTGGGCAGGGAAGGATAGGGCATCTGCGCATGCTCACACTTGCGCATGCTCTTCACAGCTTCTCCCATTTCCGCTCCCATCCAAGGCCCCTGCCTTGGCCGTGGGGGTCGGGGTGGGGCATATGGGAACATCCTACCGCCTCTTTGTACTGCCTGAGTGACCACGTTGCTTGGGCTACTGAAAATGAGGAGACCAGGCCCCATCCACCAGCAGCAGAGATGCAGAGGCAGGGTGACTCAGACCACGGCATTTCCCCGTGCATGTGTCACGATGCAGCTGAGGCTCTCCAAAGGCTCCTTACAGTTCATCAGTGGTTCATAGACCCACCACACTTCTCCTTCCTGGGTTCACGAGCAAGCACCATTGCTGTAAAATTAGAGAGCAGATGTTGGAGAGCAGGTAACCGGAGTGTGTGCTATGTAAATGCACGGGCCTCACCTGTCCTCATTGGAACAGCAAAGCAAGATTCCTCTTTCCAAACCAGCTGAGAGATGTGGGAGCTGCTGCCTGTCCCTTGCCAGCTCCTGGTGGAAGGTAGTGTCAGAGACAGTATTTACCTAAAGGTCTGCAGGCAGGCTCTAATTACATAGAAACTTGCTGCTTATGTGGAAAGATGGGCAGGACTTAAGGGTCCTACACCAGGCAATTGTAGACATGGAGAGCCCCAGAGGAGTTACATTTGTATTGTGGGAGGAGCTAAGACATGATAACAGCCAGGGCACTCGTCAACAGTGCACACTGTCCCAGGATAGAAAGTGAGAGTGAATAGATAGTGCATTTTCTTTATGTTTTGAGCTGTTGTCTCTGTCCCTAGGGGAGGATGTAGTAGAGTCAGAGCCAGAGGCAGAGTTTTTTCAAGAGTCTTTATAGTGAGTGACCCGGGAGGGTCCATAGAGGGCAGCAGAGACACAGCCCCAGGTAGGTAAGAGAGGAGCTTGTCTATTCCCGGAGAAGCTGGTCCACATGGTTCAACAGCTGCAGCCCCACACAGGCATCCTACAGTCTCTCAGACACCTGCTCCTGAAACTCCTGGTGTGGGACAATAACAGTTTTGGCTTCGATCTGGAAGCTCTTGCATGCTGTGTGTACGGTAGGCAGGTGTTTGCTCGCTATTGCAGAAGTACCTACTGATGTTTTTGGGACTTTCCCTCTAGTGGTGCCTGTACCCCTAGGGTGCTTTAGGGTTAGCTCTTGTGAATGTTGTTCTGAGCTATGGAACAAGAACATGCAAGGGTCATGTGAGTACCCAGAGCAAGTACACATGCGGGGAAGGCATGTTTTGATCTCTGTTACCTCCCAGAAACAGTTCTCAAAGAGGCTGACCCTGCTGAAGAGCACGCCAGAGGCCAGTGGCTGTTGGGTCACCATGGCTGTGGCTTCTGTCTAGTGTGTGATGGTGTGGTGGCTCTGTGGGTAGGTTCTGGTGTCTCAGGGTTGCTTCTCTTTGGAGATGTACAAACCCAAGAATCTGTGTGTGTGTGTGTGTGTGCATGTGTGTATATTATGTGTGTGTCTGTCTGCTTCTGGCTATGTGTATGTCTGTATTTCTCTGTATGCCTGTGTTTGTGTGTATACACACATGTGTATGTTTCTGTGTGTATGTGTTGGTGTGTCTCTGTGTGTGTGTGTATGTATGTGCATGTGTGTATGTTATGTGTGTCTGTGTGTCTCTATGTGTATGGCAGTGTTTCTCTGTGTGTTTTGTGTGTCTCTGTCAATGTGTATGTCTGTGTTTCTCTGTATGTCTGTGTTTGTTTGTGTGTATACAGACATGTGCATGTTTCTGTCTCTCTCTGTGTCTGTGTGCTGTGCATGTGCATGCATGCTATGTGTGTGTCTGTGTGTCTCTGTCTATGGATGTGTGCATGTTTCTGTGTGTGTCTGTGTGTCTGTGTGTGTGTACTGGGCAAAAGATGTTATTTTGTGAAGGGCTCAATCAGAATAGCGTTTGGGCTGTTACTCTCTTAGTCCTTTGGGGGTCTTTCCACTTGGACCCAGGCCTCTGGCTGAGGCAGAGTTGTGAGTTCCTTATTTATGATTCGTCCCTGCTCCTGGTGGAAGGGCTGGGCTTAGTGTCTACCCCATGTCTGGGTTTTGGCTTTGCTTGTTCAGAGTGGCTCGGGGACAGTTTACAGATCTCTTCATAACTGAAGATCTTGCAGAATATTCTGCCATGTTCTCCACAGCTCTGGTCTTTGCATTGAGATCTTGGTTTATCTGGAAAGAAGTTTTGAGGGTGACTTGGAGGAATAGTAAGAGTTCACTTTCTTCTCCTCAAATCGATCAAACTCAATTTGGTGAAGAGACGGCACATCTTTATTCACCACGGGGGTCACCTTTGTCATAAGTTAACGAGTGTTTAGGACCTCCACTTTATTAATTGAAGCCTGTTTTTCTATGCTTGCAGCAATAGCGAGCTGCCTTAATTACCAGGCCTCTGTAATATGTTACCTTCAATTCCTAGTTAGCTAAGAGCTTTTAACAAGAACGGAGGCCGAGCCTTATGGAGTGAGCCTTGCATCTTCTGTGGAAACAGCGGGCTGGATTTTTCTCCTTTGCTGTCAACGGGGCAGAGTGCGTTAATTAATTCTTTTAAAGTTAAATTACCCTTGCATCGCTGGAATTAAACCTGCTTGATCATGATGCATCTTACAAACCGAAGAATTCAATTTACTAATATCCTTCTTAGGATTTTAACTGGCACTCATGAGAAAAATGGGTCTGCTTTGGAAGTGGACTGGACACCTTCCCTGCAGCCCTCCCCTCTTTCCTGCGGAGGCTGTGGGACCTTCCTGCTGTGCACATTTGAAGGAATCAGGCTTTGCCCACAGAACTATCTGCCTGGCAGAGTTGTGTGGGAAATTTTGCTTGCCCGATATGCAAGACTTCAGATTCTCCAGTTTTCCTCTCTCGGCCTAGTGGTCAGTGCTCAGAAATTGTTTTTCTCTTTTGTTTATTTCGTCCACATTGTTATCCTGACTGCCTGTGTTCATCCCCTCCTTCTCTTCAAATCTGCCTGGTGTTTTCTGGGTCCTTAGCGGCGATGCCAGCTTTCAGCCCTGCTTTGCTGAGCCACCTCTTTCCTCTTTGTCTTACCCATGCTGGTGAGCTGGCAGAAGCAGACTTTACACAGAGCCTGCTCAGACCTGGAGGATGCTCTCTGGTAGCTGGCTGTTTTCTCTTTCTCCTTCTCATTGGCTTCTGCATCCTTTGTCCAACTGTCCGATTGACCTGTCACCCATTCTTTGTAATTAAGAATCTTTTAGGGTCCTTTCTAAACATTAGCCCTTTATGCGTTACATTTCATTATTCTCCACTTGAAATATTCTCTGATTACCTTTGACCTATGGGCTATTTGATAGTGTTTTATTTAATTCCCAACTCCCTATCTTTAACTTACTGACTCCTTGGTTAAGTCTCTTGTAGATAAAATGACACTTAGAATAATTTTACTTCTGGGTGTGCAGAGACATCTTTATGGTGCACGTGGTCTGTTTGGCAAATATTTAAAGTGTCTATTATGTCTCAGAAAGGGAGAAGATAATGCCAGGCATAGACCATGCACACTCTCAGAGGAGTGAATCCCTGAAGACATTTATTCTTCATTAGCTGGGTCTGGAGGCTTTCATTTTGTGGTGGGAGGGGGTCTGCAGATGGCAGCTTTACAGATGGGAGATGCTGAGGAAACCCACTCTATGATTATAGTGCAAAAGTAGCCATTGGAAACCCATAAACAACACATGCTGCTGTGTTTAAACAAAGCTTTATTTACAAAGCGGGTGGAGGGTCAGCCCAACCTCTGGGTCTTAGCTTGTCCACCCTGAGGCTACTTCATCAGTTGGTTCATTTCCAGTTGCTCAGAGGCTTGTTAAAGACTCTGTTGATTCGCTAAGCCTCCTTTCTTCAGTCCTGTAAAATTTTTCTCTGATGGTTTTGGCTGATCGTTATTAGAGCAGGCACCTGCATCTGGAACTGAGTTATGTAGCAGGCAAACATTTCCATCACCACAAAATGCCCTTTGTTTCTCGTTAGTGCTTCTTGTTTTCAAGTCTCTCACCTAAGATGGAGTGACACCCGCTTCCTGGATTAGTGTTCATATGATACATGGCTTCTACCCTCAGTCTTTAATCTCTCACTGTTACATCAAAGATGTACAAAATTTGCACAGCATTTAGATGATTTTAGGCTGTGAATATTCTTGATTGAATGTATTATTTCCAAGATATGTAAGTTATAGGGTCTGTGATTTGGCTCAGCAGATAAAGATGTCTGCTGAGCTACTCTGATAACCTGAGTGGAAGGAGAGAATCTATTTCTGTAAGTTGTTCCACATGAGGGCCATGGCACATGTGTGCCTACACATATGTATCCTACACACACACACACACACACACACACACACACACACACACACATACATACACACAAATGGAAAATTTAAAACATATAAGTCATAATTATTGAGATGTGCTCTGTATTAGTTAGGGTTTTACTGCTGTGAACAGACACCATGACCAAGGCAAGTCTTATAAAAAACAACATTTAATTGGGGCTGGCTTACAGATTCAGAAGTTCAGTCCATTATCATCAAGGTGGGAGCATGGCAGTATCCAGGCAGGCATGGCGCAGGAGGAGCTGAGAGTTCTATGTCTTCATCCAGAGACTGCTAGTGGAAGACTAACTTCCAGGCAACTAGGATGAGGATCTTATACCCACACCCACAGTGACACACCCATTCCAACCAGGTCACACCTATTCCAACAAGGCTACACCTTCAGATGGTGCCACTCCCTGGTCCAAGGATATACAAACCACCACATGCTCCGACTCCCTCTTTTTGTTGTATCCTTTTGGACCAACAAGCCTTCTTTGCCCTTATTTTCTTGGGTTTAACTGTTGGTGAGCTGAGGGGGAAGGCTCATCTGCAGAGGACTGCCCAGATGGATGGAAGGACGTGCCTCGGAGAGGCTCCAGAGAGTCAGCATCTCACAAGGGCTGGCAGAGTGCTACAAGCACAGGGAGCTCATATAGGAAGTACATACTCTAGGACCAAGAAGCCTATTTTAGGGATAGAGACGGCAGAACGGTTCACTGATGCCCCCTGTAATCCACCAGTTTTAAAAGCATCGCTCCCAGCAGTATTCTTCATGAAGGCTAAGAAAGGGACGCGGCTGGAGGCCTGCCAGAGATAGAGGGAACTGAGAACTGTTTAAGGCTAAGTATTCTCACTGTGAGATGGTCTGTCACTGCTCTCAGCAGTGCGCCCAACCTTGCAAATAGGATGCACATGATGCCCAAAACTAAGCTGAGCTGATGGAAGTGACGATGTCGAGTATCTCTGGGGAGGGGGCATGGGGAGCTGAGAGCAGGGAGGGTTTGGGCTGTTGTGATATTCTTTTTATTAACTAGTTACTCTGCACCCCACATGGCCAAGTAGCGTTTCTGTATACACTTTTTTTTTTTTTTTACACAGGTGAAATGCTGTCTATAACTAATGAGAAAATAAATAAAAGGATCTCCAAAGAGACCGTAGGTCATTGCAATCTAAGATGTGGGAGCCTGAATATTATCAGATGATACAGAATGCAAAGTTGTTGCAAAATTCTTGTGCAGAATAGAGTAGTCACATGCCCTGGGCATCAGTGTGCATTTTTATAGAGCCATAAAAATGTGCCCAAACTGACTGATGAGATCCTTATTGTGTGTGCGCATGCGTGCGTGCATACACACCATGTAATCAAGCCATCCTGTGCTTCAGATCCCAAGCAATGACATAGAGATAGACATGTCATATGGTGATGTCACATGCCTGTTTTCTTGTCTTTCTGGATTTTCCCCATGTCCCATGTTGAACAGAAAGCCTGGCCCTGTGGTTTGCTTTGGTGACATCAAGCAGGGAGGGTGAGGCAGGAGGTGCTGTATTCTTCCTTCCTAGGGACGTGTGAGCCATTACAGGACTCATGTCTTGGCTCCACCAGTGGTGGTTGCAGAAGTACTCACTGTGGTGATATGGTGATGTGTGGAACTGAGCAAGCTGGCTTCTCTCAGGAGGTAAGTCAAGCCTGCCGTGTTAAGCACTGAGGTCTGGGTCCTGCTTGTTACTGCAGCAAGCCTCGTCTGTTCTGACTGATACAGTGGATGAGAGTTTGCAAATAGTAATCCTTGAGCTGACACGGCAGTTCAAAAGGGGCGGGCCAAGGTCAAGGAGTTCAAGAGGGGCGGGCCAAGGTCAAGGAGTTCAAAAAGGGCGGGCCAAGGTCAAGGAGTTCAAAAGGGGCGGGCCAAGGTCAAGGAGTTCAAAAGGGGCGGGCCAAGGTCAAGGAGTTCAAAAGGGGCGGGCCAAGGTCAAGGAGTTCAAGAGGGGTGGGCCAAGGTCAAGGAGTTCAAAAAGGGCGGGCCAAGGTCAAGGAGGATGGTCAGAGGAACAGATCAGTGGGTGTCAGATTACAGATGGATGGGAGCCTGACCAAAGCTCAATCAGGCATTGTGGACAGTTTATGTGCTGTTCATCTGAAAGGCCAGAAGGCTTGCCAGTTCCCCCATACAAAGGATGGCTGAGGGGACAGATATGTTTACTTTGATTTACACTTTACTCGATGTATTCCTGTGTTGTATGGTATGCTTTTAACAGGCGTAATTTCTATGCTCTTGTGTGCCAGTCAGATGAGTAAGCTTAATTTAAATTATACAAAGAGACAGGAGTGCTCTGTTCCATGCCTGTGTGGCACAGGAAGAACACGCCGAGAGACACATCTCAGATGACTTGTCTGTAATGGAGAAAAAAAAAAAAAAACAGATTAGCAAAGCCAAGGAACTCAGCCTCGGTCTTAGGAGAGTAAAAACAAAAAAAAAAACCCAAGAAACGCAAAAACCAAACAAACAAGAAAAGGAGGAAAAGGAGGAGGACGAGGAGGAAGAAGAGGAGGAGGAGGAGGAGGAGAAGGAGGAGGAGGAGGAAGAAGAGGAGGAGGAGGAGGAGGAGGAGGAGGAGGAGGAGGAGGAGGAGGAGGAGGAACCCCTAAACAAGCAAAGTCCATTTTTAGAAGGCAAAACTCATTCTGACGAAAGCAAAAGCTCTATCAGTTAGAAAAGATAACCCGGAGGCTTCTAGCCCACCATCCCACCTGTAGCTGTGGGCCACATGTCGTGAGGGATGCTGAGCTCTGTTGTAAGGGATAAACCTATAGTGAGTGCACAGTGTCAGGATGCACTGTGGGAGCCTGAAGAGAGAGCTGCCTTTGAGGAAGTTCTTACATCTACAGCCACCTGTGGAAAATCAGAGCCTGTGAGAAAGTTGGCTGTCGGAAAGGGCTGAGAGAAATCACTCTTCTGGAGCCAGGCCACAATGGCCACAGGGCTGTAGGGCGAGTCCTTGCCAGCATATAAGGGCTTTGGGGCTCAGAACTGGCTGAACCATGAAGGTCTCCAGGACAAGAGCAAGCACCCCTCCCCCGCCCTCCCCCCGCCCTTCAGCGTATTTTACAGACAAAAATAATCTAAGAAAATGTTTCCACATTGGGGCTGGAGGGACAGTTCAGTGGCTTAGAGCACTGGTTGCAGTTTCAGAGGATAAATAGGTTCAGTTCCCAGCACCCACTTGGTGGCTTACATCCACCCCTAATCCCAGTTCCAGAAGGTCTAATGTGGTTTTCTGAATTCCTTGTACACCAGACATACAGGTGGCACATGCATATATGTATATGTATATATGTGGATAAAACACTCATATACATAAAATAAAATAAATCTAAAAAAGGTTGTTACCCAGAAGTTTGCATTTTATTACGCAAACCTAGCAGAAGGTAACAAAATGCCAAAATAAAACAAGAATAAATCTGTGATGTAGGCTCACTTTGTGAGGATGCTGCAAAGAACCGCAAGCAAACGAGCAGATGGGCCAGTAATAAAACACACAGCCATGTTTAAACAGAGCAGCAACACACTCAAAAAAAAAAAAAAAATCAAGACAGCTCACATGAGCCAAGTCCGCCCCAAGAACCAAAGGGAAACAGTATGAATGGATCCTGAAAAATCTATGTCGACGTTAGCAACTTTTCCTATCAAGAACATTATGGAAAACAAGGACGGGGAAACAACACCTGTTTAGGCAGGCTGTGGGAAACAAAGCAAAATAGACACACGGTGGGGCCGTCTGTCACCACCGCCAGGCGGCGCTGTTGAGGAACTCACCGACTGCCACAAGATGGCGGTGAAAGAAAGACCAGACCTACATGGTGGTGGAGCATCCTGCACTATGCATGGCCTTGCTATCTGGGATCTCAACTGCACGAAGTCGGCTGGGCTCTGAAAATATCAAACGGAAAATACTTTGTAACTTTTAGAGTGGGTATGGTTCTGCGTGTGAAGCTGAAACCTTGGCCCCTCCCACTGGGCTCCAGTGGGAATGGCCCCTTTGTCCAATGTGTTAGTGCTGTGCCAGCTGTCCCCACTGCCCTCCTGTCTTTCAGGGAGCACCTGGCTTCTCAGTGCTGTATGCAAGGAACTCTCTTATTCTATTTAGTAGTAGCCTCAGTGTTGATTCGGTGATCATTATTCTGTTTTATGACTAGTTATTGTTATAAATCCCCTACTGTGTCAGATATGTAGATTAAATGTTGTCATATGTCCAGGAAAGAATTGTTTGTCTATATTTCTGTATTAGTTATATCTGCATTTATATAATCTGCATCTCTGTCCATTTCTTCTGTATAATGAGTATCTTTGTGTACATCTAGGTCATCTATGCACATTATCATCTGTCATCTATATTTACATCTGTGTCACTTATATCTTGATATCTATGTTATCCACATTATTTATACCATTTTTGTAATCTGTATCTGCATACTAGCTATACCTGTCATTGCTGTTTATATTGATGGCACTTAGATCATTTATATCTATGTTATCTATATCAGCTGTATCTATATAATGTATATCACTATAGTCATATCTTTTATAGCTATGTCATTTATATCATCTGTATCAAATGCAGTGCTGGCCTTAATCCAACTTGCCTATCTCTTGTGCTCTTTCTCAAATGTAGATGTCCTCATTTTCAGGGCCAGTGTCTCCTCCTTCAGGGCTCACTATTGAGCTGTCCACTTGGGGCTACTCACAGAGAACATAGCATGAGATGCCACCCTATGTGGCAGTGACCTCGATGTTCTGTTCAGTGAACATGTCAGATGCTGCCCCATTGCTCTACCAAGGTCTAGCATGAGATGACTTGCCCATCTTTGCTTGAAGATAGACATGAGGTCATAGACTCAGGAAGAGGAACAGGTGTGGCCACCAGGGGCTCAGTGCTGGTACCCCCTGTATATGCGGTACCAACCCTGAATGCATGGTAGCTCCAGGCCGTCATTGAAAACTCACAGTAGTTCCTCCCTCTAAGGCAGAGATGGTGCCTGAACACTAAAGACCTCCTCAACTCCTTCCAGGCTAGGGAGATCCCTGTGCCTATTTCTTGCCCTCAATGGTTTCATTTTTTAAGTGGTCACTCAGACATCTATCATCAGTTTTGGACAAGCCACCTCATCAAGGGCTGACCAGTATGAAGCCACTCTGATGTCCTTTCACAGAACCCTGAGGTCCTGCCAAACCAAGACTCGGGGAGTCTAACTGCTGAGGAGTGCTGATTTATTGTCACCAACTCAGCTCAGAGACTACTTGGCCCTCCATGGTGTGACACAAGTCGTGTATGGCCATTGTGCTGATCCTCACACTTGAAGTCTATGGCTGCTTCCCTTGAACCCTGGCTGCCTTGTCCCGGCAATCTCCCAGACTATAGGATGTAATGAAATATGACCTCTGGGGTTCAACCCTGGGTGTAGCTAGATAGGGCAGGCAGAGATGCCAACAGTGGTGTTGAGATGGGGCAAGGAGGATAGTAACTCTTCCAGAATGAGTCTTGAACCATTTCCTGCTGTCTTAGTTAGGGTTTTACTGCTGTGAACAGACACCGTGACCAAGGCAAGTCTTATAAAAAAACAACATTTAATTGGGGCTGGCTTACAGGTTCAGAGGTTCAGTCCATTATCATCAAGGTGGGAGCATGGCAGTATCCAGGCAGGCATGGCGCAGGAGGAGCTGAGAGTTCTATATCTTCATCCAAAGGTTGCTACTGGAAGACTGACTTCCAGGCAACTAGGGTGAGGATCTTATGCCCACACCCACAGTGGCATACCCATTCCAACCAGGTCACACCTATTCCAACAAGGCCACACCTCTAGATGGTGCCACTCCCTGGTCCCCACAGACTTGCTCAAAAACATGAGCCTATGGGGGCCATACTTAAACATAGCATAAAGCAAAATGCATTTAGTTCAACTTTCAAAGCCCTCATAGTCTATAGCAGTCGCAACAATGTTAAAAGTCCAAAGTTCAAGGTCTCTTCTGAGATTCCTTCAACTTAATTTAACTGTAATTCCCAAAGCAAGGCAGGAAACCAGCTGGGCAAACTCCAAACTCTGCATCTCCATGGCTGATGTCAAAGCGGTCTTCAGATCTCCACTCCTTTTTCATCTTTGTTGACTGCAACAAACTGCTTTCTCCTGGGCTGGTTCCACTCCCGGTTACAGCTTTCCTCAGCATGTATCCCATGGCTCTGGCATCTTTAACATCTTGAGTCTCCAAGGCAATTTCAATGTTACAGCTTCTTGTTTCAGTGTCTGGGATTCCACTTGATCTTTTGGACTCCTCCTAAGGGCTGGCATCACTTCTCCAGCTCTGCCCTCTGCAGCACTCTAAGCTCAGGTTGATCCACTCCACTACGGCTGCTGTTCTTGGTGATCATCCCATGGTACTGACATCTCCAATACACTGGGGTGTTCCACTCCATCTAGGCTTCACCAATAGCCTCTCATAGTCTCTCATAGTCAGGGTGCCAAGCCTCACATCCTTTGCATGACCCCTTCAGTCCTGGGCCATCAACTACAGCTGAGGCTTCACCTTCTCTGATGGCCTTCCCTGGCCTCTCACAGTGCTAAGCCTCAGCTTCTCTCCATGATCCCTTCATTCCTTCACAAGCAGTACCACCTGAGTGACTCTTACACATTACCAAGTCCAGCTGCAGCATGAGGTACAACCTTGGGTATCTCTGGAACACAGCTTCTTTGTGCTCCCAGAAAACAATTTCCAGAAGATTTCACCTCAATGATGCTGGTCTCTTCTTAATCACTGCTAATTCCTTAGCTCCAGCTAACCAGCATCAATTTTCCCAGTAGTTCCTTTCATTCTTAACTCTAGAGCCAGAGCCACATGGCTGAAGCAGCTGAGTTCTGCTGCTTGCATGACCCCCTTGTACTATTACATTGTCACTGGCTTTCTGTTTTCCAACTCCTTCACTGCCTAAGCTTGGCTCTCCTGGATCTTTCTCTGTAGATTGGCCTTGAGTGAGGAGATCAGCATGCCTGTATCCTGGGATTAAAGGTGTGTATCACCATACCTGGATCTAAATTTAGCTGGGTAGGATCTTGCCCCAAGGTCCTATTCCCTTAATCTTTTATCTCCTAGAACACAAGATTTTGCTCCATTTCACTTCCTGGTACCCCTTTAATACTCGAACCATATATTTTATCTTTTGCCTTTCTAAGCTTGCTATGTTTGTTCAAACTTCTCTTTGTGAGACTTAAACAGAGAACAAAGTCTCTGCTGGGCTTTTTTGAAACTTCCTTTGTCAATGCAATTAATGCAATTAATCCAAGTCTCTTCACCTTAGCCTCAGGCAGACTTTTCAAACAAGGGTAAAAAGTAGCCACATTCTTCACCAAAATACCACTAAAACAGTCTTTATGCTACATACTGAAATTCTTCTCCTTTGAAATCTCTTGGGCCAGGTCAACACAGTTCAAATTACTCCCAGCAACAAAGTCTTTCATATTCCTACTAGGATGACCCATTAAGCCCCATTTAAAGCATTCCACTGAGTTCCAAATCCAAAGTCCAAAAATCCACATTCTTTCTAATAAAAGCATGGTCAGGCCTATCACAGCAATACCCCACTCCCAGTACCAACTTCTGTCTTAGTTAGGGTTTTACTGATGTGAACAGATACCATGACCAAGGCAAGTCTTATAAAAAAACAACATTTAATTGGGGCTGGCTTACAAGTTCAGAGGTTCAGTCCATTATCATCAAGGTAGGAGCATGGCAGTATCCAGGCAGGCATGGCGCAGGAGGAGCTGAGAATTCTATGTCTTCATCCAAAGGCTGCTACTGGAAGACTAACTTCCAGGCAACTAGGGTGAGTATCTTATGCCTACATCCACAGTGACTCACTCATTCCAACCAGGTCACACCTATTCCTACAAGGCCACACCTCCAGATGGTGCCACTCCCTGGTCCAAGGATATACAAACCATCACACCTGCCCTTGGGCATCTCCTCCCCTGAGTCTTCATATCTCTATACTTTGTAGGGCCCAAGCTTCAGTCAATAGTTCCCCCCCTACTCAACTGGGCCCCTCAGTTCTAGAGCCCAAGGGAGGCATGGAATTGAAGGGGCTGGGGACTCAAGGGCCAATCTGCCTTCTGATTGGTTCATTCTTCTGTCACTTAGTCGTTTGTTCTTTCAATAATTTGCATAATGCCCCCCTCCCCCCAGTGGACACTCTGGTTGGTGGAACAAAAGGATGTTTCTTGTTTGTCCTCCTCTCATCTTCCCCTTGGTGGGAGGGATGGAGACGTCTTCAGCAGTCTGTTTGCCTCTCAGGCATCATCAGAGGGAGAACATATTAATGACTCAACCCCAGGTACTTGGAGGAGAAATAGGAGGCGCTCATGCTTACATGCAAGTGGAGAAAACCAGGCCACTGAATGTGAGTGACAGAGCCAGGTCTGGTCCAGGCTCTGTGAACGAGGATCTTTGGATCCTTCATCATCCAGTGGCAAGGCCCCCTGGGGCACCTGGGCCCCCACTGGCTTCCCTTCAGGGTTGGGTCAGACCCAGGCCTGTAGAGCCTCTAACAGCATTCTCCTTGGTCCCACAGTCCTCAAGGATGTGGCTGTACCAAGTGATTATTTTCCAGTGAAGACTCTGGTGGTCATCACACAGACAGAAAGGAGACTGCCCTTCTGTCAGCAGCTGACCTCCACAGAGAAGATGAAACTTTCCTTTTCCTGTTTTGCTTCTTGGGGGATTATTTTTATCTGGAGAGAGGGGGAAATCACACCTAATTAGGCTTTGTCCCTGCCAAGGAGCTAATTGCAATCTCGGAATATTTTGCTTTTTCTGAGCCATGTGGTAAGTCTTTTAATTACTGTCTACAGATCTGTCACTGTTGTCAAACGATAAATCACATCTCCCTGTGGCCACAGATGACATCATCACAACTGAGCGTTGTTCGTCCTTGGCCTTCCCCTTGGGTGACCAATGTCTGGAAGTCACTAGACAGCCTTTCCTCAGAGGTCAAATCTCTTAATTTACTCAATAATTAGATTTCCATAAAAATCAAAGAAGGCCACCGCGGACAAGTGACAGCCTGTCTGATGTTTGTGACCCGCACACCTTGACTACTCTGTATGGGTGGCTCTTTATATCTTAATGAAAGAAAGCCAATTAGCTATAAACTGATTACTGAAACAGAATCAGGGTCATTTCTTTGCAACAAATCAATCAACAAAATGCTAATTACAGATCGTCGTTTCGGCTTAGATTAATCTATTAGTAATTAAAGCGAAGTGCAAACCCAGCCTCGGACTTAATTGTAGCCAAAAGGCACAAACGTCTTTTTCTTGACCGGTAAGATGCTGTTATTTAGCTTAATGTAGACAGAAAACCCATTAATTGTGTAGGACATTCATGGGTCTAATAACATTTTTAGAGGCGGTCTTTGGAGGCATTCACGAGGAATGTAACTGGGGTTGTACTTTGGAAAGATGGGCATCTTCTTTTGATTCGTTTATAATTGAATTTGCATTTTTATTGTGCTTGTAAAAGCAGATTTTTTTTTCTAGTGCAGAATAGTAAATCTTAGGGCCTAACTCTCAGCAGGCCCATTGAATTCCTCTCTCACAAAGGACAGCAGGTGTGTGGGTGAGGTCATAGTGGCACTGAGTACATGACTCCCCAGGGGGAACACTCCCTTTGAGCCTGGGTGGGTGGGACCCTCTAGTGTGTCCAGAGCCATCTCTTTGTTTTCTTGTAAAACCTTTTTTTATTGTTTATTTATTTTGTATATGTGTGTACATGTTCTCCATCCCCACCCCTCTGTGTACTTGCATGCATGCATGTGTGCGTGTGTGTGTATGTATGTATGTATGTATGTATGTATGTATGTATGTATGTGTGCCTGTGTGTGTATGTGTGTTTGTAAGTAGTGGACCAAGGTCAACCTCAGGTGTTCTTCCTTTTAATTTTGGAAATAAAGTTTCTCACTAGCCTGGAGATCACCCAGTAGGCTGGACTGGCTCACCAGTGAGTTCTGGGGACACTCCTGTCCCAGCTTTCTCCATGCTGGGATGACCAGTGCCTGCTATCGTTCCTGGGTTTTTTCTGTTGGTGCTGGGGGTTGAACTCAAGTCCTCCTGCTTGCGCAGAAGGCGCTCTCCTAGTTGGCTTTCTACTGCTGTGATCAAACACCGACCAAAAGCGACCTGAGGTTTATTTGGCTTACAGGTTCCTGATCATTGTCCAGGGAAGCCAAGGTGGGAACTCCAGGCAGGAGCTTGGCAGAGACCAATGCAGGAATACTGCATACTTGCTTGCTCCCCTGGCTTACTCCGCTTTCTTACAGGACGACTCAGGACCAGCTGCCCAGGTGTGGCACTGCTCACAGAGGGCTGGATCCTCCTTCTACACCAATTAGCAACAAGAAAATGCCCAACAGGCCAGTCTGCAGGAGGCGACTGATTCTTCAGTTGATGTTCCCTTTCCAAGATGACTCTTGTCCTTGTCAAGGTGACAAGAGCAACCAACACTGGCACTTTGTGGACTGGGCTGTGACTCTTCCGTTGTTTGGATTTATAGTTTTAGAACCTAACTATGCTGAGGGCTTTGCTTGACAGATAAAGAAACTCAAAGTCAGGGGGCTTTCCTGCTTGATGTCATGTGAGTCACTTGGACACATGACCCCTGATAATGACTCCTTCCTGATAATGCTTAAGTAAGAGGGCTTGAGAGAAGAGGAGATCTGTGTGGCTGGATATTGAAACCATCCAGAACTTGATGACAAATGGCTAGGAATGTTAGGAGCAGAATCACCAGTGGACTTTGAGAAGGCACTGGGGGTTGGGAAGTATCTTCCATATGTGGGGTGTGAAAGGCCACATCGCCTGCCAGGGACCAAGGGCCTCAGCAGACAGCAGCTGGGAAGTATTCTGTGGCTCCCATCCAGACTGGGGTTGCTGCAGGGGAGTCCACACTGGCTTCCATTCTCAGGCTGTGCTGCTGCTGACTTGGTTTCGTTGATTTGTGTGTTTAACAATGGCACTTGTGTTCTAAGAAACAAAGGGACATGGAAGGGTTGGGGCGATGGCTCAGTGGTTAAAGTTCCTGGCATGCAAGCATGAGGACGGGAGTTCAATCCCCAGCACCCACATAAAATCTGGGTGAAGCAGCATATATGCCCATAGTCCTAGCATGGGAAAGGATGACCCAGGTAGTCTCCTAGGGCTTGCTGGCCATCCAGTCTAGGTGCATTGGTAAGCCCCAGGTTCAGTGAGACACCCTATTTCAAAAGCATTAAGTGGAGAGTGCTTGAGGAAGACACCCAGTGTTGACCTCTTGTCTCCAAATACACACACACACACAGACACACAGACACACACACACACCCCTCTGGGGTAAGATATGAATACCTTGCTGCTCACAGACACTCGCCTGTTGCCCCTAGGAAAGGGACAGCCTCACACCAACACAGGTTTATTACATGTGCCAAGGCGTTTTGTAGGTGATCCCTTGCAGAGTGACAAGTGAGATCCATGCTTTGGAGTCCTTCAAGCACCAGTAACCAACCCCAGGATTCGGTGAGCAAGTTAGTTACTTTGTTGTTGTTGTTGTTGCTGCTGCTGTGATAAAACACCATGACAGAAGTGACTTGTAGAATGAAGCGGTCTATGAGACCATCGTGGTGGGGAGGCCTGGGAGCGATCCGAAGGTATAGCGGCTGGGAGCAGGAACTGAGAGCTCCCATTCTCAACCACAAGCAGGAAGGGGGGGGAGAGGAAAGTGGGGGCAAACTATACACTTCCAAAGCTCTCTTCTAGTGATGAACCTCCTCCAGCCAACTGGGGAGCAATGCCCCAGCCTGGAGGACACTCTCACTCAGACCAACACCAGGAAGAATGTGGTAGACCAAAGAGAACCAGGACCTGGGTGGAAGGTAGATGAGTTTTCTCAGAGCAAGTCTAGGGCTGAGATGGCTTGGAGCTCAGGGGCTTGGGACAAAGCTGGCGCTGAGAACTGTACAGACTTTGGGGGTTCTCACAGAAACGGCCACCTGGGACCATGTCTTTGGCAGCCTATGATTTACTTGGTTCAACTCATGCCCGTTGATGAGGTATCTGTGTGGACACTTTGATCCCCATTTAAAGACCGCCCCCCAGAAGTCTTCTCACTGAGGCTGGACACAGATTCTCCTTGTGAACTAAGTTGTGATGGGTTGACCAGAGAACCCACATGCGGATACATTGTCACACTTGTGGACAAGGAGGGGGTTCTTGGTGGACTGGGAACTTTGGGGAAAGATTCTGTAAGGACAACTTGGTTAGTTGAATGCGACAGAGAATTTAGAGCCCTGGGTCCTTCTGTAGGTGGCGGTAGTACCTAGTGAGCCTATAAGCCATGAGCAAGAAGGAAGCAAAGGATCACATGAATGACACACAGACAGGAGACTCTCAGGTGTTTTTTCCATTCAGGACATAGACCTTCTCTGGTGGAAACCTTGGATGAAGAAGCTGGTTCGAGGAGGCTGACCAGGCTAGCAGTTCCTGGAGGGGTTCACTGACATGGGTACCCAAGGTGGGGACATTAGCATGGCGGGGACTGGTTGCCTGAGGTGACAGGTCCTTGCTCTAAGAGTTGGGTTCCCTCTTCTTTTTCCTAAATATTTAAGGTGAAGGCCCTGGGCTGTAAGCTATAGAGTGTAGCAAGAGGTGAGAGGGTTTTAACATTCACCCCTTCTGCGTTCAGAAAAGTGTACCTCATCCATGAAACAACAATAATACCCCCGAGTAGCCAGCTAGATACCTTGGACTTGAAAATACAGTTGCCGATGTAAATAAACCGTGACCCCATGGAGCCCTTTGTGCATTATCCTGACCACCACCCTGTAGCTCATGGGATCTTTACTTTGAACCTTTCCCAGTCCCAACCTTCAGCCAGGTGATGGGTAGGGAAAGTCAAGGGCCATCAGAACAGCCATCAGAACCACACCCCCCCGGGGGCATCTCAGCATCTGCCATCTTCCCCATGGGATGTCTTCTGAAGCCACCGACAGCCCCAACAGTGGATACCCTTGTCTTATCCTAGCAGGCACTCTGTTTCTTGGGTCCATCTCTCCTCTTTCTTGCTTGCTGTGGTAGCTGTGTTCTTGACAGTGCCTCCAGGTCAGGTAGGTGGAAATATGAGGAGGAGGGTGGGGTGGGACACTAAGAATATAGGCTATAACAGTAAGTATAAGCTGTTGTCACCAGAGGGTAGAGGGTGGATAAGTAGGTGGAAGTATGTGTTAAGCCCTTACGTCTCTGCTGAGCCTGCTCCAGGACTCTGCTTTGCTCTTTCACTCTGAGGACCCAGGTTGTCCTTGTTTATCAAGTGACCATGGGGGTAAGTCTAGGGGCAGGGGGAGATGAGATACTTTTAGAGTCCATCCCTGCTTCCTTGGGCCTGAAGGGAGACTGGGTCTTGACGCCAGGAGGGGCAAAGTTGGCTTCTTATTGCTTGTTTCCTGCATCTTCCTTCAGTTGTTTCAAGCATGATGGAGTCAAGCATGGCTCCTAGGACCTTCTAGGAACAGGGACGATGCATCTGCCTGATGCATATATGGATAGCTCAGAGATGCTCAAATTTCACATGTTGTGCTGATGTGCCATGGGCCAGGCTGAGGAAGTTCCTGCTATGAAGATCTGTCAGGGATTCGGAGTCAGAGACAGACCAGAGTTTTCCACATGTGACCTTACCATCAGCCTGAAAGGACAGAGACGGGATTCAGGGACATCCCTCCCTCCAGTGTGACTGAATACTGGGGCCTGTTGGCTTGGACCACACCTCACAGTGTCGGGGAGGGGTGCACATGCCTGCCTGCAGCCTGGCCAGCCTGGTGTGCCCACTCAGAAGGCAATCTCAGAGCAACCAGAAATGCATTCCTGGCTCCCATGCCATCTGTGTTTGCCTTTTGTAAACTCACTGGTGTTTCTCCTGACCAGGCGGGCTCAGTGACCTTGCTGGGCAGGGGGGAGGTGAATGAATGCACTGCCCACTGCCACTCTTGGGGACTGAGCGAGGAAGCGGGATGTCCAATAGGCAAGCAAAGAAGATGGATGACTGCTTAGGAAAAGCTGGAATGCTCCGATCTCCGATAGGAGTGCTTGCAATTTGCATTCATTAGCAAAGCAGGGCGATTACAGTTATGATTTAGGGTGCAAATCAGCATCTGCATCCCAGGGCTGGGATGAGCGCTCAGGCAGGGAGAGGGATGGGGAGCCCTCAGGGGTCTCGCTCAGCGGGAGGCTGTGTCTCCAGGGCTGATTTCCAGAGTCGTTTTACTTATTTATTTTATTCTAGTTGGCGTTTTCTTTCTTTCTTTCTTTCTTTCTTTCTTTCTTTCTTTCTTTCTTTCTTTCTTTCTTTCTTTCTTTCTTTCTTTCCTTTCTTTCTTTCTTTCTTTCTTTCTTTCTTTCTTTTTTATTGTTTTAAAAAGATTTATTTATTTAGTATATGTGAGTACACTGATGCTATCTATCTTCAGACGCAGCAGAAGAGGGCATCGGATCCCATGACAGATGGTTTTGAGCCACCATGTGGTTGCTGGGAATCGAACTCAGGACCTCTGGAAGAGCAGTCAGTGCTCTCAACCGCTGAGCCATCTCTCTAACCCGTGGTGTTTTGTTTCTGGACATCGAATTTTGCTATGTCGTACAGTATGGTCTCAAGCTTGACATCCCCCTGCCTCAGTGATCCCGAGTGCTGGGGCTTACAGATTTGTGGCACCTTATCAAACTGAGGTCTGCTTTCTGAGTCAGGGAGAACTTGTAGGGAGTCCCGGGAGCATCTTCAGAGCTAGGAAGTGCTCAGCAGATGAGGCAGCTCAGTGCCGGCTCTAAGGTCTACCTGGCATCATTTCGCCTCTTTGGATGAAGCAGAAAACAGTAACAATACAAACCCACAGTCCTCGGTGAGGCTGCACTGCTTCCTTGTGGGTTTTCCTTCCACTTCCCACACAACTGCTGATTCTCACCTGCGACCATCTGGGAGTCCTGGGAGATTCCCTTGGGAGCGCAGTTCCCATGCTGGGTAAGTGTTCTCTTTAAAGGGTAGGCTGGCCAGAAGGTAGGCATGATGCCTGCCTTATTCCTCTGAGTGCCATCAATGGTGTGGCTGAAGTTGTCAAAAAAAAAAAAAGTGTCCCAGCTATGCGTGCCCGTGTGTAGTTTTATTGGAAATCAACTTAAAAGTAAAACCAGGCTGAAGTCTGGCTTGAGTTGGTGCTTTTGAATACAAGCATCATCTGTCCCACTTCTAACAGATGATGTTCCCCAAGTATGAACCAGTGAAGGTAGCTGTTACCCCCCTCCCAGGCCAGTCTCACAGCAGGGTGGCAGATCCCGTCGGGCCCATAGCAGGGCATTAAACCCTTCAGGGCCTCAGCTTATTTTTCTCATAGGAGAGCCCTATCTTTTTTGGCTGTGAATGTCCCGGTAGTGTCTCTTCACGGATCAGCAGAGTGATTTTACCCAGAATGTGGGACAGAGTACTGCTGACATTGTATTGGAACAGAGAGATGCCTCTTGAAGTTTGGAGGAGAGGGGGGGAAGGCCCACTGGAGAAGTGAGGAGTGTAATTAATCAGAAAATTAGCATTTCAAAGGGATGTGGAAGCAGGCTGAGTTTGAGGCGTGAACTTGCTGAATAGCTGAATAATGAGCTGTGATAGGGTTTCTGCTGCCCTAATGACTCTATGCCCTCAAACAGTTAGGGGCTCCACTTTATCCACAGGAACTGTCTTTGGAGGCTAGGCTCTCCCAGATAGTACCAGAATACTGACCAGAAACCCAGATTGCCAGGCAGGATAGGGCTGGCTTGATGGGAGTGGGCAGGGATGGCTCTATATGAGTTTGGGGGGTGGCAGGGGGAGGCTGGGGGTATTCTAGTGCATCTGAAGTCCTTTCTCAGTGCCTGCGTGACTTGCTACTGCTTCTGATCTCTGCACCACAGGCCCAGCCATGTATCCAGTTGGCCAAGGAGGCCACAGACCAAACTGGACACATGGCTTGCTCCATGGCAAGATTGGCTTCTGGTTGACTGTGGGCAACCCTTCCTCGCCTTGGTGGAGGCTTCATTTAATCTCAGTCTCCCAGATGGTGGGTTAGTTTTCCCTGGTCCCCAAATGAGCGGCTGCTTTCAAAGGAAGCCACTTAAAACCCTAAACAGCCTCTGTTGTGAATTTCAAGTTTGGAAATGGGACAAACGGCGGGTGGCTGGTTTGTTGTTTTGCGTGTGAAATTATTTTCATACATCCACTTGCCATGTGTCACCAGCAGACCAAAGCTTTGCCTCAACAGCTGCTCAAGAGCAGGCTGGGATCTGGAAGGCAGCAGCTCCTGTGGATCTGAGCAGGTTTCCTTTCCATCTTCTCCTGGTGGGTCGGGGGATGGAGGGGTTCCTCTGCTGGGAGTCTGGAGCGGGGAAGAACAAGCACTCGCTCTGTGAGGTACTGAGGTTACATCCCACTGAGGGTGGCTCTTCTATCTGTGTGATGGTTTGTATATGCATGGCCCAGGGAGTGGCACTATTAGGAGGCGTGGCCTTGTTGGAAGTGTGTCACTGTGGAGTGTGGCTTCCCCTTATCCCTATCTGTCTGGACTTCCCTGCTTGTGTCTGTGTGACTAGAGAGGTCCACAGGCATAGGGCATACAGCCTAGCCCCTGACCTAGGGCTCCGTTCTGCTTCTCTGCAGAGATATTTCTGCCATCCCAAGCCCAAGTAGGATGCCTCTGCAGGGCACACTTCTGCTCAGTTTCATGGAGCCTACCCCAACCCTGCCCTGCACACTCGAGCACCTCATGGGTCACCTGGTGGCCTGTTTTTAGGTCACCCTGCATCTAACCATAGGAGAATGCAAAGGCCTAACTTCTGGGGACAGTTTATGGAACATGTGGGAGCGTGTGAATAGTGGTGGCACCTCTGGACTGAGGATAGGTTGGGAGTGTCTTGTCATCCAGAGAACAGATCACAGAGGGAAGTGACCTGGGGGTGGGCACCAAGGGTTCCTGCAAGCTCCTAGCAGGGAGTCAGGCACAACACAACAGCATAAGTTTCCATCTGAGAGAGATATGGGCAAGGGGTGGAGCAGGGAAGTGACTCACGATACTGGCAACCCCAGAGTTGCAGCCCAAGTTGGGGAGACCCCACTGATTATTCTGCCCACTAGGTGACATGACAGAGATTCTGAGTCCCATATGCAGGCCAGGCAATGTAGAGGCTGAAGTTTGTCTGGTTACAAGGCTGGGATGCGCCTGGAACTCTTTTCTAAATCCATCACAAAAATGCACTTGGCCAAGTCTACATGAATTCAAGGGAGGAAGGAGGGCAAGTCCTGAGACACTTGTCCTGAAAACCCAGCATTCCTCAGTGGCAAACAGAAGCCAGTGCAGTGCCTGCAGTATGCTCAGTCGGCTGTCCTTCGTGGTCAGACACAGATGAGAGGGACAGCATAGACATGCGTGTAGAGGACAACAGTCGGGAGTCGGTAGGAAGGAGAGCTCGGGAGTGGGTTTCCCAGACAGAAATAGCAATGGAGCACTGAGTGTGCTCAGGACATTGAATAATAGGATTAATTAAGGAAAATGTGGTCTCGATTATATGTGTGCAAAACCCCACAAAGAAAGTGGAGAGTAAGCAAACACAGAAGTGGATGCTCACAGTCAGCTATTGGATGGATCACAGGGCTCCCAATGGAGGAGCTAGAAGAAAGTACCCAAGGAGCTAAAGGGATCTGCAACCCTATAGGTGGAACAACATTATGAACTAACCAGTACCCCGGAGCTCTTGACTCTAGCTGCATATGTATCAAAAGATGGCCTAGTCGGCCATCACTGGAAAGAGAGGCCCATTGGACTTGCAAACTTTATATGCCCCACCCAGTACAGGGGAATGCCAGGGCCAAAAAGGGGGAGTGGGTGGGTAGGGGAGTGGGGGGGGGGTGGGTATGGGGGACTTTTGGGATAGCATTGGAAATGTAAATGAGGAAAATACCTAATAAAAAATAAAAAAAAAATCACACACACACAAAAAGAAAGTGGAGAGTAAGGCAGTTCGACCATGAGAACCTTCGAGGAAACATTATGATAGCTAAGCAGAGTCAGAGGTGGTGGGGCTAGGAGCAGAGACTGAGGCCATGGAGGCTGAGTGGAGACCAGCTTCAAGCTAGGACAGTATTTGAGCCACATGTGAGACTGAGGCCCATCTCAACTGAATAAGATGAGAAATAAAAGTATTGAGATTCCAGGAATGCAGATAAATCAGGGCTTGGAGGAAATCTCGTAGCTTTAAGTGCTACTGGTAGAAAAAGAAAGATTGTTTAAAATTGGTAATTTAAGTTTCAGCATAAGCACACGGAGAATGAAAAAAAAATTCAAACGTAAAGAGAGAAGATAAATAAAATATGAGCCACGGGTTGATAATACATAAAAAAAATCGCTCTACAGAAAAATAAAAGAAACACAATAGGGAAAATATGCATAGAAATGTTAGGGAAATTTATAAATGTCCATCGAGGCGAGAGGCTTCTGAGATCAAGTGCAGTGTCCATTAAAGAAACAAATGAATCCCCACCCCCAGACCCTTGGGACTCTGTGATGAATTTAAGAAAGGAAGACTTGGCATGAGTGACCCCGGTTCCACAGAGGAAGAAAGGATGCATCTGCTTGTCTCTTGAGATCATCAAAACCCTTGGTACCCCATCGAAGACAGAGAGCAAACTCCAGGGTGGTTGGGAGAAATTAATTATCTATCATGTCTATGGAAGAGGCCCACAATGCATCAGCAAAAGCTAGCAGCGCGTGACATCCGGACAGCCCATACTGGCCAAGGGATTCTCATCCAGGAAGTCAGAGTGGGCTCAATGCTTAAAAACTTGTAGCTGGGACTGTCCGGGAATTCTTCAATGGGTCCCCGAGTTTGATGCCCAGCACCCACAAAAAAGCCAGGCATTGGCAGCACTGGGCAGGTACAGAGACAGGTATATCTTGAGAGCCCACTGGCCACATAGCATAGCCAAATGGCACGCTTCTGGTTTAGTGAGAGACCCTGCCTTAAACAACCCCCCTCACCCACCCAGCTCAGCCTCCCATCCCCCTTTCCTGGGGCATCAAGTCTCTACAAGATTAGGCACATCCTGTCCCACTGAGGCCAGAGAAGGCAGTCCCCTTACATATGCGAGGGAGGCCACAGACCAGCCCATGTATGCTTTTTGATTGGTAACTCATTCTCTGAGAGCTCCCAGGGGTCCAGGGTAGTTGACACTGTTGGTCTTCCTATGGGGTCGCTCTCCCCTTCAGCTCTTTCAGTCCTTCCCCCAACTTCTCTATGAGGGGTGGGGGGGCTCAGTCCAATGGTTGGTTCTAAGTATCTGTATCTGTCTCAGTCAGCTGCTGGTAGAGGCTCTCAGAAGGCAGCCATGCTAGTCTGTCTGCAAGCACAACATGGTATCAGTAATGGTGTTAGGGTTTGGGACTCATAAGTGGGATGAATCCCTAGTTGGGACTCAGATGATTTTGAAAGGCGAAAATCCTCCTATCCAAGCCTTGTGACTATTCACATATATTTTGAGCTCAGGTTTCTGTGTGAATAACATAGCATTTCTTTCTTTATTTAATAAAAATATAATTGCATCACTTCCCCCCACCCATGTCCTCCCTTTCTCAATCTAAGGCCTTCTCTTCTTTAACCACTATTGTTATATATGAATATTAAAGATCTACATATAAATGCAATGTACTGAGTCCACTCATTGTCTCCCGCATGTACATACTTCTGGGGCTGACCATTTGGTAGTTGATAGCCAATAACCAAACAGGAACTCGTTCCTGGGGAAGACTAATTGCTCACTTTGCTCTCAGTTTTGAAAAATTCCTCTGTTCTGATTCCAGGATTGAGTCTCCCTAGGCCTGCTCTGGGGGTTCCCAGAGGGAGGCTGGCATGAAGTCACGGGCCCTAATGTCATGCTTGTGATTGAGTATGGTGGCTTCCTTGTGGCTTCTTGCAATGGTGGGTCAGGAGTTCTAGAGGCTTCTTTACTTCAGTGCCACCATTTCAAATGTGTCATGAACCTCAGAAAGACATTTCAGCCATTACTGGACATGTGCCCATCGGGTTGTACCTGGCAGTTGCCATGGCTTCCCTTGTATATGTAAGCTCTTTGGCATCCTCGGTGGAATAAATCCCTGAGGCTTTCTCTGTGTATCTGATAAGTGAAGTAGATTGTATGTGACCCCGAGAGGCACACAGAAAGTGAGTCTAGGCCCCTGAGAGAGGCTCCCAGGATTGGGATGGAACAAACGTGGCTCTGTATAAGGCAAGGATGCATGGTCATGGTGCTCACCTCCGTGGAGAGGATCAGAGGGCATGGTGGATATGCAGTTTCTTCCTTGGCACCAAATGAAGAATTTTGCATTTCTTAAGTGCTTTTTATTTCCATAGAGACCAGTCTCTATCACACACAGTCTGTATCCCTGCCTGTGTGTCCCTCTCTCTGGGCTCTCTGTCATCCTGTCTATAATTCTTCTTTGCCCTGCCCTGCATGTGTGTCCCTCTCTCCAGGTTCTGCCTCATGCTTTCTCTAAGCTCACTCTGCACTGACTTAGTTCCCTAACTTTAGAACCCTGCCCTGGCATCCAGACGTTTAACCATGAATAATAAGGAATGCTGGAGACCTGTTTCCCCATGTCCACACACCCAAGCCTCAGCTCTCTTTCTGTGAATTGGGGGAAGAGCTCGTCGCAGTACGTCCTCAGCTCTCTGAGGGCCGACTGGGCAAGTCAGGTTTTGTGTGTGAGGTTCCTAGAGAGAAGTCACCTGGAACATTTGCTGTTAGGTGGTCTCCCCACCGGTCAATGCTAGATACTTACAGAACCCAAGGAGAGGCTAAGGAGCACTAGCAGGCAACTGTAGGATGAAGGAACCACCGGGATTCGTTTTTCTTTTTCATTAACTGGAGAGTGGAAAGTTCAAAGGAAGCGTGGCTACCAGTGTGAACCATCCCATGAGACAGGGTAAGGAAGAGGGACTTGGGGGATACACCGTGGAGAACATGATGAAGAAGGCAAGGAGAGGAGGTGAGAGGGAGGGAGCACGAGAGGAAGGGAGGAGTGTAAGAAGAGAGGAGGGAAGGGGAGGAGAAGGAGGAGGAAGAAGAAGGCATCAATTGACAGACTGCCTTCAGCTGCAGTGTTGACAGGAGCCTACAGACATTTCAGCCATTACTAGATGTGTGCACAAAGGCAGTCCCACCAGGTTATGCACAGCTGTAAGCACAGACACCTCCCCTTGTCCACACGGTGGAGCAGGGGCCAAGGAAGCCTGCCCCTCCCTGTCCCACAGAAGGATGGACTCAGATGGAAGAGTTCATAACTGGGCAGGCCTTGGTACAGGTGAGTCTAAGAGATCGTGATGGGCCATTGTCATTAGATAGTCACTTATGGACTGGGTGGAACCTCTTAACTCATTACCTCCTGGGCATGAAATAGTTAATCCTCATCACACCATGGTGAGTGGCAGACCGGTGGATACCAGTGTGACAGGGCAAGTGGAGAGTGGCCTCATGGCATGGGTGGTGAGTGCAACCCCAACCGTCTCAGATGAGCCACTGAAAAGCTCTGGCCAGCGTCCTAATTGGACCAACACTGTCATGTTCCTGCTCTGTTGGAAAATTAGTTGAGTATGGAATTTCTGTCACACTCGTCCCAGGCCACTTGTCATATCTTTCTCACCCATGAAAGTCACTGTTTGTCACGGCTAATGAGGCCAAGATCATCAGGAGGCTGATGCCAGCCTGGCTAGCCCAGAGGCAGAGCTGTATGTACAAGAACACACACACTTGCGTATGTATGAGTGGCTGCAGATTTTATGGGTTATCCTTGCTGTGACATCCTCCGTGGCCAGCTTCTCTCTCTAATACTAATTCAGGAGTTGCAGAGAAGGTCTTACTTAGCTGTATTCCACGGTACTGTCAGCTGGCTCTTTCCAGATACCTTCAATCATTTGATGGGCTGCACCCTTTCAGTTGAGGAAAGAGGCGACAACTCCAGCGGAATTCCATTTGGGGGCTGTGTGTACCAGGGGACCCTGCCTGAGCTTCCCACCTGCTGGTCTGCCCTAGAGCTCGTGACTATATAAGCTGCCGTCTTCGAGTCCATGGTTCCATAGATACACACAGATGTGTACAGACACACAAAGACACAGAGACACAGACACACACAGAGACACATAGAAATAGACACAGACACACATGCACTCAGACACACAAAGATACAGAGACACAAACACAAACAGACACACACATAGACATAGACACACAGAAGCACAGACACACAGGTATACACACAGACACACAAACACAGACATACATACACAGAGACAGACAGATACACACACAGAGAGACAGACAGACAAACAGACAGAGAGACAGACAGACATATAGACAGACAGACAGACAGACAGACAGACACACACACACACACACACACACACACACACACACACACACACACACGAACCACTTCCACAGAAACTCTGAGAACATCCTGAAAGCTGCTTACCCAAAACATGTTCTAAGCCTTGAGCACAAAGTTCACAGCAATTTGGGTGATTGAGAGCAAATCTGATATTGGAAAAGAAGAGAGTGATTTAAAAGTTGAACCCAGCCGCTCACTCCTCACAGGCTGGCAAGGCACAGCTCACACCGCGGTGCACCAGCCGTCACGCCTGATGAGATACTTGAATCCAAGTCTCAGAACAGGAGATGAAAAGCGAGAGGAGGAGACCCAGAAACTATACATTTTGCACGATTTCCCCAGAGGGAATTAAGGTAAAAGCTGAGACTGAATTTATTATTGTTTTCCAAGACGAAGAGGGAAGGATGCGTGAGTGCTTGCTTTCTGCTGTGAAATTAGGTTGGCAGACGAATGGGGAAGCAACATCTCAGGCATTTCCCATCAACAAAAATCCTGAGAAATCCCTTTCTGGACCCCAGAAGAGTCTCCCCATCCTTCTCTGGGTTCACTTTTTCTTAAAATGATTAAGAAAACAATCACAACATATAAATAACCAACCACAAAAAAGATGGAAGGCATATTTCCAAAACCTGTTTTAAATAATCGAGACATCATTGAATAAAAAGCCAAGTCGCACATTTATTTTTCCCTTTGCTTCCTCAAAACGAATGCTGCTTTAAAAATGCTAGCCCATGTTTTATTAATGCTAGCAAGGCTGGGAAGAGAAGATATTGTCATATATATGAGGGTAGGAATGTCAAGTGAAGCAAAGAGCTGAAGACCCAGATAATGAAGCGGTCAAATTTGTAAAATAGTACAAACTGGTTATTTTAAGACAAATACTTTAAGAGCCTGGTTCTTCACTGGCATGGGTGAAATCCCCATTCAAGGGCTAGAAGTTTCCCGAGATGTAAGAGGTCCATGAGAGACTGGTGGCTATCAGCACACAGGCATGACCACGAGTCACACAGCAGCAGCAGAGACGGAGGAGACTTGGCAAACGTTACAGCTTGGTTAGCCCTGTTGCTATGCACACAGTAATGTTCTTATATGCGGGCACTCGGCTCAGTGCTGTGCCAGTACTGAAGTAAAGGATAAACGGCAGGGAGTCATGCTGACAAGCTCTAATTCTAGAACATTCATTTTCTTCTGGCAAGGTTCTTCCGTTGTAGTAGTTTTGGGGTTGATCTCACTCTCTGCAATCACCATGTGGCTTCTATGCCTTTCCTTTACTCTGTGTGAACAGGCAGTGGCCGAGAGCTCTCAGGACCTCAAGGAAGAACACCCCTGAAGGCTGTTGTGCTTCTTTAAGCAGTGTCTGTCCTTTGCAATTTTCCCTGACTCAGGTTTTTCTATCTTCAGGGATGTAAGTCTCATGGGAGGGCAGATGGTAAAGAAATTTAGGACGTTAACGACAGTTAATCATGTCAGTGCTCTACAGTGGAGGTCTTGGAGTGGAAGTTCATCTTGCCTACCACTTCCAAGCAGGAAGTGGAGGCAGTGGGCAGAGACAAGACGGGAGTTGTAAAATTATGTGATGGTCTTTGCCTGCTCCTTATCTTGATGGGGACAAATAGTCTGGAGGCGGTTAGCCTCAACACCTAAGGAGGCATATTGTTCTTGAAAGCTACCAACAAACCAACCAATGTGTGCTTTCCACCCAGTGCATGTTTGGGTCTGTGAGATTCATCAGTGATCTGAGCCTACACTGGCTTCTGTATGGAATACAACACTGTATACGGCAGCCACGTCCTCTGAGCTGGCCCTGGATAGTGCATTTGTTTCTACAGCTGAAGGACAAAGGGAAGATGTGTTTCCCTCAACACAGCTCCTGTTAGGATAGATACCCACGGCCTTTTTTCTTATACCATCATCCTGGGAACATTTCAAATTTACAAGCAGCTGAGTCTAGCCGGAAGTTGTCAGAGCAGAGGAAGAACAGTAAGAGAGAATATTGGTACCAGCCTTAGCTCAGGACCAGGTATCTGGAGGTAGTTTTGTTTGGATCACCCTGGGCTTGTTTTAGAGTAGTAGTTCTCAACCTACCCAATGCTACAACCCTTTAATACAGTTCCTCATGTTTTGCTGACCCCTGACCAAAAAATGTTTTTTGTTGCTACTTCATAACTGTAATTTTGCTACTGTCATATATTGTGAAGGAAATATCTGGGTTTGCTGATGGTCTTAGGTAACCCCTATGAAGGGGTTTGACCCCAAAGGGGTCTTGATTTATTGGTTGAGGACTGCTGTTTTAGAACAAGGGATCTCAAGGTTAGTTAATTTCTGTGTCTAGCTGATTTGGGGGCAGAGAAGTCCAATCTTAGCTGACTAATCATGACATAACCCAAAGAACTGGGTACAATAGTCTTGTTGAAAGACCCATGGAGGGAATGTCTATTTGTCACCCATCATAAATCCTTAGGTCCATAGGTTCGTAGGTCCATAGGTCCATAGGTCCATAGGTCCATAGGTCCATAGGTCCATAGGAGAGTTATAGGTGAGTCCTACAGTATGACAATACGAGGCAGAGAGTCCACCTAAGGCACCATCAGGAGCAGTTTTATAGATTTGGCCATTTCTTGGGACACAACTGGTCATTGCTTTTAGGAGCCTGAAGGCATGAGAGCATGAGGCTCTAGTCTCTGATGTCAGGACTACTGTGTGCACTGAGATCATGACACCTTCTGTACTCTGGCTGCCTTCCAGCTCCATGCTGGCTGTACCCTGTCCTGTTGCACAGGAGGGCGGTGCTGTGGACATGCCAGACTGAGCAGTGAGGAAGATTGGTATTCAGGAGCTGAGTACGTGATATCGTGGGTGAAGGCAGGCTCTTCTTGTTAGAGCCACTCTGCCTTAACAGAGTCATGTCAGCACCAGCCTTCCGGTGTCTTTTTTTTTTTTTTAAAGGCTGTTGGAGTAATTTGGGGAGAATGTTTATCTTGTAAATTCTGAGCCTTCCAATGAATACATAGATGGCGTGTACGTTTCTCTAGATCTTGTTTAATCTTCTTGCCCATGTTTTGTTGCCCTTGGAAGAAGTAATGTGGGTAGCGTTCACTGCCTTTATTGCCAGGGATTTTTCTGCAATTGTAGATATTTAGAATTTTACAAAGCTTCCCTGGATATATAAGGACTTGTCAGAATGATTCTGTTTCTGCATCCTGTCCCATCTTTCCCCCCTCGTACCTATCTCTGTGTGACTCATTCTCCTGTCCAGCCGTGATCTGGCTCTGCTGCTCACTCCCTTCCTCTCCTTCTCTACCACTCACCATTTTATCTGACCCCAGGCCAGTGGAGGAGAGACCACTGCTACCCTGGATAAGGATCAGGGATCTTTGCCTTCTGAACCCCATCCCAGCCACACTGGCCTGGAGTGGGTTGGTGTTCTAGGTACAGATGGGAACCCATAGCTTGTGTTCATCTGGAAGCTCCTTCTACAATGCTGGCATGCAGCCACTCTGAAGGAGCCATGCTTGGCAGTCCCTGCTGCTTTTCTGAGATGCTGAGCACTGTGCAGGTCATTGGACCACACAGACCCCAAGTTCAAGTCGCTGCTGGGATTTTAAATCCCGAGTCAACAAACTTCCTCTAGGTCAGCTACATATGTTACACATGCGGCTCAGGTCTGAATACCAAAGTGTTACCACGGAGAGGAAAGCCTGGGAACGTAGAGGTCAGCTCAGCTGCCCAGAGTCTCCACATTGGTGCAGGTGTATCCTCCATATTTCCTTCTCTTAGCTGCCTGCTGTGAGCTTTCTGGTTTACAACGCTGCCATAATTCCTGGTTTCCTTAGACAGGCATGCATACATTTCTGTTAATTAAATTTGCTCTTAAACATTTTCACACATGGACACAATTTATGAGACCATTCTCACACCCAGCTCCCTGTTATACCCAAGAGCCCCACCACCAATCCTCGCCCCCTTCCCATGTTCATGGATATTTGTGTTGTTTGGTGACTCAGTGAGATTAACCATGGTCTAAGTGACCATGAATGATCTGTTGGAGTCTGGTTGGCTCGGCTATAGGCCCACAACAAAAGACGGTGGTCCCCCTTCTCCAAGAAACTATCACTAGCTAGTAGTTCTGGAGGAAAAGGATAGACCCCATGGGCCCCTCCTCCCTCCTTGATTGGTTGCTGATATGACAGGTCTTATGTTAACCATTGCAGTGGTCCTACTGAGTCTTACAGTGATCAAATTAACCTCCTTCACTTGGCAGCTGCAGTTTATTATCAGTATTTTTTGTTCTATTGCCTGCCTACACAGTTCTCCTTTGTGGTGGGGCTGACTGTCAGAACATTCTCTGAGTTTTAAGATCTGTTCTCCTTGCCAAGGTCCACTGCTATTGCTTTTTTGGCACGTGCTGTGAGGCATGGATTCCTTTTTATCTAGAAGAATCCTGTTGGAGACATGCCTACGGCAAGATGGACTCCGTTGAGAAAGTCTTACTTCATTTCTGGTTTATTAAGGGTTTGCTTCTAAAGAATGGGCAAATATTGGATTATATCAAGTGCTGCTTTGCCCATGCTAGGATAATGATTACTAGATGAATTTACTGAGTGGTAATTATGTATTTTTTTTCTTATGTAAACCAACTCATGAGTTCCTTGGGTAGAATGAGCACTTACAGTAGTGCTGAAATAGATTACTGCGTAATTTTCTGTTAATGTGCTTGGTCAGAGATTTTACTGTTTGCTTTTTACATTTAAAATTATATTAAGCTGATAGGATTTGGAGTCCTGTGATTCTGGTCTATTAAAGGTTTTTCATGACTACAGAATGCTCAAGAATTTACCTCTAAAACTACCTGGATGAGGTCTTTTTAAGAAGACACTAAAGGAGTTTTTGTTTGTTTGTTTGTTTTTTAAATAAACATGTATGAGTGTTTTGCCTGCACATATGTCTTAAATCACTGGGTGTAATGCCCGTGGAGGCCAGAAGAGGTTGTTGGATTCCCTAAAACTAGAGTTATAGGTGGTTGTGAGTCACTGTGTGAGTGCTAGGAGCCGAACCCTGGAAAGAGCAACCAGTGCTCTTGACTGCTGAGCTGTCTCTCTAGCCCTAAACATTCTAAGCTCAAGATTTTCAAAGCTATCAGAATCTCTAATTTTCTTGAGCTAGTTTTGGCTTTGGGAAAAGTATGAAAATTTCGTGAGTTTTTTGTTTGTTTGTTTGTTTTGGAGGTTGGGTCTCATGTAGCTCAGGCTGACCTTGAATTCACTAAGAAGTTAATGATGACCTTGAACTTCTGACCTTTCTGCCTCTACCTCCCTAATGATTATAATAATCACTATTATGGCTCCAACCCACATGGCTAATGCAGTGCTGGGGACAAACCCAAGGCTTGTTATCTAAGTACTCCACCAACCAAGTCATAGTAACCCAGCTCTGGAAACTGATGAGGGTTTTCAAATAGATTCTACCAAGTTGTCCATACATTGACCTTCCTGACTTCCCATCAGACTTCATCAGCTGCCCTCCCCCATTCCTTACCTAAGACCAATAGCTTCCAACTCCTTTTCTGCTTTGTCAAATCGCAAAGCTGTTTATCTCATCAGTGTGTTCACAACACCAGCATGGCTATGCTGACCCTCCTTGACTCATGGGCTTTGACCTGGTAAACTCATCACAGAGTTAGGTTAAAAACACCCTGAGAGCCACTACCCAGTGAAATATCCTACACAGGAGCTGTGGAAGGTCATCTGGTTCCCTTGAGATTATGGGGCTGGCTGGGGTTGTATGTAGTCCACTGCCAGTGTCCAGCAAAGAGGGGTGATGTACCACATAATCCAGGGAGAGGGCAAAATTACAAATCTGGCACACAACTGTGTCCACAGCGTGAGGATAGCCTTTGTACGACAGTGAACAATCAAAATAGCATACATTTACCTAGTCATCTCAAGTCAGGAGTGCCTGTACACTTCTGTGTTGTTCTTTGAGGTGTGCTACTCTTTCCTGGCATCTATGACATATTTCTGTTTAGCATTTTTTTTTATAATCTCTGCATCACTAATCCCCTATTTCAGTTCCAGATGCAGGCTCAACATTCTTCCTCAAGATAGCACATTGTCTTGACTCTTACTCACTTTTGAATTCTGATTTCTTCCTTGCTTCATCTAGGAAGTTATTTTCCAAAATCCAGGCTTGTGTGTTTTTGAAAGTTCCATCTGTGGCCTGAACTGGGTTGATTTTTTTGGTGATGCGGATTCCCTGCCTTATAGTTGTGACTCTGAGGGTTTTCCCCCCTTCTGCCTCAGCTTTCTATCACCTGAACCCAAACACATTCCTGATTCTGGCGATTCTAGTGTTCACATATGAGGGCGACTTTCCCACCATTCTGTTCATTCTTGCTAATTATTGTGATTTTACACTTTATTTTTGAAGTAGTCCTGCATGGGGTTGGTTTGTGTCTTGGTGTGTTTGAACTGTAGAGATTAAATTTACCAGTGCTTCCTCAAGATATTATTGTTCATAAAGGTTTCATAGAGGGTTTTTGCTTTGGGGGTGGGGGGGGGAGCTTGGATATGACTTTATGTTCATTGAAAAAGTTTATGTGTATGAGTGTCTTTCCTGAGCGTGTGTGTGTGTGTGCGTGTGTGTGTGTGTGTGTGTGTGTGTGTGTGTGTGTGTGCAGTACCCAAGGAAGCACTGGAACCCCAGGACTGATGTTACAGGCAGTTGTGAGGCACCAGGGAATCAAATCTGGGACCTCTGAAAGAGCAGCTAGTGCTTTCAACCACGGAGCCATCTCTCCAGCCTCTGGATGCTTATTTTTGAACATTGCATTTTTGGAGCATCCCAGATGATCCTTTTCTAGGGCAGTCATGTGTATTTGGGCAGCCCAGTGTCCCCTGGATCAGAACCTTCTGATGTGCCCTTTCCTCCCTTTTGGGCCTGAGCTTCTTTTATGATGGCAGGGCTGCTCTCGAGTGGCCACTCTCCACTTGACATAGTGACCTGTTCTGCATCAGCCAGCACCTTCTGCTTTGACCCCTGTCTACCCTGGCTTGACTCCTGTCCAATCTCCATGACTTCAAAGTTCTTAAAAATCACTAGGGTTTTCTGTGGGGTCTGAGACCATATGACTTTCCTATTATGTAAGTGCCTGGCTACATTGTGATGTGTCAGAATCATAGAAAGAGGTCACGAGAGCTTATATTCCTCATAAATTTGGTTCTTGTATGGGGCCACATGTGGTAGTAGTCTTCATGTTTGCAGGATCTTCAGGTAGCAGATGTGTGTGTGTGTGTGTGTGTGTGTGTGTGTGTGCATGTGAGTGAGTGTTGTATTCCTTCTGCTTGCTTTATCTCTTATAAGGTCACCAATGTTTGACCTTGGTAACTTCATCCAGTCACAATCTCCTTATAAAAGTTCCACCTATGGACAGCATGGTTAGACTCTCTCCACTTTCTCTGTACCTGACAATAGGGGTTAAACATTAACTCACAGAGTTCTGGGAGTGGGGTCATAGAAACCATATTCAAATGTCATGGGGTCAAAGCTGATCCTGTGCCACAGTGCCCGGAGCTGATCTTGTGCTACAGTTCTCCATACCCAAATACCACTGAGAGAGAGCTGGTCTCCTAGGAGTGCTAATACTCCTATAAGCACAGGTAAGATCACCACTTCTGCTCAAATTCCTGGTGCAGAAGGGACCTGCCAAGAGCCATCAGAACACAGGAACTAAGAAACAGTCAGGGACAGGATTCTTCTGGTTTCCATCTGTACCCTGGAGCTGACCCTGTGCCACAGCTGTCCATACCCAAATTCCTCCCGGAGAGATCTGGTCTCCCAGGAGTACTGACGCACAGGCTTGCTGGAGGGACAAGCCACAGTCAGAGACAGCAAGACCAGCTAACATCAGAGATAACCAGATGACGAAAGGCAAGGGCAAGAACATAAGCAACAGAAACCAAGGCTACTTGCTATCATCAGAACCCAGGTCTTCCACCACAGCGAGCCCTGGATACTCCAACACACCAGAAAAGCAAGACTCGGATTTAAAATCACATCTCATGTTGATGATGATAGAAGACTTTAAGAAGGGCATAAATAACTCCCTTAAAGAAATATAGGAGAATACAGGTAAACAGGTAGAAGCCCTTAAAGAGGAAACACAAAAATCCCTTGAAGAATTACAGGAAAACAAAACCAAACAGGTGAAGGAATTGTACAAAACCATCCAGGATCTAAAAATGGAAATAGAACCAATAAAGAAATCACAAAGGGAGACAATCCTGGAGATAGAAAACCTAGGAAAGAGATCACGAGTCATTGACACAGTGAAACTAACAGAAGTTATGAACCAAATGGATTTAACAGGTATCTATAGAACATTTCATCTTAAAACAAAAGAATATACCTTCTTTTCAGTACCTCATGGTACCTTCTCCAAAATTGATTGGTCACAAAACAGGCCTCAACAGATACAAGAAGATTGAAATAATCCCATAATTGAGTTTCTAAATCTGTAGATATTGATTTGTAGATTTCTATTTACATGACGCTGCTATATTTTGTTATGTGGTTTTTAGAAACATCCCAGGCAAATTAAAGTGGCTTGCTCTATTCAATAAAACAAAACAAAACAAAACAAAACAAAACAAAACAAAACAAAACAAAACACCAAAGCAGATTTCACGGTGTCTCTTGAAATCCAAGTGTCTGCCTACCATCTCCTCCTCTCTCATGCTTTCTCCTCTTCTTTTTCCTCTGTGTCTTCATCCTCTTATTCGTCTTCTTCTCTACTTTCCATCCTTCCCCCTGCCTTATGCAGGGTCCATCATGACCACCTTGGTTCACTCTTCCTGCACATGGACTCAGGTCCTGTATGGTGTTAAAGAAGCAGATGGCATTAGACGGAATAAATGAAAGGAAGAATGAGTGGATTCATTCCTGTTCAGCTGTTGTCCATTACTTTCTTAGCAGACTTAAGATTGTACAAGGGTCAGGTTGCAAATGGCAGGGTGGCTATCTGCAAAGATTATTTCTGTGGTGTTATCCAACTCTTGGATTTATTGTGTTTCCAAACGTGTGTTATATCTTTGCTCATCAGGAGATAGCAGTTCAGCTATTGTCTAAATTAACTAAATTCCTTATCAGTAGAATTAAGTTTTGATCTGACTCATACATACCTTTGAGGTTATCGAACTTATAGCTCATTAATTCTGGCTGGCCATTCTTGTGGAGAAAGTACCATGGTGCAGGCTTTTAGTAAAAACAGGATGAGGTGATGTGTGATCATGGAACCTCACAACAGGTGTCGAAGTTGTTCCAAGTCCACCTACGGTGTATGCTCCTAGTATCACCGGGTGAATCCAAACATATGTTATCCTGATGCCCAACTCCTGGGAACACAACCATGTTTGGAAATGGGTCTTTGTCAGTGCTGTGGAGCTGACACCATTGCAAACATAAGAGGTGCTAACCCAGTGACCTTCTTCAAAGAGCAGAAACACACAGAGAAGCTATTGGATGACATAGGAAGTGGGATGATGCACGTAGAAACTGAGAGGTCTTGGTAACCACTAGCAACTGGAGGAGGAAGAAGTGATCCTAACCCTTCAATTCTCTCAGGAGGGCATGACTAGTCACATCTTGTCTTTACCTCTAGCCTCCAGCTCAATGAAAGTGTACTGCTCTTGTTTGTACCTCCTGGCTTGTGGTACTCTGTACTTGCAGCCTAGGGCACCTATCCCAGTTTGGACTTTAACATACCATACCTCTTTTCTGTGCATATGGAGCTAGTGAAACTATGATCTTAAAGATGCCAACCAGGCCCCATGTGCCCTGACATGGGTATGTTGGGAATGTTCAGTCCCTTGTTGGACAGCTATCCTTTTCCCCACCTGTGAGCCAGGACCATGCTTGTCTGCTAAACAAAGGCTCCAGGTGAGGATGTAATCTCTTCCCAGTGATCTTCAGATGTCCCCTCAAGCCTTGATAAAGCCTCAATGTTTTCCCTTGGGAAGGCTGTGCATGGGCATTAGTAGCTGACAAGCAGCACTGGCTAACTGACTCAGCCCACACGGATGGTACTAGAGCACAGCATAACCAGCCACGATGACATCCAGATCCTGCAGACTTGGCCTCAGAGGCAACCCCCCAGCATTGGCACATATTGACTAACCGACCAGATGGACTCTGGCAAGCGGTTCTACCACATGCCTGCCTCTATGTCCTCAGCAGCGAAATAGAGACAGTTGTGTTATAATCTCCAGCTTGTTTGCGATAGATTAAGTCAGAAAAAAATGTCCACAGTGTGATGGAGTCTCCTGGCCTGAGGCAGCTCTCAGTAAATGACCCTTTTTATTATAGCATCTGCCCTGTGCAAACACATCTGGGCTTTGTCTTAATGTCATTAATCAAGAATGACAGGGGTGATAATTCTAACCCCACTGGGGCTGAAGGGATGTAATTGTGGGGTTTGGAATTGCCTGAGTTAGGGTCAGGTGGCCACTCCCTGATCAGGCTGCTGCCTCAGTCTCTGGAGCCCTAATTCTGGACCATCATTATTGTGGACTGAAAGTTGGTGTCTTCAGATAAATGTGTTGACATATTAAGCCATGTGATAATAGGATTAGGAGGTGGATCATTTGGGGTCCTGAGGATAGAGTAAGTGTTTTGAACAGGAGTATCATAACTCCTTCTTACAACATTCACAGATTCAGAAGACATTAGCTGTAAACCAGAAAATGACCTGTACCGGACAGCTAATACTCCAACACTTTGATCTTAGACCACCAGCCTGAAGGGCTGTTGTTTTACTTACCAAGTCTAAGTCACCTTTACTGTAGTAACCTGGAATGACTAAGACCTGGAGGTTCACTCGCCCATTCCAGTTCTTGTGGGTCAATGACAGGGCAACAAAACCATCTGGGAAGCAGAGTCCTTTGACATCTGAGGACAGGGTGTCCGCACAGAGTTTATCTTCTGCTGTGGCTGGCTCCCAGGGCAGCTTCTGACTCCTCCACTGTGCTCCTCACAGCGTTTCCCTGAGCAGAAGATGAAGCTGTACCACCCATCCCTGGCTATGTGTGGATGGCAGCCACAGAGTGACATGAGGGAGAGTGTGTGGCAGGAGTGTGCTCAGCAGTGGGGTCTGGGGTTATCACACAACGTTGTTTTCAGTCTGGAAATGGGATTTCTTTGGGTGGTGGGTCCCTGTTAGTTTAAGCTTCTGACCTCTCTGAGACCAGGGCTAGCTATACGCTAGCAGGAACATAAAAACCCTCATTGTTCTCCTTCTCCTATCTTTACTTGATTCTGCACTCAGAGTCACAGGAGAAAAAGGAAATGCTTATGCTAGGACAGCCGATCTCTCAAATCAGTGTTTCTGTGGGTTTAACACACTCTAAAGCTCTCTACAAAAACTCTTTACAATGCCCTTCTCTGGATCTGAGCGAAAGTCTTTTGTCACTTCTGGGATGAGGGGTTTGTCCTCTAGAGGTAGATTTGGGTTCAGGGTGATCCATCTGTCAAAGGACGATCAGGGTGAGCCATAGGTGGACCCTTATAGCTGCATCAACAGCAGTCTGCTTATAAAGGGACAGCACTATTTTTATGCTCCAGCCTGTCCATCTGAAGAGAGTACCAGCACAGAGCCCTTGCATGTTTTTGGAGCAATACTGGCCTCGGTACAAAGAGCTCCATGATGCAGAAAATGACTTGGAAGGCAGCCTCTCCTGTCTCCCAACGCCATTTAGCACATCACTTAAATTCACAGTGCCTGGACTTCATGGTCACACTTTGCAGCTTTCTTGACCTTGCTGTTCTGAAGTCATTAGCTCCCTTGGAGCTCGTGTCTCCTACATGCTGTGTTTCCAAAGCTTCAAAATTCTCTGCCAGGAGACTGCTGCCAACCCAGCCGTCACCCGCTACCTGGTGTGACATCCTCTCTCATCCTCTGTGGCTCAGGGACAGTGGGTCCCAGAAGCTGGCTGGCTGGTGGAGCATCCAGGTTTGGGGTAGCACTGTGGCAGGATGTGTTGCGCCAGGCTGTGACTGGGGCAGTGACAAGCAGCACAGGTCCTCCTTTGTAGACATGTCATCAACACATGCTCACAACTTTTCTGGTCAGTTTGTGTGCAATGCCAGGCTGGTTTTCACTCCGCTCAGAACCTCAGCCCGTTAGCTTTGGAGTGCTCATTTGTACCTGGGAGGCAATTGCCCATGCACCTACTGTTTCTGCCCTGCCCAGGACTTTGCTGCAATGATGCTTCTGCCTCAGTGACTGGGCAAGAACCTCTTTTTTTTTTTTCTTTTGCTGTAGCCGCAGGGACCCAGGTATGCAGCTGAAGTGGTGGGAAAGCTCAGAGCACAGCACTTAAGGCCTCCGCTGCAGTTTCACGGACCATTAGCAATTTGCTAATATTGTTTTAGCTTGCAAATTAGTGCAGCTCCGTGGGTAAGGAAGGGCTCCGTCGCTGTCATCAATCAGATGGAAACTCTTCATGCATGAGATGAAAAAACGAGTTCTGGCCTTTGAGGCTCAGACAGCAATTACTGTAACCAGAACTGGGGGGGGGGGTGGGGGTGGAATGTGCCCTGCGAAGTCTGGTCGCCATTCCATTAACTGTACTTCCTGATGCACAAGGATGAGGCTACAAAGCTTCCCAGCAATGAGAGCTTGGTTTTCTCAGTTACTAACAAACCAACTATCCTAAACCAAGCCCTCTAATTGACTGCTCCAGAAGGCTCAGACAACAATTACTGTAACCAGGAATGGGAGGGGGAGCGAGAGAGACCTGGAATGTAGTAAGGACCGCTGGCAAGCAAGGCATTGAGAGGGTTCTTGTGAGCTCCTGTCCAACAGTCTCAGCCTAGCGGATGCCACAGATGGTACCCAAGAAAAGGGGCTAAATGTGGGTCTTCTCTGGGGAAAGCCAGGAAGTTTCCCACACATCCTCCCCAAGTTTAGCAGCATATTTGTTTGAGGCTTGTGATTGGTTAATTTCAGTTGTCAACTTGACAGAACCTAGAAGCACCGGGGGAGTCTCCATGAGGAACTGCCTGGATTGCGTTGGCCCATGGGAGTATCTCGGGAGGGTTTTCTTAATTGGGTTAACTGAAGTGGGAAGAGCCTCTGTGAATGTTAGCGACGCTCTGTCAAGGGGTAGGCGCTGGACTGAATGGGGAGAGAGGGAGCTGAGCACCAGTATGGAGACATCCATTGCTCTCTCTGTTTCTGGTTGAGGATGCGAGCGACCCATTCCTCTAAGTTCCCGCTGCTATGGTTTCCATGCTATGATGGATTCTACTGTGGGGTTGTGAGTGAAATAAACCCCCCTCTCCTTCACGTTGCTTTGCGGGAGTGTTTTACCACAGCAACAGGGAAAAACAAAACGAAACGAAACAAAACAAAACAAAACAAAAACAAATTCACCAGACTGTCAGTTCTCACTGTACTTCTGCCTTTGGCATTTGGAAGCTTGTTGGCGCAAGCAGTCAGACGCTGCAGGACTGAATCTTGCTCAAACTCATTAGAGTGGGTCATTGTGATGAGGCCAAACATCCTTTAGAGTCTGGGCTGTGCCTACACAGGAAGGACAAACCTTGCTGTGGCAACTATTGCACCTCCCAACTGCAGCTTGGTGCTTTCCTTAAAAAAATGCAGGACTCCAAAGTTGTTCTGAGTTTTTGGTGAGGATTGGCAGTGTGATGTTGTTGTGAATCACCCTACATGACCACTTTTCATGAGCTGAGCTGTGCCTCTCAAAGTCACATGCTGTGTGTGGCCTTAGTGTCTAGCAACCCAGGGTATGATATGACATCATGGCTAAGTCTTCATTATGGCATTCACAAGCCCAACCAAAGGAGGATTAGAATTTTTTTTGCTTGTTTTTTTTTTGTTGTTGTTTGTTTTGCTTTTTGTTTTTTAGTTTTGTTTTTTCGAGACAGGGTTTCTCTGTATAGCCCTAGCTGTCCTGGAACTCACTTTGTAGACCAGGCTGGCCTTGAACTCAGAAATCCTCCTGCCTCTGCCTCCCGAGTGCTGGGATTAAAGACATGAACCACCATGCCCGGCTAGAAATTTTTCTTCTTTTCTTTTATTGAGAATACATTTTCCCATACAATGTATTTTGATTAAGGTTTTCCCTCCCCCCTACTCCTCCCAATCCCCCACCACTTCCACTTCCATCCTGACCCACGCTCTTTCTGTCTCTTGCTAGAAAACAAACAGGCATCTATGGAATAATAAAAACTACAATAAAAGTAAATAAGAAACAAACAAATAAGAACATCTCAAAACAACTAAACAAGAAAAAGCACCAAAGAAAAGGCATAAGAAATGCATACAGATGCAGAAACACACATGTACACAAACACACACACACACACACACACACACACAGAGGAATCCCATAAAAATCCCAACCCAGAAGTCATAATATATACAAAAATGTCCTGACTTAACATTATGAGACAAAGAGACTCCAAAGATGCTGTTGAGTTCATCTGTGTTGGCCATCCACCGCTGGGCATGGGGCCTACTCCCTGAAGTATGCTTTGTTTCCTCAGCGAGACTTCCTTGAAGAATACTGTTTTCCTTTGCAAGTGGCTATCACTTGGAATACTATCCTTTGGGTTAGGAATGAAGTATCAAGTTCTTGGCCAAAGGGTTCCTATAGGAACCTCTAGACAACCTAGGCTATTGCCAAGGCTATTGGTAGCTCTTCAAAAACTGAAAATGAGGCCTATATAACTCATTGAACACAGAGAAGTTGAGGCACCTACAGAGACCTTCACCACTACAGAGTAGTCTTCATGGTACTGGAAGGTATTCTGTACACGATTAAAAGAGAAAGATAAACACCAACTCAGCTTCAAACCCTTCCATCTATAAGAGTGACCTGTCTGTAAGATATGCTGGTACAGTGGTGGCACAGAGGTTATAAGAGTAACCAATCGATATCTGATCTGAGATGGAACCCATACCCAACACTGCTTGGGTGGCCAAGGACCCAAGACTAGAAAGGCCTGGGACCTAGGTTAAAACCAAATACTACTGCTCTGCTAAAGGAACACAGAAACAAAATGGCTCCTAACGACATTCTGTTGTACTCCTAGATTCATGCCTTGCTCAGCCATCATCAGAGCAGCCTTCTCCTGTAGCAGATGGGAACAAATGCAGAGACTCACAGCCAGATGATGTAGAGAGTGAGAGATCTTGGGATACTCAGTCATGAAAGATATTTCTCCATCAAACCCATCCCCCTCAGGGCTCAGAGAACTCTGGAAGAGGAGGTAGAAAGAGTGTGAGATCCAGAGAGGATAGAGGACACGTAAGAATCAAGACTTTTTAGACACAACAAGGCTAGCAAACACATTAACTCACGGAGTTTAGAGGAGGTCGTGTGGGCAGGATAGCCTAATACAGATATGACTGGTATCTTAAGGACACATCCACCTACCAAGGGACCACTGAGTGAGAACCCAAGGAAAAGACAGTGTCTTCAAGCAGAGAGAAGTACCCGGAAGGAACCAGCCCCGCCCACTCTTGGCTTCACATGTCCCCGCCACTTCTGGGACTCTGTGGATAAATAGCTATTGTCTTAAGCTGTCCACGTCTTGGCACTTTGTTCTAGTGGGCCCAGCAATTCAGTGTCTATCTTAGTTTGGGTTTTACTGAACAGACACCATGCAGGACCAATGCAACTTTTATAAGGATGACATTTAATTGGGGATGGTGTACAAGTTCAGAGTTTCAGACCATTATCATGAAGGCGGGAGCATGGTAGCATCCAGGCAGGCACGGCACAGAAGGAGTTGAGAGTTCTACATCTTCATCCAAAGACAAACAGGAAAAGACTAGCTGCCGGGTAGCTAGGAAGAGCATCTTAAAGGCCACACCCACAGCGGCACACCTATTCCAAGGCTACACCTTCAAATAGTGCCACTCCCTGGGTCAAACATTCACATCTAGAATTGGTACTGCCCATAGTAGGCTGTGACATCCTCTATTAATTAATAATGGAAACAACTCCCACCCCCAGACAGGCCTACAGGGCAATCTGGTCTAGGCAATTCCTCACTTGAGGCTCTCCCATCAGATGACTCCAGGCTGCGTCAAATTGCCACTTAAGACACTGCATAAAAATGGCATTGAATATTCTGTTTTGTTTTAGCTCTTTTTGCAGGGAGATGTGGACCTTAGGGGATTTCATTTGCACCAAGGAGAGTTTTTCCCTTGACTGCTTAGCCAACTGGCCAGTGCTCTGAACAAAAGACACGTGTTTAAGATTGTTATAGCACTGTGACCTTCTAATCACGACAACCCAAATCCCTTGTACTCAATCATTTGTTTGACTGCGCAGAATGTAGTAGCTGCCCTTGAGTCACCCAAGAAACAGACCCTTGCCAAGTCCACACTTTGCCGGCCAGACCTGCTCCTCTGAGCCCCCTTCAGCTGGGTAAGATAGAGTGGACTTCACACTGTGCGCGCGTGTGTGCGCGTGCGTGTGTGTGTGTGTGTGTGTGTGTGCAGAAACAGCCTACAGAGGCTGGCTGCTGAGATTTCAGGATTCCAGCATGGTTTGCTTCTTATCCTGGGAAAAGATATAGACAATTATATATGGAATTATATATATGGAAGTGTAACTCAAATCAACCCCTTCTCTCCCCAACTTGCTCTTTGGTCATGGTGTTTTGTCACAGCAATATAAATCCTAAGACAGGTGTGTGTGTGTGTACGCGCATGTGTATATATATGTGTGTGTGTGTGTGTGTTGTGTATGGATATATATGTATATATATGTGTGTGTGTATATGTACACATAGGTTTTAAAACTTTCCTCAATAGTTATATACATATATATTTATGTACACAGTTCCTCTGTATACACAATGTATCTCACATAATGTATCCCTAGTAATGTTTACTAGAGATACATTCTATAGAATGTTAGATATCGAGTCTGGAGAGCTGTGCTTAAAAACACACTCTTCTTTTGCAGAGGCCTGGAATTCCATCCCCCATAACACATGGCAAGTGGCCTATAACCAATGGTGATTTCAGCTTTGGGAAATTCAACACCTTAAAACTAACCAGGTCTTCTCAAGTGCCAGCATTCATGTGCAGGCGCAGGCATGCGCGCATGAGCACACACACACACACACACACACACACACACACACACACACACACACACACACACACACCTGGCTTAGGATTTATATTGCTGTGACAAAACACCATGACCAAAGAGCAAGTTGGGGAGAGAAGGGGTTGATTTGGGTTACACTTCCACAGCACTGTTCATCACTGAAGAACAGGGCAGGATTCTAAAGGCAGGAGCTGAGAGAGAAGCCTTGGAGAGGGGCTGCTTATTAGTTTGCTCCCCATGGCTTGCTCAGCCTGCTTCCTTAGAGCACCCAGGGATAGCACCTCCCACAAGGGCTGAGCCCTCCCTCACTGGTCACTAATTGAGAAAATGCCTTACAGCTGGATCTCATGGAGGCAGTTCCTCAACTGAGGCTCCTTCCTTTCTGATGACTCAAGCTTGTGTCAAATTGACACAAACCCAGCTGGTACATATGTGTAATTTAAAAAAATTTAAAAAAGTGTTTTACACATATGTAAAACAATATACCTAGATATATAAAATATGTAAAATGTACATGTATAGAAAACATGGCATAGACTACTTATAATCACATAAAAGTACATATTTGTGGGAATTAAAGAAAACTTCTTCAAAATGGGTAGGAGTTGACTCCTAAGGTTTCTGTGAAGATCAAAGGCTGAGCCACACACCTTGGGCAGGACACCCGCCATTGCATCAGGTGTAGGGTGTGAGGCGGATGGATTTGCAAAGACTGAGGCATTAGGTCATTAGGTGGGACGGGCTCCCTGTCTGCTCTGGGGTACTGTGATTATGACAGACCACACACAAGGTAGGCGGAGATGCTGGCTCAGGTTTTGAACACTTCAGTTCATGGTCACTTGACCCTGTTGCTTTGAGCCAGTGGCAGCAATTGAGAGGAAAGAGATCATTTGTTCTCCTCTTGACTAAGTGGTAATGAGGCGAAAGAGAGAGGGTCTGGGGTCCCACCATACTCCTCAAGGGAATGACCTTGGTGATATAAGACCTCCTAATAAACTCATTAAGACTCCTAACCACTGAGCAGGTTCAGCATTTACCACATAGGCACTTGGGAACTTTAAGATGTAGGCAATGGGGTGTCCCCAGCTGAAGGAAGTTGCAGAATGTGGCTTTGTCTTGAGTTTATAAATGTAGAACATAGCTGGTGTCAGTGACCAGTGGTCTGAGCAGGACAAGGTCACCTAAGAGATAAATACTGCCTGTCACTTAATAGCCAGACCTGAGAGAAGCTGACAATGGCCGACCCCATCATTGATTAGAGATTGATGGGGGAATGGATTGTACCTCACAGACAAATTAGATATGTATAATTCAACACTCTCAAATTGGAATTTATTGATACAATTGCCTCAAAATTCTCTAAAGGCAAAACTATAATCAGGAAGATTGCCAGGGCTGAAAGAACTATTAATCATCTTTATTGAGAAAGAAAAATATAGAAAGTGTGTCCCAGTGATCATGTGTGAGTTATCCTGAAATGAAAACATCGGAAAAGCCGTTTTATTTACCCATGTATTGATATTTGATCAAATAAATAACCCGGCTTAATAACATATAGAAAACTCGGATTCGGAGGAAGCTTAACCTCTTCAGACTGATTTCGATCAAAATATGTTTATTAAAGTAACTTTCTGGGTGATGCACCTGTTACTAGCTGGTACCCCAAAGGACAGCACTGTTGCTTGGAGAGTAAGAACCTTCTAGACTGTGACCTGAAGCAGCTCAGAGGACAGAGGATCTGAAGCAATCTGAGGTAGTTAGAACAATGGCGGGCAGGACAGGGGTTAAGTTCGAAGGGAGATTTCTTTGTTATTCTGCTTAAACATTATAACTATCCATCTTAATCTTTTATTATCTTTAACTTTCTACCTTGCAGGGGTTTCAGGCTTCCAGGAAAGTTGCAAATGTTTGGCTGGGAGTCATCAGGTGCCTTTGCTTAACCACTCCCCCTAAACGCAAATATCTTACATAGTTGAAATACTGAGGCTCAGAGCACAGTGCTCTTTCCAGTCTGTGGCATCTACACAGCTCCAGGTACCATTCGTGACCTTTTCCTGTATGTAACTCAACCTGGCTGTGATGGCCCATTGCTTTGTCACAATTATCTATTAGAATTGTGCAGCAAGAAAGAGATGCTGCTATCTTAGCATTCACTACCAATTAACTAACCAATTACCTATATACTTACAGCCTATTATCAACCTGTTATCTATTCATCTACTCATCTGTCTGTCTGTCTGTCTATCTGTCTATGTATCTATCATGTATTTATCATTTATCTATTTATCATCTTTCTAACTATTATCTATCTATCTTCATCATCATCTATCATCTATTTACCCAATTATCTGTCTATCTATGTATCTATATATACATATCTGTATTTATGTACCTGTCATCTATCTATCTATCTATCTATCTATCTATCTATCATCTATCATCATCATCTATCCCTTATCTAGTTATTTGTCTTCTATCTACCCATCTATCTTCTATTTATTCTGTCTCAACTTAGACTCATGAGAATTTGTTTTACATTATGTGGTATAATCTGTTATTAGCATATGAGGTGGTGTTAACTATATTTTTGTTTGTAATAGGGCTCAGACTTTATTCAGTGTGTCATATTTTCTTCATAGACAGGCACCATGCTGTGGTTCATTCTGGATCCCAGCCTGCACACTGGGGATCCTAGTGGTGCATCCAGCTAGGGATGGTATACAGACCCTTAGCCCTGGATCTAGCCATGGGCCTAGACTGCCTTCCCTGGGTCTGTCCACAGGTGAAGTGCGACTCTGTCTGGGTCTATCGACAGGTGAAAGTGACTTTTCTATTTGGTTCTGTCCACAGGTAGGTATGAATTTTTTTTTTGGTATGGTTCTGTCCACAGGTGGGTGTGATTTTCTGTCTGGTTCTATCCATAGGTGGGACTTGACTCTCTATTTGGATTTATCCACAGATGGAGAGGGCTTTCTACTGGATCTATCCACAAGTACGTACAAAATGTACAATAGGATCTGCCAACAGACTAGATCAAAGCCTGTGATGGAGGTGACCCTGGGGACCTAGATCCCTGGCTGGATATCTCACCACTCTGCATAGATCAATATCTGAAGAGAACCTGTCAGTGATAGCTTGGGGGCTTTGTGTGCCCCATGCACCTTCAGAATTGGCTAATTTTAGAGCTTATAGCAAGATAAACCCGTACACACAAGGCAAGTTCACTTGATTTTCCTTAAATAAACCTTTTGCAACATATAATTATAGTGTGTTCTTACTGTGAACACTTGGAAAATCCACACAAACAGAAAATCAAAAGCTGCTGTCCACAGCTGCCTCCCCTGGGGAGAGAGGTCTCTGCAGAAGGGTTGGGTCAATAGTTTGAGCAGAGTTTCATATTCTGTACCTTTGAGTACAGACAATACCTATGCCTGCCCGTCTGCACTTACTTTGAATGGACTAAGCCTTTCACCACAACTTTCCCTGTAATTAACTGATTTGTCCCATCCTAACCTCAGCTACCCTCTCAAACTTAGTGGCTTAGGAGTGGTTCCTGAATTTTGTGATGCTCTGCTCTTACAGCAAATGGGTCATGAGAATGGCTGTAATTAATCTCCTGTGCACCCACCCCTGCTGGGATCCTTGGGGCTCCTTCCAGGTCTCCAGTGCCTTGAGCATCTCTTGAGCAGCACATTGTGGGGTGGTGGTGTGCAGCTGGCTTTCTTCTCTGCAGCTTGGCTTGTTGGTGCTGATCCAACTCAGAGGGACAAGCCCAGGTGGCTGGCAGAGAATGAAGGGCCATGGGGGAGCAGATCTAGACCCTCACAGCTGCCCTGACACCTGCCAGACACGAGCAGCACAGCTCAGCTGCCCACCTGCTGGCGACCTGAGGAAACCAGAAGTTCTAGCTCTGCCTCCCAAGTTCAGAGTGGGCAGCGTGGTGCAGATGCCAACCTATGGGAGTCAGAACTATCCTGCAGAGTTCAGGGTGGTTTGTGATTCACGGAGAGCTAACTGTTAAGGATGCTCAAAGTGTTCTGTGGCCCTGGGTGAGTCTTGGGATCTCCCGGTTTCTCATCTGTGAAGAAGACAGGACAATGGGACTCGATTCACAACATTGCCACAGGGTTGACCCATGGATAGCATAAGGTATGGAGGATAATCAGAGGCTTTGTGAGCCTGGCTGCTATCCATAAACCCCCTTTTACCTGTAACCCCTTTACTGAACTTCCAGTCTCCAGCTTGGATTCAGGGACTACTACTATTCTTGGCATACATCCTTGGCCAGAAAAGCCCAGCTTTGAATGAATCCATTCCCCATCTTGATGCATCAGCCACATGTGGCTGACACCTCCAAAGGACCAGAAATGTGAGTGGAGTCACAGAACCATGAAGACACCAGCCTCACGCTGCCCACACAGTGTTTTCTGGGATATAAGTCTCTGCTGGGCTCCACCTACGCAGACTTCACCCCTCCTCCATCAGCAAGCCTCCTGCCTTCAACTACTTCTAATGTGCTTCTATCGGCCTGTCTCACCTATGAAAGGCTCTTGGTTACAAGACTACATACAACCCAGTGTGAGTACTCGTCTCTGTCCTCTTGGGGACTCATTTCCAATGTGTCTGAAGCAAGTGCTCCTCAGACCCAGGGACCGCTTCCATGTCTCTTTCCCTTCGGCCTGTCAGTGCTGGGACAATCTTGGAGGTTCCTTGACTCCTGGCTGCTCTGGTTCCAGTCTTGCCACATGAGCTGGTCCCTTGGTGCTGGCACAGAAGTGATGCCTCTTCTCACAACACTAACATCCTCTGTAACTTTGCCCATGTCTCTCCCCAGCTCATTCTTTGCCTTCTCTGCCCACTGTCCTCAGAAAGCTCATCGGTGCCAAGTGCCATGCTCTGTCTTCTGAATAACAGGTGACACTGTTCTCTGAAGTCCATGAGGTGAGTGGCATGGGAGAATCTGAGGCAGAACCCAGAGCCGAAGGTCCCAAGTGAAGCTGAGGCCCAAGTGATGGTGGTTCCAAGAAAATGTTTTGGGTGGTGTCACCACCACTCAGGAGATGGAGACATTGCTATCCCTTGATGCGTTTAGAATGTTCCAAATCCCATGGAAGAGCTGAGAAAGACTCTTGAAATCTGTTAGGTCTGTGTTAGACCCTCTGTCTCCGGGCAAGAAGGAGCTCCAAGGTGGAACCGTGACTGTGGTATCGGGCAGCACCAGTTCTCACTGGCCAGCGCCGATTCTTCTGTCGCAGGTCTCTCACTCATCTGCCAACTCTGTAGTTGCCCACAAAGACAAAATATGCCAACTCATAAAGTCTCTAGGGAGGGTAAAGTGCAGGATATTTGCATCCCTGAGTCTGGTGAGGATGGGAGAGCCGGGAGGACTGCCCAGCCTGTGGGAATCCCGAGTCTTAACATCCTGAGAATAGAATTCAAGGCATGACTGAACTGAGAGCTTGTGAGGCTGCCTGTTCACAGCATGGAGGCCGTCACTCTGCTTCCAAATACTGGAAGGGAGTCTCCACTCTCGGCATTCAACTATAAAGCCTGATGGAACCAGCAGACTTCTCCTGCATATTGAAAATGGTATGGGATGGTAATTCAGACTTTTGAGGTTAAAGGGCAGCTGGCCTAACTTTGAGTGTAAGTAAGAATTCACAAAGGGCACACTATGCCCAACACACTGGGCAGCTGGGCTGATAATGGGTTATATCCTGACTTCAAAAACAAAATTCCCTCCAAGTAAATCCATGGAAGCTATATATTTCATTAAAATTTGTACAACTGACTGTATCATTTTCAGTAAGGGTGGGGGATTTTCCATATTTCCCGGGCGAGTTATAGGCTCCAGTAAAATAGACAGTATGTTTTAGATACCAAGAAAATCTGAATTGGGATTTCTGACCCTGAGAGGATGGCATTGCTAGCCTCAGTTTCCCTACTGGTGTAGTGTGAAGCTCACAGGGATATTGGTTCTGAGGGCTCTCTGGGGGTTGGGGTTGCTGGGGGCTGTCATCCAAAAAGGAGAGTCTCGGGAGCAGGGTCTCAGAACTTGTTCCTCCATAGATGCTGCGGCACAGTGGGAAGTTTGGGTGTCTCAGTGCGGATCCAGGCACCAATAGCAGCAGTGTCTCTGAAACTGAGCTGAATTCCAGGTAATGGTTAGTTCGGATAAAAGCAAACTGCTCTGTGAATGTCATCAATCAGTAGATTTTAAATAAGCCTAACTTGAGGCATCACTCTTCCTCACAACGTTGTGGGGAGAGCATATTTAGAGTATTCCAAATGTCGTGGAAAAAAATGGCACAGCAACTGAACAGTAGTGGGTGAAACAAATTCCACATTTTGTCCCTTCCAATCTGAGCCTCATAATATAGCCATCAGTCAAAGCTGTCACCATCCATTGCTCTATCTTTCTATTTAAAGGACATTTTATTCACTGTTGGACAAAGGAGTTATGAGCTCTGCTCCAAGCCTCACTCTTAGGATCATCTACAGCAGGAGGAGCTAGGCATCCCTGTCACCTGCCCTAGCTGCCACAATCCATCCCTCAATTTTCTCAGCAGGCCTGTGGGAGTTCCGATGGGTGGGTAGAGTGTTGGAAGAAACCTCCTTCCCTTTGCCTGGTCTTCCATGATATACCAGGACCAATATTTTCTGATGTATTTATAGGAGCAAATAGATTTAAAATAATGATAAAAATATGAACCATAGGATAGATTTCCAGGCTGTGAAGATTTCACAGTTGAATTCATAAAAAAATTTAGTTCAGAGGCTGCTGACTCTGAAAGCACAAACCTGTGGCACTGGGTCTTGATTCATGAGAAAACAGAAGCAACTTTGTGAAGCCTGGAAAAGCATCAGCCCTAACCACTGTCACTCTATATACAGGTTGATGGCTGGCAGCATCTGGGAAACGTCACCCGAGCAAAGCCACTCTGGAGAGAACGGGCCCTGGCCAACCAGCTGTGGACAGCTCAGGAAGCCCCATCTGGCTCTCATCGTTGTGCCCAGACCTCTCAGGCCCAGTGTTGCTGACCACTCTCTAGGGTCTCCATCAGAGCTGGCCTCATAGGTGGCACATGTGAGCAGAGGTCGCCTCAGGACCTCTTTGCATTTTGATGACATGGTCACATCTCACTCCAGCCCTCAGACCCAATGGTAAAGCCTGCCCTGCTTGTGCCTGCCCTGTGTCCTCAGTGTCACATCTGTGACATTGAGTCACTGAAACACCCCCCCCTACTCTTTATCTCTTTGTACGGTGTGGGTAAATTGTGGTGTAAGATGTGTGTGTATGTGTTTGTGTGTATGTATGTGTGAGTGTATGGAAGGAATGAAGGGCTGGAAATCTGTGATTTCTGCTGTGGTGTGTGGTGTGTAATGTATACACATATGGTGTGACTCTGTGGTATGTGTGTATGGTATATGTATGTATGGTACACATAGTAATAGTATGTGCTTTCTTCCTATACCACGTGTGTCCTGTGTGTTGTGTAGCGTGTGGCCCATCTTCCTGACTAGACAGGTCTCCCTTGTTCACGGTGCTCTTGATGTTGTTACTGCACAGCTATGACGGCACATGCCAACGGCTGCAAAGCAAGTTCCAGGAATCCAAGTGATTCTAGTAATGCAAAGTTTTCATCTTCACCCTCGTCCTCCCAGGGGAAGCTATGGCACAGGATTTCTCACAGATTGAAGCAGAAGCAGACAGAAGCTTCCAGAACTCCCGCACTAAGCCGGACTTCAAGAAAGCTCAAAAGCACAGTGGTGCCTTGCTCACCTCTGACTGTTTTTGTTTTGGAAAATGTTATCGCTGTTCAGGAAAAACAGAGAGGTAGCAAATTGTGATGGATATTTTGGCTCTTGAAGTGAACTGATAATAGCCTAGATTCCTGTTTTGATTTCTAGTATGATGAATTGTTGCAGTCATTAGGTGGAGAACGTTTCTGAAGAACAGCTCATGCATTTGAACGTCACGTGAAAGGGGCAGGGCTACACATTTGTTCGTGTGATTGGCTCCTGTGCTCCTGGGCTCCCCAGGGACACAGCTTCATTGTGAGCTCATCTTCATGTCATGGGCAACCATACTCCGATGAGCAAACATGATTCTGTGGCCACTGAGAGCATGTGCCTCTAGTACACGCTTGTGCACAAGAGTGGGCTCGATGGCTGTGTCCATGCACAGCCTGACTGAGTGTGCCCACTGCTTCCTGTTCACACTCCTCAGCAGGAATTAGGATGCTCTCTAAGGCTTTCCTTGCTAGTACTGTCCCCGAGAGTCTGGACCATGAAAGATACTGTCGCCTTCCTGTGTTTTCTTATGCTACCACTGTCTTTAGCTAAAGGGAGCTCCAAGTCTTAATGACACTGTGGTAGTTCTATGGAGACACCCTCCAATGATGCAACTGGAAACTGAGACCTTTGGTGACAATCAGCTTTAGTGTGCTGGCCAGGGCAGTCGGCTGCCCAGCCTCAGAGTGGAGCTGATTGCCAGGCAGATGTGTTCTCGTGGTGCTGTAATCTTGGGTCAGTCAGTGTCCAGGACCCAGTGTGTAAGAAGGAAGGAAGCTGGGTAACTTTCTATACCGAATGGTGGCAGCTGGTCTCTGCTTAGCATCTAAAGGGCAACTTTGCACCCTGGGGTTTTCCATCCCCACTGTCCTGACTGCTCTGGCACCTGGATGCTTTCTTTTGTTTCTGTAGAGCTAAAGTGTGTGTGTGTGTGTGTGTGTGTGTGTGTGTGTGTGAGTGTGTGAGTGTGCATGTGTGTGTGTGAGAGAGAGAAAGAAAGAAAGAAAGAAAGAAAGGAAGGAAGGAAGGAAGAAAGAAAGAAAGAAAGAAAGAAAGAAAGAAAGAAAGAAAGGACATCAAGACCATGACTCTGCATTAATATTTTGGAGCAGATGTGGAGGTGGGGAGCCTCACCCCAATGGGTTATGCCTCAAAGGGCTCTCACATCTCACTAATAATGGAGTGTATTCCCTTCTGTCTATTTCCTTCTGTCCACACAACAGAATTTGCCTTAAGCATAATCAGGAAGTTCGCTTCCTTCATCCACTACAAACGATCTTTCATCTGGGCAGCAGGCTGTGCCAGAGCAGGGAAGCTGGCATTAGGGGCAGGTTCCTGGTACCAGCTTTGGCTCTGCAGACCAGGGGCTTTCTGCTCCCACACTGCACCATCTAGGTGTGCTCTCCCTGCCTTCCCTCAGCTGCAAACACGAACATAACTCAGTCAAACGGTCCCATTTTCTGCTTTGCTAGAGGAATTACAAAAAAAATACTCTTGAATTTGAGGGAGCGGTAAGCTGATGACTGTCAGAATATGTGCCTGAAATCTCATGGCACGCGGTGGTAGAAATCACAAATTATCAGCTCAGACCACACTGCCCCAAGCAGAGGAGCCAGGAAGCATCGACATTTAGGGACATAAATTTGAGGGTGCAGTAATCTTGTGTCTGTCAACTGGGCAGGTGAGAGTTGGACATGTTTCATTCATGGCTCAGGTTGTTAAATATTTCAAAGGTACATTGTTCCAAAGCCCCCCCGCCCCCCCACAAATGAGTGTGTCTATTACTAGTGCACAGAATATATAACTTCTTCCCCTGGTGGCTGTGTGTGGATCATAGTCACCAAAGCAGGGTTCAATATGGGTGGGTCAGGCACTAATCCCTTTTTGACTTGCTCAGGGAGAGCAGAGTGTGACCACAGGCTCCTCGAACAGATGTGAGCTCCCCCAGGATCCTGCATTGCCTCATATGTGGCCAAGTTACCCACTGTGTGGTATTGAGCCAACCAGAAGCAGGCAGCACACCTGCACAGCTGATGGACCCATGAACAGCAGGTGGGCTCACACTTCTGGTGGTGTACAATTGAAAATCCAGGAGTGGACATTTATGTTTGCTGGAAACTAATTGTCAGCGAAATGTTCAAGAGACTGAATGAGAAACTTGAGAACTTCAAGAGATGCCTAGACAACTAGGAGTGGACAGGTTACAAACTAAGGTGGCCCTTGCTGTATGCCAGGCACTAAGATGAACTCAAGTGACTCCTATGTCTAAATGTCAGAGCTAAAATCACAAATGTTCCTGACTTGGGGTTAGTCAGGATTTTTGGATAGGTTGCCAGAAACATTGAGTTAGAACACAAAACAAGTTTAAATATAAACACCAGAAAAGTAAAAATCTTTGTCATACAGATGATAAAATCAAGTCCATGAAAGGATCACCTATACCCCAGGAGGAAATTCTTGCAGATAGACTATCTGCTGAGGATAGTTTGGAGAGGTTTCCTGGAACATCCAGAGCCCCAGGAGAACAGCAGTTAGAAGATTAACACCCCAGATGGCCAGAAGACTTCAAGAATGAGGTGAGCATCAGTGACTGTTTTGAAAATTGTCAAGATCTTAAGTGAGGTGCCACTAGTCTTCCAGAGACCAGGGCAGAACCGGAAAGCAACTGCCTAGTATTTGGGAAGCCAGAGGGAAATAGGAGGATATGGTCTTGGGGTGTTCAAAGTGAGCGGTTCACCAAAAAGTTAAACATAGCTATCCATCTCTCACCAGAAATTCTACTTATAGGTGCTCTAGGAAGCATTGATGTGTCCGTATCCAATATGAAGACTTTGATGTGAGAGCATTATCATGATGTCCAAATATGGGAAACAACAATACAAACACTCATAGCTAAAACGAGTGTGACTTAATGTGGTCAGCATCTTACTGTGTATTATGCACTGTTTTTAAATAAACAGTGTAGAGGGAGGAAGAACTGAGTTATGGTACAGTATGCCTGTCTTAGTTACGGCTTCATTGCTGTGAGGAGACACCATGACCAAGGCAACTCTTATAAGGAAAAACATTTGATTGGGGCTGGTTTACAGTATCAGAGTTTCAGTCCATTATCATCATGATGGGACAGGCAGATGTGGTGCTGGAGAAGGAGCTGAGAGTTCTACATCTTGATCCACGGGCAGCAGGAGAGACTACATTTTCCACACTGGGTGGAGTTTGAGTATAGGAGACCTTAAAGCCCACCCCATACAGTGACATACTTACTCCAACAAGGACATACCTATTTCAACAAGACCACACCTCCTAATGGTGCCACTCCCTATGGGCCAAGCACACAAGTAAGTCCATGGGGGCTGTTCCTTTTCAACTCACGATAGGGAGTGTTATACAGATGTAAGCAGCTGGCCATCGACCATGCTTGGCCTAGTGCTGGAAGTGGAAAGGCAGTTATAATCTTCTAAAGGACAGACAAATGGAATTTCCTTTTTTTTTTTTTTTTTTTTTTTTTGGTTTTTCAAGACAGGGTTTCTCTTTATAGCTCTGGCTGTCCTGGAGCTCACTTTGTAGACCAGGCTGGCCTCGAACTCAGAAATCCGCCTGCCTCCGCCTCCCGAGTGCTGGGATTAAAGGCGTGCGCCACCACGCCCGGCTTTTTTGACAAATGAAATTTCAACTTCTACATTCATAACAAGTGAAAATAACTTATAAAAAAATCAGGAAAGAAATACAGACTTGTTTAGCAAAATAGTAAGTTTGTCAAATATGGTAAACAAATACTGCAGAGTTTGTATAATGGAACATCTCTGAGCAAAATATATATATATATATATATATATATATATATATATATATATATATCACTGAATGGAGTTCTTAAATGACAATACAGTCAGAAGCCTAGATCTGTGAGAGAAAAGGAAAACTTCTGGAAAAAGTGAGCCCTGCTTCTTTGAGAGATGTCCTCTCCCCACCTCACACCCATTCACACCCACTCATCCTGAATAGATAGGTATGTTGCTGTGGCAGCGATTATTCAAAGCAGAAACTGTCACAAAGCACCTTATGTCATGTCTGGAGGTACTGGATCACGCACACAGACACAGGACCAGAGGTGATGACACACGCCATGTAGATGTGAGGTCCGTCTGTGATGTCACTGTGAGATGAAGATAAACACTGAAAGAGCTTTACTGAATCTCAAAGCTGCTATGCAAACAATATAAAGAGGAGCTAAGCTGCCAGTCAAAGCGATCACATAAAGCACTACATAGAAAAATGTCCCTACCATAATGCAGAATAAAGAACCAACGGAATTAGTTTTTAATAAAATTTAAAATGAAAAGCAAATGCTCGTCTATAACAAGCATTAAATTATCGTCTACAAACGGCGGTCTAAGCAGCCAACGGAAAAGTAAACGCCGTGAGTCTGAATCAAAGCAGAAACGGTGAATTGACAGGTGCACCTCATGAGAAACAATCTTTAATGACAAGGGCGCTGTGAGGATGCAAGGGGAGATGGATGGGAGAGCTTGCACACATGCTGGCTCCCTTGTCGAGCAAAGGCACTCACAGGGTGAGAGAGAGCCAGGGACTGAGTAAGCATGGGACACTGGAGTGGCTGTGACATTTTCTGCTTTTATCAGATTCCAGGAAGGGGACATGCTGATTAAATGACAAATTTCCCAAGAGATGTGGTGCTCTCTAGTTTTCAATCATGTAACAGTGGAAACTCACGATACAAAAAATAGATAAAGAAGGGATATTGGGTCCATAATAATCATTTTTGGGACTTGTGTTGCCAGCTAGTAATTACTTGGTGGTGTAGGCAAAAATATTTGTTTGTGGAGTTTTGGAAACAGCCACTACATTGAGCAGCTGTAGAGTGGGAATTCTCCAGTGTGCAGCACACTTTCCTCAGACTACATGTGGGTGTAAGAATGCATACTAAGGGGTTAAATATAGACTCTATTCCCCAGTCATATTGATTTTAAAGGGGGAAATAATTAACAATGAGACACTTGATCCATAAATATTATAAATGAAACAACACAGCACTAAACAATCCATGGATCCTAGAAGACTTCACTCAGGGACTGGGAATGTCTTGAACAGAATAAAAGCCCAGTGTGTTAGCAGCATGTGGATAAGACAGTATTCAGAGGGGAGTTTATAGTTTAATGTGTGGGGGAAATAAAACCTGTATAACTAAAATATGCTCTTGTCTTAAGGAGGTGGCATGACTTTTATGAACTAAGGGGCAGGAGGGACAGTTTGGAAATTAGGAGCACTGGCTGCTTTTCCAGAGGACCTGGGTTTAGTTCCAAGCACATACAAGGTTGTTCATTTCTTCTGGTCTCTGCATGCATACATACATGGATGCATGCATGCAGGAAAACACTTCTACACATAACATAAAAACGTAAATTGTGTTGTTACTGTTTTGATGTAGGTTCTGTCTATGTCGTCCCTACTGTCTCAGAGCTCATCATAGAGACTGGGCTAATCTCAAACTCACAGAAATCTCCTGCCTGTGCCTCCAGAGTGCTGAGACTAAAGGTGTGTGGCCAGCTATGAATACATCTTTTGGAAGAAGAACCAAGATTTAAAGTCCCCAACACTGAACATAGACAGAAAACCAAACCAAACAACAGTTATTGAAAAGACTGATAGTGTGTATGTGTGTGTGTGTGTGTGTGTGTGTGTGTGTGTGTGTGTGTATGTGTATGTGTGTGTGTGTGTGTGTGTGTGTGTGTGTATTCAGGTGGAGGCAGTCACAGTTGTACCATGGTGTACGTGGAGGTCAGAGGCCAATTTTGTGGAGCTGATTCTCTCCATGTATCTTTGCAGATTTCCAGAGATTAAACTCAGGCCATCAAGCTTTTGTGGCAAGTGGTTAATGTAAACTTTCTGAACTATTTTGTGACATCTTCTTTAATTATTGTTATTACACACAAACACATACACTCACATCCAAACACACACTATAAATAGAAATGTAGATTTATATGTATTTTTATATAAAATAATATATAAGTAAATAAAATATATGTGACATACAACATATATTATGTATAATATATTTACATATATAAAATTAATATGTATTATATATTATAAACACGCACACACACACAGGTATAGAATCTCCTGCTTCCTAGGAGCGATCACTCGTAACTAGGCAGCCATCATGGGTCTTGTCCTTGGAGAAGGCTGATACCACTGATTCTCTCTTAGCAGCCCTTAATTGCTTGTAGCTCTTTATCTAGATGGGGTCTGGAGAAAATTCACTCCTGGTATTACATACCAACTACCCATGGTTGGTGGTCATGACCCCTAGAAGAAAACCCCTACTGCCTCTTTCCTAAACCAATATAATTCTTAACTGATTTTAAACTATTTATCCTTATACCCACAGGTAAGTCTACCTCTCATCCTTCACCAAAGACATTTCTTTTTCTACCAGATGTAGCCCATTATAGAAACTAATTTAAAATTAATTTTAGTGTGTGTTTGTGTGTGTGTGTGTACTTACTTGTGGGTATATGCATGAGGGTGATGTATCCATAGAGGCCAAAAGAGGGCACTAGATCCTGGAACTGGAGTTATAGACAGTTTTGAGCTGACATATGGGTACTGGAGATTTGAACCTGGTCTTCTGCAAAAGCAACCGTGCTCTTAACCACTAAAGCATCTCTCTAGCCCCCAACTGGTAAATTTAAAACAGAACGATTACATCTAAGGCTTGGGAAACATCACAGAAGAGGGGGGCATTAAGATAAAGAGCCAGAGGACAAGAATGGGACATCTGCTAGATAATGCCTTTTGCATCTGACAAGGAGGATGCCCTAATACAGTTTCAACAATATGGTTACCTAAACAAGTCCCACACAGTGACAGCACCAGTCCCTGCCCCAGGATGAGTGACGGAAATCTTACACGTAGCTATCGTATGAGATACAATAAAAACAAACGGCCAAGTCCCCAACCTCTTCAGGGTAAAAACCCTATTGCAACAGGAGAGAGAAGTTTGTTACAACCTTATGAGAGCATTCACCGAAAGCCCCACAGCTGTAATTCCCAGCGCTTGGGAGTCTATTGTAAGTTCTAGACCATCCAGGGCTACATAGGAAATCCCCAGTGGAAGAATAATCTATCCAGATAACAGACAAAAATCCAGCAATTTATTCGTAAAACATTAAACATTTTTTCCCCATGAGAGCAGAGACGCAGCTGGAATAGCCATTCATTCCAGTTCTTCTGAAAATTATATGGAAGATATTTCTAATGCATTAAGAATAAAGAGAAATAGATGAAAAATGGCACGGGGGATGCCAGATGCTTTTAGCTGCAGGTAATTTGAGTCCACACAGGAAATCTACCACTGAGCACAGTGGATTTATTTAGAAAGGTCACTGAATGCCACTCTATGATAGCGCCTAGCAATTGCACTGTGTGCCACCATAAAGACTTGTGTAAGAATGTTTACAGGTCTGCTGTTCATAATCAACCCAAACTGAAAATAGTCAAAGAGCCTGGTTATGGGACATGAGAAAAACAAATTGGATATGGGGTAAGGACACAATGGATAGTGTAATTGAGCCAATCGTGGAACATTACTTGGCAGGTAAAAAATGAGCCATTAATATATCCAACATAGTGGATATAACTCAAAAACATCTCTAGTTAGGAATCTAAGGCAAAGGCATACATGCTTTGTGTCTTTATCTATATGAAATCCAAATTCAGTCTGTGGTGAAGTCCATCAGTCATGGACCGGAGGTCAGAGGAGATAAGGAAATGATCAGAGAGAGCTCTCTGGATGCAGAGCTCCTTTCTAGACGGCTCAGTGCTAAATCTCATCAAACAGTTAAGATCTTTGTGTTTCTGAGTGCCACTGACATCATGATTTAAAGCAAACATGCAAAAATTTACCATAGTCACAAAATAAACTAGGAGAAAATGGCCATTTAGTCCTCAGAGAAGCTTTGGAAGTCTCTAATACTCACTGAAGATAAGAACTTAGCAAGTTGTGAAGGTGTGTGTGTGGGGCATCCTTTGATGTGGCAGTAGACCTCACTTGGTGAAATAAAGGCGCGCGCGCGCACACACACACACACACACACACACACACACACACACAGAGAGAGAGAGAGAGAAGATTTAATGATGTATATGCATGTGTGTCTGTGTATGTCAATGCCAGTGAGTGCAAGGTCCTATAGAGTCCCTAGGCAGGCATTGGATTTTCTGGAGCTGGAGTTAGAGGTGGTTATCAGTCACTCACAGTGGATGCTGGAAAATGGACTAAGGTCTTCTGTGAGAACAGTTCTCTCTCTTAACCACTGAATGTCTTTACAGTCTTGAAAATAAAGACATCCTTACACCCAAGACAACTTCATTGCTGTGCTGGCTTGGGGATCCTAGCCTGTGTCCCAGGGCTCTGGGAATGGAATGCATGAGACAGAATAAGAGGAACATGTTATTTGGATGCAACTTATCTGATTAGGTGAAACTTCAGAAAGATCATAGGGTAATTATTAGAATAGACAAGATGCATTGATCATTATGACCAGGACAAGGTGAATATCAAGATTGTTTTTAAAGAAAATGGAATTACAAACCATTACATAAATAGTATCAGACACGCTTATGAGAAGCATGAAATCGCTGGCCAGCAGAAAGTGAGGCTGGGAGGAATTAGAGGCTGCCCATTGTAACTGGAGAGGTCGTCATGGAAGCAAGCAGCCTGGTACCCAGAGGCAGGTGTACTAAAGCCTGCGATGGTTAATTTTCTTTTATTTTTCTTTTTAAAAATACAGCAAGATCATATAAAAATGAATACACCTGAGTAGGATAAAACAAAACAAAGCAAAAAGGAAAGAGCCAAAGAAAAGGCGTAAGAAACAGATACAGATTCAAAACCTCACTTGCTTTCACATTCAGGAATTCCGTAAGATCACTAAACTGGAAGCCACATTATATATGCAAAGGACACTCTTTCTGTCTCCTCTTCTGCAGGGTTCCCTGAGCCCCGAGGTGAGGGATTTGTTAGAGACATTCCATCAAGGGCCAGGTCTTCAAATGTCTCTCATTCTCTGTATAATGTCTGGCTGTGAGTCTCAATATTTGTTTCCATCTGCTGCAGGAGGAAGCTTCTCTAATGGCGACTGAGCAAGGCACTGAAATATGGCTCTATCAGAATGCCATTCAGAGTCATTTTATTGTTGTTTTTCTAAATGACAGTATTTGGTTTTGCCCTAGGTCCCTGGGCTATCTAGTCTCAGGTTCTTGGTCACTCAAGCATAGTTGGGTAGGGGTTCCATACCTTGGAGTGAGTTTTAAGTCAAATCGGACAGTGGTAGGTTTCTCCTACACTTTTTGTACCACCATTGCACCATCATATCTTGCAGGTAGGACACTACTGTGCTGGGCTAGTGTTCATGATTCTCCTTTGGTGGCATGCAGAGTAACTTCCTGTACCAAGGATGCTAGAACACAGGGGTGAAGGCTCTATGTCAGAGCCAGCTGAACTTCATATTCAACGATTCCTGTAGGTGATGCCTTCAGCAGTGAGGTCTTGATGTCAGTTTGTGTAGAACAATCTATAATCCTGGCAACAGCCTGGATTGTTCAGGGGTTCCCAGGGGACTGCTTTGACCAACAACTCAGTAAGATGTACCGAAAGCTTCATTGGGTGACCAGAGATTTATAGTTAGGCCCCCATCTCCCCTTTTATTTGAACACTTCATTTGGATTGCCTTCATATATGTATTCATTTTATGAAGATTCTATTGTATTAGGTTTCAAACTGACTCTCAAATGGCCCTTAATTTTAATTCTCCCCCTGTATTCTCTCCCTCACCCTCTTCTTTGTTCTCTCTTCCCTACCTGTATTCCTACCCTCATCTCCCATCTCTCTTCCTATTAATTCTTCCTGTTCCAGTCCCCATACATCCATAACTACCCATTCTATTTCCCTTTCCTAGGAAACTATGTCCACACCCACCATTAGCCTCTTACTTTCTACCTAATGTCTGTGGTCTATGTGTTGTAGCTAGATCATGACTGACTTAACAGCTAATGTCCTCATATAAGTGAACACATACCATAATTGACTTTCTGGTTCTGGGTTGCTTCACTCTGGGTGATTTCTTTTCTTTCTTCTTTTATATATTTACTTGAGAATTTCATGATTTCATTATGTAAATGGCTGAGTACTACTCCATGGTGTAAATGCACTGCATTTCCTTTATCCAGCTGTTGAAGGTCATCTAGGTCGTTCCTAGTTTCCAGCAAATAGGAACACGGTTGAGCAAGTATCTTCTGTGGTAGGATAGAACATCCTTTGGGTATATGTCCAAGAATGGTAGAGCTGAATCTTGAGATATATTTAGTTCCACATTTCTGAGGAACTTTCACACTGATTTTCATAGTGGCTGCACAAGTTTGCAGTTCCACCAACAGTGTATGAAAGTTTCCCTCACTCCACATCATTGCCAGCACAAGATGTTATTAGTTGTATTGATCTTGGCCATTCTGATGGGTGTAAGATGAGATCTCAAAGTAGATTTGATTTGTGGTTAAGGATGATGAATATCACTTTAAGTGTTTCTCAGATGTTTGTGTTTCATTGTTTGAGAATTTCCTGTTTAGATCTGTATCCCACCTTTAAATTGGGCTATTTTTTCCTTGCTATCTAGTTTTTTTTTTTTTGAGTTCTTTATATATTTTGGATATTAGCTCTCTATTGGATGTGTAGTTGGCAAAAGTATTTTTCCATTCTGTAGGCTGTCACTTTCTCAAAATGATGGTGTCCTTTGCTGTGCAGAAGTTTTCAATCTTACAAGGTCCCATTTATATTGTTGATTTTAGTGCCCGTGCTATTGGTGTTCTGTTCAGAAAGCCTTTTTTTTCTCCTGTGCCAATGAGCCCACAAGACTATTCCCCATTTTTTCTTCTATCAGGTTCAGTGTGTCTGGGTTTAGGTTGAAGCCTTTGATCTAGTTGGAGTTGAGTTTTGTACAAGGTGGAAAGTATGGATCTATTTGGATTTTTCTACACATAGCTTTGCAGTTTCACCAGTACCAATAGTTGAAGATGCTGTTTTTCTTCAGTGTTATAAAAAAATCATGTCTGGATCTTCCGCTCAATTCCATTGATTGATGTGTCTGCTTTTGTGACAATATAATATTGTTTTTATTATTCTACCTCTGTAATACAACAATTTGAGGTTGGGGATGGTGATACCTTCAGAGATTTCTTTTGTTATTCACAATATTTTAAGGTCTACTGTCTTTTTGTGTTTCCATATGAAGCAGAAAATTGTCCTTTCCAGATCTAAGAAGAACTGTGTTGGAATTTAGATATGGAGGATTGCACTGAATCTGCTCATTGCTTTTGGTAGGACAGCCATTTTTACTACACAAATCCTACTGATCCATGAGCACAGGATATATTCTCTTCTTCTGCTCTCTTCTTCAATCTCTTTCTTCAGTGTCTTAAAAGCCTTTATCACATCTTTCACTTGCTTGGTTAGAGTTACCCCAAGATGTTTTATATTATTTGAGGTTGTCATGAAAGGTACTGTTTTCTTGATTTCTTTCTCAGTGTTTGTTGTTTATATATGAAGGGTATTGATTTCTGAGAGTTAATTTCATTTCCAACTGCTTTTATGAAGTGTTCATTAGCTGCAGGAATTTTCCAGTAGAATTTTTAGGGTCTTAGAATTTTATGTATACTAGCATATCATCTGCAAATAAAGATACTTTAAATTCATTCCTTCCAATTTGTATCACCTGATTTCCTTCAGTTGCCTTGTCATTGTAGGTAAGACTTCAAATACGATATTGAATATCCATGGGAGAGTGGACAATATTATCTTGTTCCTTATTTTAGTGTAATGGCATTGAGTTTCTCTTCATTTAAGTTGATGTTGGCTATAGGTTTGTTGTACATTTACCTTTGTTATATTAGGTATGTTCCTGTATCCTTAATCTCTCCAAGACTTTAGGGGGTGTTGGATTTTTTCAAAGGTCCTTTCTGTGTCTAATAAGATCATGCATTTTTTTTTTTTGGTCTTTAGTCTCTTTATATGATGGATGGCATTTATTGATTTTTTTTGTATGTTGTATTATCTCTGTATCTCTGGGATGAAGCCCACTTGATCATGGTGGAAGGTTCATTTTGATGTTTTCTTGTATTTGGCTTGCAATTATTTTGTCGAGATATTTTGCATCTACATTCATAGTAATTCCTTTTCTTTGTTGAATCTTTATGTGGTTTGGGTATCAGGATAACTGAGGTGACTTAATAAAAGGAATTTAAAAATATTTCTTCTATTTCTATTGTGTGGAATAGTTTTAGAAGTTTTGGCATTTACTCTGTCTTAGGGTTTTACTGCTGTGAACAGACACCATGACTAAGGCAAGTCTTAATAAAACAACATTTAATTGGGTCTGGCTAACAGATTCAGAGCTTCAGTCCATTATCATCAAGGTGGGAGCATGGCAGTATCCAGGCAGGCATGGCACAGGTAGAGCTGAGAGTTCTACGTCTTCATCCAAAGGCTGCTAGTGGAAGACTGATTTCCAGGCAACTAAGGTGAGGATCTTATGTCCACACCCACAGTGACACACCCATTCCAACCAGGTCACACCTATCCCAACAAGGCCACACCTCCAGATGGTGCCACTCCCTGGTCCAAGGATATACAAACCATCACACTCTCTTTTGGAAGTCTGGTAGAATTCTGTACTAAAACCATCTGGCTCTGGGACTTTTTTGGTTAGGATACTTTTAATTACAGATTCTATTTCACTAGGGGTTTTTGGTTAGGAGACTTTTAATTATAGATTCTATTTCACCATGGGTTATAAAGTCATAGGTCTGTTTAAATTGCTTATTTGGTCTTGATTCAACTTTGATAATATATATATATTCATTTCTTTTAGGTTTTCCAATTTGATGGAGTATAGATTTTTAAAGTATGTCCTTATGATTCTCTCGATTTTCTTGGTGTGTGTCACTATGTCTCCCTTTTCATCTCTAATTTTGTTAATTTGGATTTTTTTTCTCTCTGCCTTTAGTTAATTTGGATAAGGATTTGTCAATTTTATTGATTTCCTCAAAAAAACAAACAAAACCCCCAACTGTCTCATTGATTCTTCGTGTTGTTTTGTTGCTGTTGTTGTTTCATTGATCTCATTCCTGAGTTTGATTATTTCTGGCCATTTGCTTCTTTGAGGTGTAATTTTTTTTGTTTTGTTCTATAGCTTTCAGGTTATCTCCCCAGTGTTTTCCCATGTAGGCACCTAGTGCTCTGAACTCTGAGCTCACCTCTTAGGTCAGCCTTCACGGTGTACCAGAAGGTTGCCTATGTTGTGCATTCGTTTTCATTCAGTTCTAAAAAGTCTTTAATTTCTTGACCTATTTTTCATTCAGTAGTGAGTTGTTCAGTTTTCAAGGGGTTTCTAAGCTTCCTGTTGTTTCTGTTTTTTGATATTTAGCATTAATTCTTGGGTTCAAATTATTTCAATTTTCTTGAGAATTGCTTTGTGAGTATGTGGTCAATTTTGGAGAAGGTTCCATGAGGAGGTTAGAAGAAGATACCTTCTTTTGTGTTTGAATGAAATGATTTGTAAATATCTTTTAGGTTCATTTGGTCTATAACATTAGTTAGCTCCAATATTTCTCTGTTTAGTTTTTGTCTTGATGACCTGTCTACTGGGAAGAATTGGGTACTGAAGTCTCCCACCATCAATGTGTGAGGGTCAATATGTGATTGAAGCTGTAGTGGTGGTTGGATATGAACTTGGGTACGCTTGTGTTTGTGCATAGAGGTTAAGAATTGCAATGTCCTCTTGGTAGCTGTTTTTGTTTGTTTGTTTGTTTTTTGTTATTTGTTTTTTTAAACCATTGATGAGTATATAGTGTTCTTCCTGATATGTTCTGTTTAGTTTTGGTCTGAAGTATATTTAATCAGATATTAAAATGGCCACACTAGCTTGCTTCTTGAGTTTTTCTATTCTTTACCGGGGATGATGTCTATCTGTGATGTTAAGGTGTGTTTCTTGGATGATCCAGATTTCATGTCTATTCTGTCAGTCTGTAACTTTTTATTGGGAAATTGAGACCATTGATGTTGAGAGAGATCAATGAGCAGTGTTTATTGATTCCTGTTATTTTGTTATGTTGTTGTGCTGTGTATGTGTGTGTTGTGGTAAATCTCCAACCCAAATATGCCCTGGCAATGAAAACACAGCTCAGTTAATATGAATACATGCTGTGTGCCTAGATTGGGCAGTACACTACCATCTTCCACATCTATGAGACCCCTTAGAACTTGCGGTTTCTCCAGGCTATGTCCTTCTGCTCCACTTTTCTTCTTCTTCCTCCTCCTCTGCGTCCTCTCCCTCTTCCATTTTCTCCTTCTTCTCTCCCTGCACCTTCTGCTCCACTCCTTTATTTTACAAATTAAGGTGGGAAGCAGGTTTACAGGAAATCACCTGAGTCCTGACTCATTCCTTGTTCGCAGCCCCTCACAGAACAGAAGTAACATCAAATATAATTAGCCCCAGGACTATCCACAGTGTGTGTGTGTGTGTGTGTGTGTGTGTGTGTGTGTGTGTGTGTGTGTGTTTCCCCTTGTTTGATATCCTGATCTGGCATTATTTATGCCTTGTGATTTATTGGGTGTGGTTAACCTGTTTAGGTTGGTGTTTTCCTTCTAGAGCCTTCTGTAGGGCTATATTTATAGATTAGATAATAGCTTAAATTTGGTTTTATCATGAAATGAATGTCTTTTTCTCTCTGTGTCCATCACGATTGAGAGTTTATCTGGGTGTAGTAGTCTGGGCTGGCACCTGTGGTCTCTTAGAGTCTGTAGAACATTTGTCCAGGCTCTTCTAGTTTTTACCATCTCCATTGAGAAGTCAGGGGTTATTGTAATACTTCTGCCTTTGTTTGCTACTTGGTCTTTATTCCTTGAAGCTTTTAGTATTCTTTCTTTGTTCTGTACATTTTGTGTTATTATTATTATGTACCATAGGAAATTTTTTTCTGGTCCAGTCTATTTAGTGTTCTTGCTTCTTGTACCTTAATGGGTCTATTCTTCTTTAGGGAAATTTTATTCTTATGATTCTGTTGAAAATACTTTTTGGTGCTTTTGATCTGAGTTTCTTCTCCTTCCTCTATTCCTATTTTTCTCAGATTTTATCTTTTCATGGTGTTCCATATTTCCTGGATGTTGTGTGCCAGAATTCTTCTATATTTAACATTTCCTTTGACTGAGGTATCCATTTCTTCTATAGTGTCTTCAACGCCTGAGATTCTCTCTTCCATCTCTTGGATTCTATTGGTGAGGGTTGCCTGTTTATTGTCAACTTGCCACAACCTCAAACCACCTGGACAAAGGATCTCACTGAGGAGATCAAACTGGTTAAAGTAATGTCTCTAAGAAATGTTCTTAACTGAGTTAATTGAGATGGGGAAAACAAGCATGAAAACTGGATGGCACCAGTCCTTGTTTGGGAGTCCTGGATTGCGTGAGAATTGGGAAAGCTGGAGGTAGGGTTGCTGCTGTCATTTCTCTGTTTCTGACCAAGGATGTGATGTGACCCTCCCCCCTATTTAAAATGCTTGCCTTGACTTCTCTGTTACAATGGACTTCAACTCAGAATTTGTGAGCTAAAACAAACCTTTTCTTCCCTTAGCTATCTTTTGTCAGGGTATTTTATCACAGCCACAGAAATGAAACCAGGATAAGGGCAGAGGGAGGAGTGGGACTCTTTCTGCTTCTACCTTTGGGGTGTTCAGGCACTGGGTTCAAAGGACCTTGTTTTCTTTATTGAGGGGATTAGGGATGGGGAATCTTCTCTAAGACTTTTTACTGCTACAGCTCTCTTTATTTGGGGATAATAAGGGATATAGACACCTTGGGGAGTACGTAGGGTTTGATGAGATAAGCATACATCATTGGCTGAGGTACTGGGAATGCTTTATTTCCATGGAGACAAATTCCAAGTGGTTTCTGGACATGTCCTTACAGGGAGAGAATGAAGTTCAACCTATAGTTTGGCCATTAGGCCATGTAACTACCTCAGTGGGTAGACTGTAGGGTTACGTGCTCCAGAGCATGCTGGCCCAGAACAGGGAGGGAGCCATCTTTACTCCTGTTGGTGTCAAGATGAGATTTTTGGCTTTTGGACACAGCTTGACCTCATTGTTGTACCAAGCATGTCTGCACCCACCTCTCCCACCTCTCAACTTGCTCCACAGTGAAGGTCAAAGCAAAAAGTGATGCCTTTCAGGGTCTAGTCTAATTGACTCATAGAACAAGGTCCACCCTAGATCTGTGCCATGGCACAGAGGAAAGAGATGGAGAGAAGGTTCGTTGAGGAGAGGGCACACTTGGTTATTTGTTCACTGTGCTTTGTTGTGAGGATACGTTGGGTTCCAAAACTGTAAACCTCTGGTCATTCAAGTGAATGCACAAATAATTAAGACAGTCTTAGTTTGTACTGAGTGATACGGAGGCAAGAGGAAGAAGTGATGGAGGGAAGCAGAGGCCTGAACAAGAGGCTGAGAGCCACCATGACTTGCTCAGTCCAGCAGAGGGACAGGAGGTTGTGTTGCCAGTGGAAGTGACTGAGCAGGATGGCCATGTTCTGCATCACAGGCTGGACATTTAAAAGAAATGACAGTAGAGTATTCCCAGAGTTTAATGTCAGGATGTCTATCTGTGTTTGTAAGCTTTCTATGACTTTAACGAATACCTGAGATGATCAGCTTATGAACACTGATGGTTAATTTGCTGTAAGCTTTGGAGGTTTCAGTCTAGGATCAGTGAGCGCCTTGGCTTGGAGTCCATTCTTCTGTGGAAGGAAATCACAGAAAATCTCTTTCCCTCATAACTAGAACAAGGAAAAGAGGTAGAAGAGAAGTCTAGGTTCCCACAAGTCCTGTCAAGGGACCTTCAGTAACCTTAAACTTGCCAGTGGGTCCCACCTCTTGGAGTTTCAGCCACTTTTAAATAACACGATTGGGTGATGTTTGAGGGAGATGTGAAGTTAATATTTACCCGACACTGGCGTAGCCAACAGCTTAAAAAAATCCCTCATATCTTGATTAGTTGATTAGGGATTATTTAGGAAGGCCCTGCCCACAGAGTCCCTGTTCTATCTGGCTGCAAGTGTGAGGCAGACCAATGCGCAGAGAAATAGGAATGTCAAGGCACTGAGTGGACCACAGGCTCAGACAACATGAGGCACAGTCTAAACAAGACTCTGGGAAAGTTACATGTTTTAGTGAGCTCCATCTTCTCCCTTGTAGGAGGCTTTGAGTGCTCAGCAAAGCTGCCTCATTAGTGAGAAGAAGGGATTGTTTAGCTGCAGTCTGGTGCATGGAGCATTTGAATGGCAGCTTGCTGTAAGATGCAGTTACTTTGGGTAAGAATTTTGGGGCCAGGGTCACAGTAAGTACACACCAGGAATGAAACACTCAACACATGAGCCTCTGGAGAACCCTTATTCAAATCACAGCAAGAAAGGGTCACAGTAATTACCAACTTATCCACAGGAGATAACCTGTATGCATGAATGCATAGCTTGGCTATGTCTGGGGTGGAATGGTTAGATAAGATCTATGTCACCCAGCACCAGGGTAAGCAAGAGTTCACTAGTGAGGGGGTAGGGAGTGATTGTGGGAGAAAGTAGACATGACCTCTGAAGGAGGCAACTAGCCCTCATGGGTTAGTGTGAGTACTGGAAGAAGTGTGTATTGGGATTAGCTAGGGTTGTTGGGCTTGATCACAAGTCAGTAAAAAGTCACAGCATAGTGATCAAGGAGGCTTGAACCAACAGTTTCTTTTTTTCCCAAAGATTTATTTATTATTATATATAAGTACACTGTAGCTGTCTTCAGATGAGCCAGAAGAGGGTGTCAGATTAAGAGGGTGTCGGGTGGTTGTGAGCCACCATGTGGCTGCTGGGATTTGAACTCAGGACCTTCGGAAGAGCCGTCAGTGCTCTTACCCGCTGAGCCATCTCACCAGCCCAAACCAACAGTTTCTAAGCCAGAAATACCATGGTGATCTAGCAAGTTGGATGTCAGTCAAGACAGAGATGTGGCCCATATGACTGAAGGGCACCACCTAGTTGCTCTGACCCCTTTCCTTGTAGTTCTATGGTCTATGCCTGTGCATTACTGACGGGGTTCATTGCTCATACTCCTAGCTTGGTGTTGGCCTTTGAGGGAACCCTTAGAGGTTACTTCTTCTGTTGAGTCTACAACGCTTTCCATTCCCAGCTGCCCTGTACTCTAGAGGCAGGAAGTACCACCCAGTGCTACGTTGGAAGGCTTGCCCTCGGCCAGCATGGACTCTTCAGTTGGGAGCCTGTGTTGGCAAAGGCCATGTCTGCTCCCTTGGCTTGAGAGAAGGACCTGAGTTGCAGTTCCATGCACTCAATTATTTAGCACACTGTTTATCTGAACCCACAGCAAGGATTTGTTGTACTGCAGATGCCAACTGTGAAGCATTCCGTGTCCCTTGAGTCCTTTTTTGCAACTGACAAAATGAGGGTGCGAAATAACTTTTGTTCCCTGTTAATAACGCTGGAGGGGGGGGGAGGAATGCAGAGTCAATACTTTTAAATATTTCAAGGATTTTCATTCTGAGATGGGTAAACAAAAGCGAAGCAAATGGCACGATTCCCCTGTGAGAGGCCACACTGTGACTTCTCAGGGCTGACATATAATCTCCCAGTGAGATCCTTTCCTGAAGATTGTGGCAGGTTGTAAACTAAGTCACTAAGAAGGGACACCAGTGGTCCTAAGTTCTCTCCTGTAATGGGGAGGAAGGGCAGCCTTACAAACAGTGGAACCCACCCACCATTACCCACAATGCTTCTCTTCTCTTCTCGTCTCGTCTCTTCTCGTCTCTTCTCTTCTCTTCTCTTCTCTTCTCTTCTCTTCTCTTCTCTTCTCTTCTCTTCTCTTCTCTTCTCTCTCTCTCTCTCTCTCTTTCTTTCCTCTCTCTTTCTCCTCCCCTCCCCTCCTTTCATCTCCTCTCCTTTCATCTCCTCTCATCTTCTTTCCTCACCCCACCTATTCTTTCCTCTCCTCTTCCCATCCTCCCAATTCCCTTCCCTTCTGTCTTTCTTTTCCTTCCTCCTTTTTTTCTCTTTCTTATGCTATCCTCCCTTCCTTCCCTCTCTCCCTCCCTCTCATCCCTCTTTCCTTTCTCTTCCTTTCCCATTCCTTCTTTTCCTTTCCATGTTGCAGGACATCAAGCCTCTGTCCCCTTTCCTGTCACCTTCAGTTGTCTCCTCTGTGCATTACAGAACCCTCTCACCACTCCCCCAAACATATATCTTGTATTTTTGTACTTCTTCTCAACAAACTTAAACATCGATGACTTCTCCCACTTCAGAAAAGAATTAATTAGGACATAAATAGAAGCAGAAAAGTCTCCTACTACAAAATCTATGTCCTTCCCTGTGTACTCAGCCCCGAAGAGCAGCAGTCACCCAGTTCCTACCCCAGAACCCCAATTGCCACCTGGCCTGCCACATTCTGAGAGAGAATGCTAAGCTCATTGGCAGCTGCTTCTGTGTTCCATCTTTGACCCCCTGCAGAAAGGGAGATGCCCTCAGCTCTCACATCCATTTGGAAAGAATTAGGGAGAAAGGGCAGAGTTTTTCTAGCCCACACTGCAACTCACATGCATCTGACTTAAAATAGCTCATGGCTTCCTAGAATCACAAGCATCCTGTGTCTTTCTACAGGATACTTGATGCTTCTAGGGAGAGATGTTCCAAGGCAGACCTAGAGGGTCATTCACATGGAGGAAGGGAAATTGTTAAAGGTTTTTCATGCTAACGGTGAGAGACCTGTGCAGGATCTCTCACACACACTTTAAAACCTTTGCTAGATAGGTTTATATTTTGCTTTGCACTGATTCTACTTACTTTACTATTTGGTTAAACAATACTGCTAGCAACCACTAACTTAATGCCAATAACAAGGGACTTGTGAGAGAAAAATATGCAATATCCAGCAGGGGTGGGAAATCTCATTTTATGTTAGCCACATTTACACATGGGATGGTGCATCTGTAAGGCATTACATTATGATGAATGGCTTCTCTTATATGGGGATCCAGTTGGCTGACACCTAAGTAAGTTACTAAGTTAAAGACACAGCTGCCCTGTTACAATGCCTGCAATGTTTGCTCACTTTTGCTACTTGCTGAAAGGAGGGAAAAGACGTCAATGAGTCCAAGCAGACCCAGAGGAAATAAATTAGAAGGAACAAATCGAAGGAAGCAAAAGCCAGACAGAGTGCTGAGACACCAGGGCCACCCCAATCGTGGCTCTCTCTCCTCTTCCTCTTCCCTCCCTCTGTTTCTCCATTTTTTTGCCTCCCCCACCCCATCAGTCAGGTCTGTGTAAACACAAGCCAAAGAGAGCTGCAGCAGCCACACTCATTCCAAGAAAAACACACTTGAAAACAAAAGGGAGGTAGAGATGGATGTTGAGCAGTGGCAAACAACATTAAATGTATGTGTGCTTAATGATATGGTTTCAATTATGTGAACGAAATTATCGAACCAAAAAGGGGCCTCATGCTATAAATCCACTGGAGTTCTTTATTTTTCATTAATTAATTAATTATTCACTTTACATCCCAATCAAACTCCCCTCTTCCCTCTCCTCCCAGTCTCACCCTCATAAACCCTTCCCCCATTGCCCCTTCTCCTTCTCAGTGAATGGGAAGCTTCCCCCTTGGCTGCCACCCCACCCTGGGACATCAAGTCACTAAGGACTAAGTCCATCCTCTTCTAATTGTCAGGACAGTCCAGCTAGGGGAAGGGGTAACATATCTTTCACTAATAGTATCAGAAATGATACTTTGAACTTAGAAAACATGATTTTTGCCCGTTTTTATAAAATATTTATAAAAGCAAACTATGGGATGGGCCATATGTAGAAGATCTTCTTTTAGTATAATTGAATTAAACTGGGAATCAATTACAAAAAAAAAGATTATGAGGGAAAAAAAGAAACCCAAGATCAGAGAATTCAGGATCGCAGTTTAGATTCCCTAAGGATTAGGAAGGAATGATGGGAAATTAGGAATATTTTAATTTAATAAGATTAAACGAGCTACAACAGATTTAAACTTGTAGAACACAGTGAATCAATTCTTAGAGAAAAATCATAGCTTTTAGTGAATATTTATAAAGCAATCATTTGTTCAAAGGGTATGGGAGGAGAAGCATGGCAACCTAAAGCAAAATAAGGATGTAGTCATAACAACACCAAGACCCAGTGAGGTGAAATGAGGCGTGCCTCAGGTAAAGTCAGACTAGTGTGTTCTTTAGAAAGATTGAGTATTTCTTAGGAAGATTAATATTTTAAGAAAGAAAGAAAGAGAATGTTATCAGTATTAGTCAAAAAATAATCACCATCGATATCAGTAGACATCAACAGGATACAAAAGGATTCTAAGAACCACTTTACCCATATACAATTATTGTATATTTTATTTTATGTGTATGGATGTTTTGTCTGCATGTATGTCTGTGCACTGTGTGTATGCAGTTCTTTGGTGGCCAGAGAGGGTGATGGATTCCTTGAAACCAGAGTTACAGTTGGCTGTAACGTCCTGGGCTAGGAACCAAACCTAGTTTTTCTGCAACAGCAACAAATGCTCATAACTGCTGAGCCAACAACACATCTGTCTCTGTCTCTGTCTCTGTCTCTGCATCTGCCTCTCTGCCTCTCTGCCTCTCTCTCTGCCTCTCTCTCTGCCTCTCTCTCTGCCTCTCTCTCTGCCTCTCTCTCTGCCTCTCTCTCTGCCTCTCTCTCTGCCTCTCTGCCTCTCTCTCTGCCTCTCTCTCTGCCTCTCTCTCTGCCTCTCTCTCTGCCTCTCTCTCTGCCTCTCTCTCTGCCTCTCTGCCTCTCTGCCTCTGCCTCTCTGCCTCTGCCTCTGCCTCTGCCTCCTCTGCCTCTCCCTCCTCTCCCTCTCCCATCTCTATCGCTATCTCTACCTCTACCTATATCTATACCTAATCTATATATTTATATCGATACCTATACTTATACCTAATCTATATCATCTATATCTATATATCACTTATATCTATATATGTTTATCTATACCTATATCTATCTAGATCATCTCTCTACATATATCTCATCATATATATGTGTCATATATATGACAAATTACTCTTTAACAAAAACAAAAGCATATTCTCTAAATCTGAGAAAACAATTGACCATCTTGAATCCTCAATTACCAACTTCATTCAGAAAATAAAAATAAACCAAATAGGTCTAGATATAGGTATGTATGAGAGAGTTCTTTCAAAGAGCTAGAGATGAAATAACATTGTTCTTTTACAAACTCTTTTTGGAGAATAACAGAAGTACTCTCCGAACTCACATTTAATGACACACTGGGTCCAAGGTCTGGAGCCACCACTGTGACATTTAAGAAAAGCCAAGACATGGGAAAACACAAGTAGGCAGCATGCAGTATGCATGCAGACTCAATAAGATTCTGTCCCAACATGCTGGGGGCACAGAGATTCAGGGTGGGATGACCGGTGCTCCTGAGGCCCCTCACCAGCCATGCCTCAAGGGAGATTCTCCACGGTTCTTGCCAAACTTCAGACTTTTTGAGCTTCCTTCCAGCCCTGAAGGCAGGGTGGCAGATGGAGGCATCTCTCTACCATGGCCCTATAGGAAAGTCAGAGCAAAGAGGGCACAGTGTCCAGCCATATCACCTTTCAGAGCTCATTGAACTGTGTGGTGTCTACACCAGCTCTCAAGCCACATTCTCACTGTACAGCAGGCGAATCTTGCCTTTGTTTGTATCAAGACTGTTATTTGTTTCCCAGTGTCCACAGGTCACGACCCTCTCAGGTTGACTCCATCCCGTTGCTATCCTGCAGGCTACCTCAGTTTATCTCCTTCACAGCCCACTCGCTGTGGCCCATCCCCTTGTTTCCCCTCAGCTTTCCATGTCAGTACCATGGACAGAGCAGTCGGCTTGGCTGCCTCTTTTCTAGGTTCCCTCTGAGAACCTCATTGATTACAATTGTCTATCTTCAGCTACAAGTATCTTTACTCTAGAACTTAGCCTGGGGCAGCCTCTTTATACATTTCTCTGTACTGGCCCACTACGCTGGTCTTGCACACCTGTTGCTTTCTATGGAAAACTGGTATATCTCGGTGCTGTTCCATGGAGCCTAATCCTGTGGACTTGTTACTAGCTGTAGAAGGCTGAAGTTTGTTCCTTCCCATGACTGCCAGCCTTCTGGAATGCTCACTTCATCTGTTCTGTTGCTCACTTTGCTGTGTAGATGTCACCAGCACCTTCTCTGTGTGTTTCCTCTCTCTGTCCCCGCCCCCTCTCCTGCCAGACACAAATCCATTTCCATCCTATATAAGCTTGGTGCATGCTCAGCATACAGCAACCCTGTGTACATACAGGGACCCTGACAAGCTTTAGGGGTTCAAGGCTGGTCCCTCATGGGATATTTTATAGAAACCTAGTCACAAGGAGTTGCAAAGACTTGTGAACATCTGAGGAAATCTAAGGCAAAAAGTGGGCATCTTCACTACTTCAAGGGATACCAAGAATCTAGATAATGACCTTTTAGGTCCTGGCTGCCAATATGCACAGCCCAGCAGGGACAGTGCTGTGTTCTATTGATGGCCCCTATCTTGTCAGTGATTTGAACCCATTTCACTCCCTCCCCCAGGTACTCCAGCAGAAAGGTCAAATCATAGGTTATCCTGATCTGAGCCCCAGTGGAGTCTGCAGTTGGAGGTGTGTGGATTTTCCCAAGGGTCCGTTAGGATTTCCAGCATGACTGAGAGACCCAACCAGAACTATCACACTTATCACACACCCTGGTTGTTGAGCTTGCAACCAGGATGTTTCACTATCAACCACACCCCTTGGTGACAGAGATAGAGGGCAGGGTATATGGACCAGGCTGCTTAAAGGTACCAGCATTTTCTGGAAATAAGCATCTATCTCCATGGCCTTAGCTAAGCTTCTAGATGGGATGTATGCCTAATTAATGTGGACTGGTGTGGAGTCTTGAATTCACATGCAAGGCAAGGTCTGCATCTCTAGCTGCGCAGCCTTGACCTTCAGACCATCATGAGCTCCAGCCAGGCGGTGGCCCTGAGCCAGCCCCTCTACTGAAGCATGAAGGGTGTTCATGGAGGGCTCTAATGAAATGCGAATTAGTCCAGGAAATTAATTCTCTCTGAGTATTAAAAGAACACACCATCCGTACCTGTCCGTATGGCACAAAAGGACAGAAGCTCAGGTATGAAAAGGCGCTCGTGCATAGACAGTGTCTATGATGGACTAAGAACTGCTGGCATGCCAACAGTCGTCCCAGAGACCATGTCAAATGCAAATGAATAAGTAAGTGGGTATTGTTTAGGAAGAAGAGCAACATGTCCACGGCTGTCTGGCTGGGCATGAAACAGAGCCAGGCCTCATTTATTCACCAAGTAAAACCCCCTTCGTCTCGATTAGCAGATGATCTCGCACCAAAGATCAGAGAGAAGGGAGCTGCGTTGCCTGCTGCTTTAGGGAAACAATATGCTTTGAAACACGGCGTCTGCTTTTCCGTCTCCAATGAGAGGGCTTGCATTATTAAACAATCTGCTTAATAATTTAGGCTGAAATAAACTTGAAACACAGAGGGAAAGTGCTCTATCTACCAGCCAATGCCATTGCACTTGAATTTGAGGGATGGGGGCATCCAGTTAAACTGAAGGATGATTCCCTGGCTGTCACTGGGAAAAACGGTTGATGACTAATGTCTTCTGCGAGCCACCCCAGCACATCTCTAAAGCTCAGAGACCTGAGAACATAAGCTACATCTCTGGGTCTCTTCCTGGCAGCCCCTGGGGAATCCTCCATTCTATATTCTGGGACCTCAATGCCACAGCTCAGGAGACACAGCATGTCATCTCACCACCTCGTGCTGGGCAGAGGCCCCTTGGATCTCATCTCTGGTCTTCACATCTATTATCATAATACCTAGGCCCTTAGTCTCTCTGCCTGTAGTTCCGTGGCTGTTCTCTATCTCTGGGGTTGAAAGCAAGCCTCTGGGCATGATGGATTACTTGAAGGTAGAATAGTCTCCCCATTTCTATTCAAAAGCACCCACAGCTCCCTGCCCACCTTTCTTCAGAAGCCTATCTGTCCTTGCACACTCAGTCTCTAGCCATACACCATCTCCCTAAAGTACCCTCACTCTGGGTACCAGGAACTTGCAAGCCTCCACCCTCCATGATCATCTACTGGCCTCAGAGGCTACTGTAGGTGTTCCCAGCCTGGACCCATCACAAACACTGCTGCACTTGAGAGTGTGGGTCTCATACTCCATCTTCCCCTTCTCCTTCACTCTTCCTGTGCCCTATATTGAAAGAAAAATGTACCCCTCCATTCTTGCTGCTTTTGAGCTCTGATACCTTCACAAGGCTGGACTATCCTCTTCTAGGTCCCCTAGTCAGTCTACCAATTTCAAGGTGGTCCTGAGTACAGTGCAGGCTCTGGTCCCTCTAGAACTGAAATATGACCCAAAGCAGAGCTGGGTTTCATAGGTTCCTGTCTTTCAGGAGCTCCATGGTATGGATCTTAGGATGTGATGAGCCTCAAGGTCTTTGTGCTGCTTGGCACATCCAGGGGTGGGTAGTGCTCCTTGGGTAAATATGTGGTCATTCCACCATGGAAACCACCCTGCTCTATCCTAGTGCATAATGGTTGCATTCGTTCAGCCCCCTTGGGGCAGCTTGCAATCACATTGGTCACCAGCTTCAAGGGACTCCTGGAATCTTTCTCTGAGCTCTATCTATCTACCTGATAGTGAGAGTGAAGAGTGGGAATATGGTACTTCCTGAAGGGGCAGTGAGGTATAGTATGGAGTCCTCTGATGGTGTCCCTAAAGACTAGAGCCTCGGAGACAGGGTCTTCTGAGCAGAGGGTCAGCAGACAGAGGATCAGAGGAGAAAGTGCTATTTTTCTCAGCTAAAACTAGGAGCCATAAGGGACTGTACTGGCTAGTTTTGTGTCAACTTGACACAGCTGGAGTTATCACAGAGAAAGGAGCTTCAGTTGAGGAAATTCCTCCATGAGATCCAGCTGTAAGGCATTTTCTCAATTAGTGATCAAGGGGGAAAGACCCCTTGTGGGTGGTGCCATCTCTGGGTTGATAGTCTTGGGTTCTATTAGAGAGCAGGCTGAGCAAGCCAGGTGAAGCAAGCCAGTAAAGAACATCCCTCCATGGCCTCTGCATCAGCTCTTGCTTCCTGACCTGCTTGAGTTCCAGTCCTGACTTCTTTGGTGATGAACAGCAGCATGGGAGTGGCGGGGAGGAAGGGAGATGAGGGGTATTTCTGATTGAGAATCTAGTGTATGTGATAGTGTGGAGACAGGGTAAGGAGGTGTCCTCGATTTCCTCCTCCTCCTCCTCCTCCTCCTCTTCCTCCTCCTCCTTCACCAAAACTGACTTGATGAGAAAGGTATTTGCTTCATCTTACAGGTTACATCCATCTTGAAGGGACGTCAAGGCAGGAATTCAAGGCAAGAGCCTGGAGGTAGGAACTGAGGCAGAGACCATGGGAGAATGCTGCTTTCTGTCGCACTGTCCAGGTTCACGTTCAGCTTGCTTTCTTCTATAGGCCAGACTCACATACCTATCAGAGGTACCACCTATAGTGGACTGGACCCTCCCGCATCAATCATTACTTAGGAAAAGGCTTCACTCACTTACCCATAGGCAGTTTCTTAGTTGAGGTTCCCTCCTCCCAGATGACTGTAGTTTATGTCAAGTTGACATAAATATGAGCCAGCACTGGGATGGGAGCAGAGCCCTTGCTTGGATGGTGTTGGGGGAGGTGCTCTTCAATGCTGGATGCCAGTGTGTGAGGTCTGCAAGGCTGTGCCCAGGTTGATGCTGGCTGGCTAAGTCCTTAATGAGTTATCTGTAGAGGAGAGCCTGATGGGAAACTTGAGTGCTTGTCCTTTGGGAGTCTACCACCTAGTTTAGAGTAAGTGCATGTGGATGCCATTTGCAAAATGATTGGACCTTTCTCAGTGCAGACAGAATGGCCCAGGAGCTTATGATGTTGGAAACTCAATGGTCACCCCCAATGAACCTGAAATAGTGCCTCTTAAGTATGTTCTCTCATGCAAATGGAAATTAACGGTGTGGACGTGTGTAAGCAAGAAGAAAGCAAGAGTTATTGATAGAGATTAAGGAAAAGTGAGAGATACTCTCCAGGGCAAAAAGAGTTTCTGAGAGAGAAAAAAAAATCACTGAGATAGTTATCTAAGGCAGTAGTTCTCAACCTGTGGGTTGTGACCCCTTGGGGGGGCGTGTATCAAACAGCCTTTGCACAGGGGTGGCACATCAGATAGCCTGCATATTGAATGTTTACATTACAATTCATTACAGTAGCAAAGTTGCAGTTAGTGAAGTAGCCGTGAAAATTTCATGGTTGGGGGTCACCACAACGTGAGGAACTGTATTTTAAAGGGTCACAGTATTAGGAAAGTTGATCTAATCTAGGGGGTTTTACAGACATATGGTTAAAACTGGACAAAGACTGAGGTAATTTCTACCGAGATGGGTTGGTATAAATTCTCTGGGCATATCACAAGTTGAGCAAATTACAGGATAATAAACTCTACACGTTTTTCTGGCCAGTGATAATTGAGGCTGTAGTTCTCTTCTGGCCACCATAAACATCTGCACTCACATTGCATGCATGCACACATGGATGTACATGCCCATGATGATCAAATACTGTACATATGCTGCCCACCCAATTCTGGGAGTGTTTATACTTTCAAGCCCCCTCTGTCTGTCTCTATTGCTGTGTTAACTGCCAACCTTGTCCTGTCTGCTACCCACTAGCCTGAGCTGTCATTGCTAGTGCCACCAGCTTACTAGGTCTTGCTGGTCTTTGACTTTGGTGGGGTCTGCTGGCTGTCAGATCATACTCTTTTATATGTGGCCAGAGTGCAGCTTCTCCCTAGAGTTAATGCTTATCACAGATATTAAAATACAGGTGTGGTCTTTCTTGGTTACCTCATTAACTCCTTGTCTACTGGACAGTCTGGGGGTAGTCTCTTTACCTGAGATAAATGGAAGCCTTTTACAAGCCAGCCTTACTTATAGTTTTTCCCCCATTACAATTAGCTGCATTAGAAGAACCTGTGATAATAGGTTCCTTGCATAGGTTTCTTAGAACGTCTTGGAAGTTGCTATTGACTTTGCTTCCCAGAGCCCTGTCTTTCCTCTTATGCTGCAATATCCTACTCAGCAGCAGCGAGTATCTTAAGTGGTTTCGCTGTATCTTTTGGGACCAATATGGAGCTTTCCAATGGGGCCTTTCCCCAAGTTTTCTACAGTGAGCTACCTCCTGCCTCAATGTCTATTAAAAATACCAACTGAGGCTGGAAAGTTGACCCAGTGGTTAAGAAATCTGCTGCTCTTGCAGAGGCCTGGACTTAGTTTTTCAGCTCCCAGGTGAGATGGGTCACAAACACCCATAACTCCAATTTCAGGGTGCCAGCACCCCCTTCTGGCTTTATGTGGTACTTGCTTTCACATGTACATTCGCACACAGGAGTGCACAGAATTAGGAAGAAAGGGAATCTTTTTTTTTTTTTTTCTTGTCTATTTCTTTTTGAGACAGCATCTCCCTACAGAGCCCTGGCTGTCCCAGACATCAATACATGGAGCAGGCTGAACTCACAGAGACCTGCCTGATTCGGCCTTATGCTGGGATGAAAGGTGTGCATCATTAAATCTAGCAGGAAGTAAATCTGAGATGCCAAAGATTTTAAGTTCAGATTTCATTTTAGATAACCTGACCTAAGTTTAAACTCAGGGTAGACGAACAGGCTGGTACCTAGCATTAGTTTCTAAGTTGCCCCCCAACAAAACCTGAGCCTAGCTCCAGTCTCTAGGCTAATCCAGGTTACACCTTCAACAAGACCAGTGTCTCCAGCTTATTCCTCCAACAAACCTGCGCCCCCAGGTTACAAGTCCACCCCCTGCCTAACAATCACCAATGCAGAGGGGAGCAGAAATTCAGTTTATGATATGACTCCCAGCACCAGCCAATTATGTTAAAGGGCACAGTAGCTTCCCAATTAGATGTTTGCACACGCATTCCCTGCTTGCTGCTTACTCTAAAGCCTTGCCCACATAGACATTTGGGGCTCCACACCTTCCTGTCCGCTCTGACCACCAAACCATCCTGTGTGATGGCAGTGCATTAGGGGGCAGGGGAGGGAGGAAGCAAGCTAGCTCAAGTAGAATAAAGACCCTGCTGTGAGTTGCATCAGATCGGCTCCTGTCTGTTATTTGGGGGATCGCTAACATTTTCCTGGCACAGCAAATCTTCTTTTTGTTTGTTTTTTAAGATTTCTTTACTTATGTATTTTAGGGCTTTGTCTACATGTGTGTCTATATAGCACAAGACAGCATCAGATCCCATCATAGATGGTTGTGAGCTGCCCTGTGAGTGCTGGCAACTGCACTCAGAACCTCTGGAAGAGCAGACAAGATAGTACATGATTTAATGTTCAAGAAATGTCCAGAATATTTAAACCTGACTGCAGGAAGATTAGAGACAGTAAGGCTGGGGGCAGTACAGTGTCCTGAGTCAGCTTATAGGCAGGGGGTTCCTTTGTGTGATAGAAACATTCTGTCCTGGTGATGGTGAGGGCCACAATGGTGGGACATGTCCCTGTCAGCAGTGAGGGGGCAGACACTTGGATTCTGCAAGGGCTCAGAGCAGAAGGAGTTCAATCCCAGAGCATGGGGCTGAACTTTATTTCATAAGCCATCTCTGTGGACTCTGAATTTAGGATGTTTGGAGGCTTCTTCTAGGAGTACCAGACAGATGCCTGGAAACAGAGCCCTCCTCTGCCCACCCTGGAGGTGTCAGTGTTTGGCAGCAGCAGGCGTCACACTCAATTATCTTGAAAAGTCAGAAGAGCCCACCCTTGCTGCCAGAGACAGGTGGGCCCTCCCTGGAGGCTGGGCCTCTTCTCGAGTGGCAGTGGGCCCACGTCCAATCAATTACCTATTAAAATGAGACCCACTGCCTGCAGATGGCAGGTCCTCACTAGAGCATATGGCTGTACGGCTTCTCTGGGAGGCTGTGATGCTCGTGTTAAAGGAAAACCACCGGAAGTGTGAGCTTCCGTGTACCCAAGCCATGTGTTGTGCTAAGTTTTCCTGACGAGATGCAGAGAAGTGTCTCTTTGTCCCAGACAGAGCATAGCAGCAAACCAAAGAAATGAGTCCACCAAAGCCCACCTCAGCAAGCCAGTGAGTTTATTGGGGTTCCTTCAGGAGCATGGATAACTCAAAGGAACAAAAGCTCACCCCAACCTGGATGTCTGCTCACAGAAGCTGTGTCCTGGGAGATCCCTGCTTTACTTTCAGGATTGTTCACAGGCCAGAGACTCTTTTCTAGGAAGCCGAACTGGTCAAGAGGGGGAGGGCCTCTGCCCTGCAGTTGTTTAGTACTATAGTACTGGGGAGAGTCTTTGGTTATCTGGCATGTTTCAGCTCTCCTCGCCTTATGAGGTCTGTTTACTTCTTGAGTCTCAAAGCGTTTCTCTCCTTCCAGGAGGGAAAGCTTCAATTCAAAGGGAATTGCTGCATATGAGCCCATACTCCAGGCCTTCAGTGAAGGGCAGAGATGCTATTAAATGTTTTAGTCACATGTGCTACAGTGACCACAGGAGCTGCCCGCAGGAGGCAGCTTGCACAGAGGTACTCCTTACAGACAGTGAGAATGGGCCACCCTCCTGGAGCTTTTGTGTGGCGACCCCATGGCTTCTGGAAATGACTTCCCACAGTACTCAGTGCCCAGTCTCTTTAGAGACTCCTCCATGTTATGTCTCCCGGGCTCTAAAATCTTTCCTATATTTCTCGGTCATCACCTCTTTGTCTAGAAGCTTCCACCCGGCTCCCACAGATTTTTTTTTCTAAGGTTCCATTTTTACTGTCTGTAAACAAGCCCAGCTCGGTCCGATTCCCCAAATACCCCTGACCGTTCCCATCCCAGCAACTCTGAGACTCTTACCATCTCTGGGCTTCTAGAAGCCAGGACAAAGGACATTTGGTGGCCGCACCTCTCTCATGGACATGTGAGTGACACCTGTCTGACCCTCATCCTCAACCTCTTTCTGATAGTGTCCTCCATGGCTATCCAACAGTGATGTTTGATGGTCGTGTGACAGTGGAGAACGAATGGAGTCGCTGATGCTTCCCATTCTATCCACTTGCTGCTGTGAGCCATGACTTCTCTTCCTAGAGTTCCCTGCACTGCCACTCCCAAGTCCACTCTCTCCTCCCTCACCTCCACCACTTTGGGTGTTTTTATATACCGTACCCCCATGCTGCCACCCTTGGCCCATCCACATCTGTGTGGGTGCTTGCTCTTCAGTCTGTCTCTGAAAGCTGAGTGGGTGCTCTTACCCCACAGTGTGGGCCTTGGTCTACAGTCTACACATGTGTCTCAAAAATACTCTGAATATACCACAGTCCTTGCAGAGCTATAGCTCTGAGCACCAGTCCACATGAAAGCTCCCCAGAACACCCTAAGCTTCAATTTATCTGCTCATGGCAGGAACCTGTCAGTACTCCTGAGGATAAGGCTGTGGCTTGGCCCACTAGGCTGTGTGAGTAGGCATGGCTCTCTATGTCGGAACCTTCCTGCACCATTGTCTCTATTTCAGAACTGGATTCTCTCATTAACTTTGTTGCTAACCACTTATCAGATTAAAACCACACCTTCCGTGACTTACACCAGTCTCTCAGCATGAGTATCTTCCATCTTCACTGGTGGAGGAGATCAAGGAGGAATGGGTTGGAGGGAAGGCTATAGTTTATAGGCGGTCCTTCTGGAACTTGTGAAAAGCCTGTAGGTGGGCCCCTTGGTCTTGTATTCAAATCATATATCCAATGGCAGCTACGTGTTCCCATCTTCTTACTATCACACACCCTGTCCTTTCTTTGTCCCTTCTCATCCCTTTAACCATGGTGGATCTTATTTTCTACTAAGACCCAAGCATGTCTGTTTAGGCTCTGAAACTGAAATCAGATCCTTCACAGGTTCCTTTAACATCTTCACTGAGATCTCTCTTCTTTTGTCCATCCATCCATCCATCCATCCATCCATCCATCCATCCATCCACCAATGCTCACTGAACAAGAGTAAACTTGATGGTAGACAGTGTAAATCACGTCTATCTGAGGGGCTCAGAGACCTCAGGGACTATATCTTGGTCTCTATTTCCAGTTTTGTATAAAGAAGTTGCAAGCAGGTATGATAGATGCATTAATGAAGACACGAATGGCCAGGCAGGGCAAGCTTAGCTCTCCTGGAATTAAGCCTGAGAAGCAGGACATGATCTTCTTATGGATGGCCTCTCCTGCTAAGAGGTACAAGTACCAAGGGTGATCTGAGCCTGGGTGGGATAAAGCAGGGACAGGCATACAAGCTGCCTTCTGTGGTGGTATTTATGTAGTTCTGGGCGGTAGAGGAGAGAGAGAGACCAGCACAGATATAGCCCAGGAGATCTGAGTGCCTGGAGATGAATAAGGAGTTCTCTGTGGATGATGTCATAGACTACAGAGTGAGAATTTCCCTTTGACTTGTTAGGGGAACAGTTCTGGACCTGGCAAGGGCTTGTTATGGTGACAAGAGGCAGGGGAGGCAAGGTACAGATGTAGAAGGCAGACTGCAGGAAAGGGGTGAAGTAAAGGCGAGATTCAAGCGACTGTTCTAAAAGATCTCATCTTTATGATACTGAAGCCATGTCCTGGAGGAGCAAGCTTGAGGTAGGTAGCTATGGACTTGGGTTGACCTGGAAACTGTGGATTCCATAGGTTTACTGGTCACCTTTCACTGGCTGCTCTCTGTTGTGGCCACACTCAGAGGGCAAAGCCAGCCCTCAGTTCCCACCGGCAGGGGAGGCAGTTGACTAGTGCCGGATCATCTCCTGGCTCCGGCAGACCCTGCCTCCTCGCTGCTGAGTCACACACAATTAAGCTCTGTGAAGACCTCAGCAGCCTTTATGGACAGTTTAATTATTTGCCGTGTGCACTGCACTTTCGAGCATTTGATTTACTGGGCGGACTGCTCACAGAGTGAGCAAATTGACAAGGGCTGCAAACGGTTTTCCTGGTGGAGCCCACCGTTCCCATGGTTTGCCCAATAATGGAAGATTAATTAAGTAAGACTGCTCCTAATGAGAGCCTCCTACCTGCAGGTTCCTTCCTGGAGCCAGAAAGCACAGAAGGGAGCAGTCTCGTCCTTGCCAGCACCCTGCCAGGAGCGTCTGCCATGGGTGCCAAGGCAGGGCATAGCTTCATGTGGGAGCCAGTAACAGTTGCTACGTTTCAGGGTCTCCATTATTTCTAGAGTGTTCTGAGTTAAACTCACAGCTTGTTCCTGGCATACAGCACACAGTTTCTTGTTATGAAGTTCCATTTAGATTATCTGACATGTAGGGAAGTCTCTCTCTCTCTCATTCTCTCTCTCTCTCTCTCTCTCTCTCTCTCTCTCTCTCTCTCTCTCTCACACACACACACACACACACATGCTCTCTCTCTTAAACATGCATTCAGAAAATGAGAGAGAGAGAGAGAGAGAGAGAGAGAGAGAGAGAGAGAGAGAGAGAGATATGTCAGGCAATAGAGAGGAGAACAGAGAAAAATTAAAATCACAAACCTCCCGCAGGGAGAAAGACAAACACACAGACACAGAAATTATATGTCTTATGTAAATATATAGAAATGTTTGCGTATATAGAGATTATGTGTTTATAGATGACAATGAAGTTATCTTTCTATATATACAGAGCATCAGTACCAGAACATAAGTGTTCAAGCCTTGTGTATAAATGTCAAGGTGTTTGTATGTAACCTCTGGATCACCCCCTGAATATTCAAACCATCTCTAGATTGTTTTAATGTCCTGTAAGATGCATTAGGCATTGATGCTGCACTGCATCTTTTAAGGAGTAATTAAAGAATATACATGTACCCATGATTGGTACAGGTGGGATATTTTCCAAGTGTTTTGGGGCCTTGGTCTGTTGAATCTGCTGATAAGCAGTGACAGATACAGGCCACGGTGTGAAATGCATTAGGCATAATCACACACTCTGAAAGATCCTTGGGCTATTCTTTCTCAAATCTGTGACTATGCAGCTTACATGGCAATAAGGAACTTAGGTTGGGATAGAACTGCAGTTACTAATTAGTTATCCAGTTTCCATCAACACCGGGGGCTTTAAAAATAGAAGAGGGAGACAGAGCAATGAACAGAAGACTTGGTCCGTAGCTGGTTTCTTCTGAAAGGAGGCAGACATCAGGAAGATGCCGCATGTCTGTGGGCTGGAGAGGATGGGAATGAGTCTCCCTGGAGCCCTGGAGGACACAGTACTGTCCACATCACGATTCAAACTTGACCAGACCCACCTTGGACTTCTGACCTGCAGAATTCCAGCTACGAGGCAGCAGCTTTGTGTTGTTTTGGAGCCCTGGGGCTTGTGGCTCTCTGTTCTAGCAGCAGGAGATGAGCCCAGACACTCTGCCTTTGAAATGTCCACTGTCCCCCTTTAAAGCAGCCACCCCGCTCGCTCTCTGTCTGTGAAAGAATATGATTCCACATCCATGTTCTGGAAAAGCCAGTTGCTGGAGCTGTCTGTCCTTTGAAGTCTGGTAGATTTCCATTTTATTGTAGTCTTTCCCAGAGTGTTTGAAGAGGGGAGTCCTTGGTTATAATTTAAATTTCTCCAGTCAGTAGTAGTTCTTTCAAGTTCCCTATCCATTTTACAGCTAGTCTTTGCATTGGCTCTCTTTTTTAAAAACCCACTTAATCTAGGCTTGCAAATGCACTCACAGAGTTGAAATATGTTTAAGGTTTTATCTCTGCTATGTCTTCAACTCCATGTGTATATGTCTCTATATACCCATATATGTGCGTATGTCATTCGAATAAAATGATTATGTATCCTTCAGTCCAGTAAGGAAAAAATACAACTAGATGCTGTGGAAGTAGCTCAGTCAGTAAAGTGCTTATTTTGCAGAGACACAAGGGTTTGACTTTCATTTTCCTAAACTCACTCTCTCTCTTTCTCCCTCTCCCCCCTCTCTCAGTGTGTGTGTGTGTGTGTGTGTGTGTGTGTGTGTGTGTGTGTGTGTGTGTGTTTTGGAGGTGGCGAATTTGGGTACAGTGTGCTCACCTGTAATCCCAGTACTAAAGAAACAGAGACAGGGAATCACTGGGACTTTCTGGCTAAACAGTCTAGGAGAATAGGTATGCTCCATGTTCAAAAAAAGATAAAGTTAAGAGGAATCGAGAGTGGAACATCAACATGTGTTTTCACACACACGGGTGTGTACCTGAATGTGTGCACATGTGTGCCTCATACATATACATTAAAATGTTTTAAAGAAAAAAATAACAACCTATGTAATCAAATAATGAGCATGGGACACAATCAGGTGGTTTGACTATAATTGTAAAACACTATGGACCCCATAAGACAGAACACACTAACAAAAGAACAGAGAGGTCTTCAAGTGGCAACCTTGAAGGAAGGCAGAATATGGAGCTGCTAAGAGGTCATGAGGCTGACATGCCCTGGCATGAGGAGCTCTTCATGGGGACCACTCAGAGCAAGAACCTAGAGAGGGTGAACTGTGGCAGCTGGACCCTCAACTGTCCTCCTGAGGGTCCCAGGCACACCCCACCTCCCACATAGTCAGGCTCCAAGCCATTGGGCTCTTGGGCCCTTGTAGAGCCTTAGAGGGGTGCAGTAGTCTCACAGAAGCAAGGTGGGTGTAATGGTTTGAATGAGGAATGTCCATCACAGTCTAGAACATTGGAGTAGCTGGTCCACAGTTTGGGGAGGCTGGTTGGCAAAGTGTGTCACTGGATGCAGTTTTGAGACTTTAAAGATGGGAATGATTTCTAGGTCACTCCTCCTGTTTCAAGTTTGTGGTTCCAGATGTGAGCCCTCAGCTTCCTGCCCCTGCCACCATGGATGCTGCTTACTGGAGTGTTTCCTTAACTGAGACTGACACGTAACTCTCTCACACTGTATGCACAAACAAACCCTTTCTTCTATTAAGTGGCCCTGACCATGGACTTTTATCGCTGTGATAGAGAACTAACTGATACAGTGTGGGTGGATGACTCAGAGGCCCCCAACTTCCCAAGGTATTAAGGCTATCAGGTGCTGTGACCTTAATGTCTCCCTAGAATGAGGCTGGAATTTACTTCTATCCGTGTGTTATTAAGATCCAGGACTTTGGGGAGGTGATCAAGGTTAAATGAGGCTGAGAGAGTAGGACTATGGTCTAAGGGGGTGTTAGATGGATGATGGATCTTACGATCAGTCTTCCCACACAAAGCCCTGTACCGATAGAGTCAAGACGGCACAACGGCCTACAGCCTGACCTCCCTGGATGGCTGCCTGATCCTTTGCTTCTTAGGTCTTTAGAACTATGCACAAAATATCTTTATTTCATATAAATTACTTACCTAGCTTGTGGTATCCAGTTGTAGCAATGGGAGACGGGCTGAGCCCTAGGGTTAAAGGTCATGGGGAGAAGGTCATGGGGAGAGGGCTCTGTCTGCTGCCACAGAGGATGGCAGACATGCCTGAGGTCTGTGCCTGCAGGAAGGAACTGGTCCTCCATTTGTTGTTCCTCATCTAGCACCATTATGAATCTTCTTGCACTGCTAGTCCAGATTTGACTTTTTTTCTTTGATAAGTTGGGCAATTCGTATCTGCTTCCCCCAACCCCATGGCCAATTTCATTTACACATGTTTTGTGTATAAATAACACAGAACCCCCCACCCCCACACCTCAATCTGTGGGCTCTCTGTATCCCACATCTCCTTGCTGAGTTGCTGCTTTTAATTAGAATTGACGGGATGCCTCCGTTTGATTGGCCTTTTCAGAGTGAAGATTCCTGGACTTAATTATTCCTCAGCATTCCGCTCGCTCCCGAGCCAGTCCTTTCTGCTTTTGAGTTAATTAAATCCTTCCTGCTTTCTGTCGGCTGGAAGTCGGTCTTGTTCTAATTTCTTAAGTTTAATGCTCATCTTACTTTGTATTTTCTTTTAAAGGAGGGTCTAGTTACAAAAGCAATTAAATTTAACCCAAGGAAAGTTTTGATATCATCACCAAATTTTCAGATGGGTTATTTTTAATAAATCATAATTATGGCTCTGATTCTGATCTTGATTGAGTAAAGGGAAATTTCCCTCCTCAGTCCAAGCTTTTGTGTCTGTGTAGGCCTCCTTTTGTTGGCACCGGCCTCTACTGTTACTTTGACAGAGACCATTCTCTGTATAAGTGCGTGGCAGGTTATTGAACTGTGGTTATGTTTGAATGACAGATATAGCATATTATTTAATTTTCAAATCTCTTCTGTGCAATTAAAATACATTTCTCCTGTCTTGATGGTCTTGGACCTTGGCAGTTGCATTTGTGTCTGTTTGTTGTAATAAGTACAAAAGCACACAGGGTAGAGTGGCCCATGCTGTGGTTTGATGGCTTCATACTCTTCTTGGTTTTGCCTCACACCCTGTATAGGAACAGGATGGGGCAGGAGCCTGCCCATGTGGAAACAGGCAGTCATAGGGACACAGCCCTATGGGAACACAGGTCACATGGGTCGCATGGGTCACATAGGCCACACAACTGACACTGGAATGTAATGGCAAGAGCTGTGATGGTAACATCTCGTCATGGATGCCGATCTTGCTCACTCTGGGTAGACACAGCACTGGTTCCTAATCCCAGCTGGAAAGCTTAAGTCCGTAGGACTCTGAGTAGCATGCCTGGGAAGACCTTGTCTCATTGACAAGAACTCTAGAACCAGCCTTTACGTTCTGGTGTGTCCTGAAGTCTTAAAGTGAACCATAGATTAAACTTTTTTGAAAGTTGTTCCCATCTCAGATAGAAATTCAAACAAATAAACAAAGAGGAATGGAATAATTGTACTTAGTAAGGTATCATCTGGCACTCCAAAATAACCCAGTACCCAATATAATAAAGTTCACAGTATCTGCTATCTACACCGAGGAATGAAAAGAGTGGAAAACAAGAACATGCAGTGTGTGTGTGTGTGTGTGTGTGTGTGTGTGTGTGTGTGTGTGTATGTGTGTGTGTTGGGAATCACACAACAATTGAAGCAATTTAGGAAGAAATAATAGGCCTATCATGACCTGATTTCCAGGTTTATCATGAACTTAGGTAACCTTGACAGAGAGATAGAGACATTAATCTATGCAGAGGTTAAGAGATCGATGAAAAGCAGCAGCAAAGACAGGTAGATCGAGTAGAGAGCTGACACCACAAAGACTGGAAAACAGCTCCTGTCACAGGCACACGGACAAAGCAGGATTAAGGAATGGCCTAGCTGTAATAGAGCACATGTCCAGGTGAAAGAACATGGGCTCTGTTGTGAGCAGCACCAGATGGAACACCTCTGTGTGAGACCATTGTGTGTGGTTGCTATGACAGGCACCAGATGGAACACCTCTGTATGAGGTCATTGTGTGTGGTTGTCATGATTGGCACCAGATGAAACACCTCTGTATGAGGTCATTGTGTGTGGTTGTCATGACTGGCACCAGATGAAACACCTCTGTATGAGGTCACTGTGTATCGTGTGAAGTAGGGATTCCTTGCTTCCTAGTTTAGTTTTAGACCCACCTTTTAAGATTGTTATTTAAACTGCACCTTAGTAGTAGCTATTTCTTAAGACAATAGAAATTCTTTGCCACATTGAGCCTTCCTGTGACCCCATCTTCTCCCTTCTCCTGAGTTACTTCTGGTTCTGTATGTACCTGCTACGGATGAAGGGTAGCGCAATCATCTCTGTCTCCCCATGGTCTGACACAAGGCATGCAGGTTCTATGCTTTCTCATGAATGGTCGTGATGCTCAGTCTTCATTGTGAATGTGGTTGGATTTGGAGTCACCTAGGAGACACATGATGGTGTGGTTTCCTGGTAGGATTAGCTGAGGAGAGAGGCACACACTGAATGTTCGTGGCTCCATTCCACTGGCTGGTGTCTGTGACTGAATAAAAAGGGGGAAAGGAGAAAGACAAGCAACAGCATCCATTTCTGTGCTTTCTGATCCACCCAGAAATCAGCAATTTCCTGCAGCTGTAAGTTGCCCCTGACATCATACCTCCCCACCATAGTGGACTGCATCCCCTAAACCACAAGGCAGATTTACTGTTTCTCCTGTAAGTTCCTTTTTTTGAATGGCTGTCGAGTTTTCCAATGATTATTTTTACATTTGCTGAGATGCCCCAAGCTCTCTCAATCTCATTTCTTTTATAAACAATGATTTTAATGGATTCCTTTTAGATATGAGGACAACCTTGCCTTCCTGGGGAAGCCAACCTAATTAGAACATGTTTTCCCCGATTACTTGTTTTAAGCTAGAAATCCCCACAAGCCACTAGGGGTAGGGAAGAAAGAAACAAGGAGAGGAGTGGCAAGGAGACCCAGCGACTTATCTTTTGGTGCTGACCAAAAGACTCAATGATAATAAGCGTGACTTCAGGCTGGAATAAGGAGACTTATCTGGAATCTTGGGGGAAAGGGCACTCAGGGGTTGAGGCAGGGTGTTACAGATTTATATCTTGACTCCTCAAATGTACATGTTGAAATCTTAACAAGACTTCCTCCATTCTTGAGAATTCACTGAAGGTTTCTATCAGTAACTGTGTGACCAGAAGTCATCTCATCTTTGACTATAGCTAAACTTCTGAACAGTATGGCTAGGGTGTCCTCATTCATAGAAGAAGCATGAGGCCCATCAGTCTTTTTATCTGTCTGTCTATCTATCTATCATGTATGTATGTATGTATCTATCATTTAGCTATCTGTCATCTATTTATTTATCATCTATCAATCATTTATTTATCTTTCCATTTGTCTATCTATCATCTGTCTGTCTATTATCTATCTATCTATCTATCTATCTATCTATCTATCTATCTATCTATCTATCTATCTATCATTTAGCTATCTGTCATCTATTTATTTATCATCTATGAATCATTTATTTATCTTTCCATTTGTCTGTCTACTATCTATCTATCTATCTATCTATCTATCTATCTATCTATCTATCTATCTATCTATCATGTAGCTATCTGTCATCTATTTATTTATCATCTATCAATCATTTATTTATCTTTCCATTTGTCTGTCTATTATCTATCTATCTATCTATCTATCTATCTATCTATCTATGCTTCTATGAACATATCAATGTATCTATGTATCTATGAACCTATCTAGGTATCTGTCTGTCTGCCTTCCTGTCTGTCTGCCTGTCTGTCACCCCATCCATTCATCTACCTATCTCTGTTTTGACATATGAGTTCCAGTGGACCCCTCCAAATCACAGATAACAAAACAATGAGTTATGACCAGGGAATTTACATAAATACATATAAATGTCCAACAAATACATGAGACAAACACTCTATTAATAAACATCCCAATTAGAACCAGTGGGCCTCTGCAGATGGCAAAATTATACAGGTTTATACATCTCAGGATGACAAGAGGTTGGGGAAATGTGCTTTCTCAGAGGCTGTGTATTCCAGTTGGGCAATCTCTTTGGCTCATTCATTCAATGAATGTCCCTGTATACTCAGTGTGCACAGGCCAAGATGAGACAGGGATCAATGATGAGGTGCCTACCAGAACACTGAAGACGAAGACTGCCTGCCACAAACAGGCTCGAGAAGGTTCCATGAGGAAATCAAGATGCCAATCGAGAGGAAAGAGAAAGAGGATGCGTCCGTTGAATGTTGAAGTATGCAATCCCTTCCATCCAGCAGTTTTAGAACTGTCTAGAGAAGCGTGTGCATGTATAGAAGGCAAGGTGACTGGTGCTCATGGCATGTCACTTGGGACAGTGGCTGTGTGCAAATGACACATATTCCTATCAGGAAGCTGGCTACATAACAAGGATACAGGCATAGCTCCCCATTCTCCGGGTAAGTATGTGAGGCAGAGCCTGAGAAATAGAGATGACGCGGAAGGTACAGGTATGGAACAAAGAGCAGCACAGAAAAACCTCACAACCTCTGGAAGGTGTGTGTGTGTGTGTGTGTGTGTGTGTGTGTGTGTTTGTGTGTATGCGCGAGTGTCCAACACTTGCACATGTGTGTGCATGCTAACTGAACAAGGTATTTTACACCAGCTCCATTTCTGCCCACTGAGCAACGGGTTAGACAGCAAGAAAATGAGGGAGCTCATATATCAAACCTCAGACGAGAGAAAAGAACACAGACAGCTCTCCTCCAGCCCTACAGCCTCTGCACTCCTATCTGCCCACCTGACCATTCTTCTCTCTGCCTGCTTTCTCTGTGGTCACTCCACTCTGGCTGGCCGCATCCCTTCCCTGTGAGTCCAGCCTAGGGAGCTTGTTTCAACTGCCAGGCACCTGGTTGTTCCTCTATTTGACTCATTACCATTCCCAAGCATTCACTTCGTAGAGCAGCCTTTAAGCTACTCTAGGCATGGAGCCCTTCCAGCTCCTGACTCTCCTTATCTATGGATCTCTCCATGGCATGCTTACAACTCTACTGATTCACCTTTCTGCCTGTCTCTTGGTTCTGAGTCCTGAGCGGGGCACCTTCTCTTCAGGACTCAGAGCAGTTGGAGCCCAGCTCTGAGGTAGTGCCTCCTTGTGGACATTGTTGTCAAGTCCTGGTATGTCCAAGGGCTGTTCCAGGAGCTTGGGGACACCCGATCCCTGATCAGGGTTGCTGGGCACATGGGGTAAGAGACCAGGAGCAGAGAGCCAGAAATACTCAAAGCCATGTGATGGGGCGATGGGGTGATGGGGTGGCTGCTTTGGAGGAGAAAGGAAGCAGTAATATCAGGGGTTCCCTTAATTCCTCTGCTTGTTGGGGGCAAAACCCCCCTCCTTTCCATCCACCAACTTGTGAGGACATCCAATCCCCACTTTTGCCAATATGTCTGATAGTGAGAGGAGTGCTGGTGGCACCTACTCATAGCTAATCCCGTTTGTGACTGTCCCTTGGTAGGATGTCAGGGTCCTGAGGGATGGGCAGCTGAGGACAGAGGAAGGTGGTCAGGGGTCACCTAGACACACCCCATGCTCATCATCTGAACCCTATCTTGGAGGCTGGATATCAGGGGTCATTGAGTACAGGTCTGGCTTTACTGATACATTTCTTCTCAGCTGGCAGACACCATCTCCTTCCTCACTTTGGCTCCTTGTATATGTCTACACCCTGGTTTCCTCTCATAGAGATATCAGTCATATTAGATTAGGGTGTCTTAGCCAGAGTTTCTATTCCTGGGGAGGAAAGGGTTTATTCAGCTTACACTTCCACATTGCTGTTTATCACCAAAGGAAGTCAGGACTGGAACTCAAGCAGGTCAGGAAGCAGGAGCTGATGCAGAGGCCATGGAGGGATGTTTCTTACTGGATTGCTTCCCCTAGCTTGCTCAGCTTGCCTTCTTATAGAACCCAGGACTACCAGCCCAGGGATGGTATCACCCACAATGGGCCCTCCCACCCTTGATCACTAATTAAGAAAATGCCCCACAACTGGATCTCATGGAGGCACTTCCTCATGGGAGGCTCCCATCTCATGATAACTCCAGCTTGTGTCAAGTTGACACACAAAACCAGCCAGTACACAGGGCCACCTAATTTAACATAACCATACTTATGGATCCCACCTCCACATGCATCCTGAGCATCTGGGGTCAGGACCTTGTGACAGTTTTAATTGTCAGCTTAACATGGTCTAGCATCATCTGAGAAGAGAGTCTCGATGAGGGGCCCAGGCTATGGTGGACAGAACCATTCTCTAGGATAGGATCCTAAACTATGAGTGGAGAGTGATTGGATTCCTACAGGCAGGAGCCCATTCCCTCTCTTTCCTCTTGACTGTGGACATGATCTGACCAGCTAGTTGCTTCCGACTCTTGCTTGACTTCCCCATAGTGGTCAACTATAATTTGCCAATGTGATCTAAAACAAGTCTTCCCCTCTGAGAGATGCTTTTATCGGAATATTTTTTATCATAGCAACAGAAAAGGAAACGTGGGCAGACCTCGTGTGGATTTTCAGAGGACACCATTCAGCACACTGCCAACCTCCTACCTGACTGAATATTATATGATTATGTCATTGTTTCCCATCCAGTGTCATCTTCCAGTGGCAGCAAAATCACCAAAGGTCTGGGCTTTCACAGAAGCACTCCCTTGCTTCTGCACATGAGGGCAGTGTTCCTAGAGGAGACAGGGATGTCATGACGTCAGTGAGTGTGCTGGAGGTACAGATCTTTGTGTACAGAGCCCCCATCCCACTATGGCCCCTCTTAGCTTGGGAACTCTCCACAACTTTCTCACCATGGAATCCCTTCTCATTTGGGCTTGTTCTCTTTTCCCTAGTAACCAGACACCTGAATGGGGCTTGCAGACATCTGCCAAGGCTCAGGACTTAGTTCTGAGACCCCAGAATGGGGGAGAATTTAGTGGGATATGGGGTATTCTCGGTTTCTACCAGGAGTTTTCCAGGTACCAGCTTGGTTCTGGGCCAGGGAGCAGAGCAACCTGGGCCTCCACCATGAGTCATTATGTTCCTGACTCCCATCACAGGGGCACACGAGCACTCCCCCATCACTGGGGTCTAACAATCAGAGGCAATTGAGTGCGCAATGAGTTGTGTCAATTTCCCACAAACCACTTGCTCGGTGTCTGTTCCTTAATCATAGCTCTAAAAAAAAAAATCTACATTCTGGTAAATAATTATATGGCTCATGATTTCCCTCTGTCTGCCCCGTGTGGGTGTTAACAGAGTGTTGATCAGAACATGGTAGGACCTGCGGAGGAGGTCAGGGCTGGAGTGGGATTGTCCCAGGCTCAGCAGTGAGCAGCTACGAATACACTCTCTCCTTGAGACGAGGTCCCAAACAGACACAAAGCCATTATCCTCAGCTGGTGGTATTAGCTAGACTGGGAGAATACCGTCCGACCAGCAATCCAGGTTGCACTGGTCTTCTGTGCCTCCAGATTCTCCATTTCCTGGGGCTCCATGGCATTCTGGTCCCACCAAGCTCCCAGGCGGGAAGAAGGATGTATGCTAAGGATATAGAAAAGGAGCTGTGATAGTCTTCCCTGAAGATGGAGGAAGAGAGTGAGGTAGGATTGGGGGCGGGCTGAAGCTTCCCAAGGGCCAAGGGGAATTTCCCATCACCTCGAAGGGTGTCAGGTTGAGGTAGAATAGCTGAAAGGCATTTAAAAACAGCATGGGTAAGGGCTGGAGAGATAGCTTAGGGGTTAAGAGCACTGGCTGTTAACCCCTAACCAGAGGTTCCAGGTTCAATTCCCAACACTCATGGTGGCTTACAACTGTCTGTTACTCCAGTCTCAGGGGATTTGATGCCATCTTCTGGCCTCCATAGCCACTACATAAAGGTGGCATGGAGAAACATGAGAAAGATAGAAATAATTAAAGATGACAGCATTGATATATCAGGGTGAATGCCAATATAAGTAACTGTTGAGATTATGCTAAAATAACTATAAATAAAGTTTATGATATTGATATTTTATATGCATTCACACTGACAGTTAGTCTAACCACACAGGGTGATTGTCACCACCGCCACCACCCCTCCTGACGGAGCCCTTTATATATTCTAACTGTGGCATGGTCTCCATCAAACAACAACTCCCACTGTTCAATCCTAGGCTTGGGCAGCACCAGCTCTCCATCTTGTCTCTGTAGTTTCATACTTAAGGGTTTGGGGAAGGGACTCATGTCTTTCTGTGACTGGCTTAGTTTACTTGCATAATCTCCTTAAGGGTCACTACTCTGTAGCAGGCTGGGCTGTGTTCTTCCCTGTGGATGGCTCACCATGCTTACCACCCACCTATCTGCAGATCCCTGGACAGCTTCCATCTCTGCTCACTGGGTCTACCGTCTAAAGTCTTGCTGGACACAGAGGTCTTTGATTCTTTGCTTAGGGTCAGTGCTTTTTAAAGAAGTATGATGTGTGATCATCGCCTTCCCTTCCATCTGGGGGTTGAGGTGGGGGGGGTGGTGGTGGTGGTGAGTGCCTTTGGTCCCAGAGTTTGGAGAAGCAGGGGAGGCTATGCTGTAGAGAGCAGAGGATGCGGGGTTCAGAGGTATGGATGGGCTGCATCAGAGACTCGGGAAGCCTAGGAGACCAAGACTCCATCAGTCCTGCTCCCTGGTCCTGGCAAGGAAGGGATGCTGCAGAATCCTCAGCAAACCTGGCTTCCTGTGAACTATACCTTCGGCTTTCTGTTCTGATTCTTTGACATGGGGCTCTACTGATCCTGGACAGCCTCACCGGCCAAACCTTAGGACTGGCAAATGACTTATTGAAGCTATTCAATAAGTTTCCAAGTCTATTTTAATTCCCAGGTATCTTATTTGTGCTTCACACATGGTCCTGTGTAGTCCAGGTGCTCCCTCCGTGTCCTTTTACTGGAAGGTATCACTCAGTTTGTGGTCTCCCCTGTTTTATATTAATGCACTGTGTCTAATGGCATTGCACCTCTGGCCCCCCTCTGCCTGGAAAGGGATGGGCTCCCCTGGGTCCCTGACAATGGGAATGGTACATTCTTGGAGATCCTGGTAGGCCTGGGTCCTGGCAAGTGAGCACCTGGGAAGACTGTGTCCTCATTAAGTTGAGAAGTCCTTTCTGAGTGCACTGTTGGAAACTGAGTCATTGTGCCCCACCTTTGCCTGTGAGCCAGCATCCCTCCCTGCTCTCCGAACTAGACCATTCCAACTCTTCTGGGCCTTTCTGAGGAGATAGAAACATTCATCACCACGATCCTTTGCTCTCTGCTTCAAGCTGGCTGCCATCCAGCAGCCACCTGCCCTTACCCATCTCACTGCTAATTGAATTGAGATATAACACTAATATGGGCATGAAGTTCTGTAATTAAAATAGACTTGGAAACAAACCTAGACGCAAAGTTCTGCAAGCCAGGCAGGCAGCTCCTCTCTCACCAGCATTTTGTTCTTGCCCAGTTCAGCCACTTAGTTGAGCAGAGGTCTATTGTAGTCTACCCTTCAGGCCTTGAATCTGGTCCTCATCTGGCAGAAGTGGGGACGAGTGTTTACATCCCTCGCAGGATGTAGGAAGCCAAAGGGGATGCTGCGTTCTGCCTTCCACCACTGATTCTATTTTAATTTCCACATCTGAGGATGGGAGCTAAATCTGCCCCAATCCTGCTTCTGATCATCCATCTACTCCTTGGTCCAGGAGAGAAGCAGAGGACTGCGGGATTTCTGACTATCAAATCCCTAGGGAGGATTTTTCTTTCCCTGCACTTGAGAGCTGCCCTGTATTGCTCCAGAACCCTTCTGGGTGGGATGCTATTGTTATCTTCTGATATATTGACCACCTGATGATGGCAGACGCATAAAGGAGGGGTAAGAAAAACCACAACGTGGCAGTGATATCTGTGCCCCCCCCCCCCCATGCAGGTGACAGGTGATCACAACCGGCCTTTTTCTGTGGTAGAGTCCCTGCAGATCAGCGTTAGTGCTGTGAGGGCTGATGGTCCCCAGGGACCCTAGGGCTGGGGGAGGGGGAGGAGTCTAAAGCATTTTACTGCACAGACTGCTTTTCATATCGACGCAGCTAGGCTGCAGACCATGTGCCCTCTGCAGTGCCGAGTCTGGCAGTGCTCCACAGGCGCCAGGTAGGAACCTGGGATTTAGCCTGGAGCCCTTCTATCCTGGTTCTAGTTGAGTCCCCTTGGGTGGGTTCCTGTGTCCCTGCGTGTGTGGTTCTGGAAGGTTAGGAAACAGACGAACCCGATTACCTGCGAGGCCAGAATCTGCTTCCTCCCTAGAATCCCAGAGAGATCAGGTGGAGACCAATTCTGTGAAGGTATTTCTCAGGCTTACTTGTGGCCTTTAGGGCGAGCCTCGGGAATGTGGGACTAGGAAGAGACTGCTTCCTATGCAGCAGGGCAGGGAGGCATAGGCTGCAGCTTCTTCCTTCTAATCTACAGGGGCTTTGTGTGCTCTGGGCCACAGCAGAAAGAAACAATAGAATGAATGCATACGGTTCTGGGCAGCTGTGGCTGCGGGCCATTTATACACCGTATAGCCCTTTGTCACTTCCGGTCCGCGCTGATCACAACCAGCTATAATTCCTCTGGGCTACTGCCCAGAGACGTAGCCGCAAGGTAGGGGCACAGGTGACCAAATCCGGTAGTGTGACCCATCAGATCTTACACCACATGGCTCTGATCCTCCCAAGAGAAGGAGGTGGATCGATGGAGAAGGAGGCTGAACACTGACACAATTACTTCCCATCATCCTCGGCATCCTTCCCTTTCCATGAATCCCGAAATGGTTCTGAGTGTCCAGCCGCCATCTGCACTGAGCCTAGAGGGGCTCGAGTCACCTGTCCCAGCCCCGATACTTGTACATGCGGACACCAGTGTTGTTCAGCCAGAACCTGCCCAGTTACTTCTCGTGTGATCACACTGCCCTACCTTCTGCTCTTGTCTGGGGAAATCACACACCCACGTTTGTGGTCTGGGCTTTTCCATAAAAGAGGCAATTCCCTGAGAGATACCGATTCTTCAGTGTGCTCATTTCATGGGGCAGAGGCTAAATCTGAGCTTCAAACGAGGTATGGAGTTGCTCTGTGATCCATTACCAACGTCTGCTACCATTTTCTACCTTGACATCATCTCCTCAGTACCCTTCTCCCACTGAACACCCAGTTACTGCCCAGGAAGCTTTCCACATGGTGGGTGTGTGGCATCAGGTATGTTCAACATGACTTGTAGAGTCCCAGCAACTCCTCTTAGTCTCAACTGACCTGTAAGTCTCCACCCAAGGGTGATGCAGGCAGGGTGTGGTGTCTGACTGGTTAGCTGCATAGTCACTGCACAAGCAGGAATGAGCACTTCAATCCTTCCAAATGAGGCACGTTCTGATTTTTCATTAAAATATGTTTAATAATCCCATATGACAAGACTGCGATAAGCAAGAAATATCAAAAAGCTAAAGGGACCGTAGACAGTGAACTACTAGCTGGGTGTTGGCTCCTGGCATGGAGGATCCCTGGGAGGGAAGCAGCCATTTTGTCTAGGTGTGGGTCACTTGGTTACAATATAATGTAAAATGCCAAATACAGACTCAAGATAAAATCTGCTGGGTTTAGACCCAGGACAGGAAGCCAGCAATTTGTACCAGTCCAAAGCTCCCAGCTCACAGGGATTTCCAAACGACCAGATGCTGATCCGACGCGCTGGGTTTACTGGGAGGTATTGTTTCAATTTCTTCCCGTCAGGCTGGTGCTCTCCTGTTGAGTATAAATAACCGGATGTAATTTCTGATGTGACATCTCATTTTCTAAACAGAAACAGCGCACTCCCACCTGCCCTCCTTGCCTGCAGCTAGCCCTGCCCCATGGAAAAAAATGTCCCCACAGAAGCTCTGCTCATAGCTCAACCCCAACTCTTCCTCCAGGGGTCCGAGGATCGCTGTCTCCGCATGCCTCGGGGCCTGGTTCTCACTCTGCTCGGCTCTGGGAAAGCACTCGAGTGCTCTGTGCCATCTCACACCCTGGAGTCAGAGTTCTTAATAACGTTTTCCTAAAAACCAGAATGCTTTTTTTCTTTCTTTCTTTCTTTCTTTTTCTTTTTAATGAATGTATGTTGAAAATGTGGCTTGGCTTTAATATTGCACTATGAGCTTCTGACTAAGGGTTTAAAAAATATGCTTTATGCATGTATATATAAAGTGGACATATGTTGCAGCGAAGGCTCACTGCTGTGCATAAAGTGTATTATAATAAAATTGTAGCGTGAGCCCGTGGTGGAGAATCAAAAGAGAAAAGGCGAAGGGCTTCCAGCCGAGGAGAGGCATTCCTCCTGGCTTTGCTAGCAGGGCCATTTGCTCTTGCTGGGATCCTGGCAGCTTAGCAAGTTAGGAGGTGTGAGATTTAGGCAAACCCTGAAGCCAGGATGTCCTCCATCCACTATCGCTGAAGCACCTGCAAACTCAGCTTGAAAGAAGGCTGGGATTCTGAATCCCTGCTTTGCTGAGCTCCTGGAATGCTTCCAAAGGCAAGAGTGAGTGATTCCAAGTTTGGGCACCACTATTTCTTCCTATGGCAGATTACTTTGAGAATTGATGTTGGGGTCACTCACACTGCACTTGATGCTGGTGACTGTGTGTTGAACATTTAATTTTCAGGACAGATGGGAAAGTCCTTTCAGGGAAGTGACTTCTTATGAACATGTCCGATGCCCTGGCTCCCTAGTTCCCTCACCACATACATACACTCTGCACAGAGCTGTTAGCACATAATTAGCTGAGCACATTACTGGGTTTATCTTAGGGAACACTCAGTGACCAGTATAGAAGTCTGTGGGATGTCCTGCCAGTACAGGACAGTGCATGAGGGCCCGTGATGCTGGGGACGCAGAGTTGAGACAGGTGTCACCTGACTCCTGGGTGTAGGGGGGATTTAGAACTTAGTGGGTGAAAGGACAGAAGGCAAAGTGGTAGCAATCCTGGTATAGTTTGGAGATCAACAGGGTCACGACAGAGCTGTGGATGATGCCATCCAGTTCATGGGCATGACACAGAGTCAGTTCTCTCTGCTGATGCTGGGAGAAAACTCAGAAGGAAGAGGAGGAGGAGGAAGAGGAAGAGGAGGAGGAGGAGGAGGAGATCCCAGAAGTAAGGGAGTAAAACTGTTGGATGTTTTCTGCATGTGGACCTTCTCTTCTACAAAAGATGAGATAGAGGGGTTGTCTCCATGTGACACAACCCTAAGTCGATGAACCACATGAAAGAGCAGGTTCACAGCATTGTTCACAACACAAGTGGCAACCTGAGGAGTAGGAACTGTGGAAGACTCAGTACCCAATGGGCTTGAAAAGCTGTGAGTTCTCAGGGAGATGGAAACAGAAGGGTGACATACAGATTGAGGGGTCTCTCCCCCACATTCATGAGTATTACGAGAATACACAGTCCCTGACCGAGGACAGAGAAAAAACCCTTTGGTGCTCAATAGGCCCAGTGCTCACAGAGGGATGTGAGTGATGCTTCCTCCACCTGCCCAGTCAAATCAAAGAACTGAGGGTCCAAGCAGAGGTACGGAAGAGCCTGCCCTGAGGATGGAGATAACCCGAGGCTGAGTATCATCCCCTTCTGCTGAGAACATGTCAAATATGTTAAACATAGTCCCTAAAAGATGACCCCGTTTCCTTGTGACTTAATTGTACTTAAAGCTCCGTGATGTTTCAGGCAGACTTCACAGTCTACACTCTACAAGGAACAACAGCCAGGCATTCAGGGAGATGGGGCCCACCGTGAAGAGAAAAGTCAGTCAATGAGAAATCACCTTAAAGAAGCAAATATGTCAGAATTAGTAGGAAAGGGCATTCAAAGGTCATTTTGTAATGGAAAATAATTACCATCCCAAGAGGACACAACACTTAAACATTTATGCACCAAACAACAGGACTAACCGAGCTTCACAATTCATGAATCAAGGATTGGGAGACCTATAAGGTCTAATAGAGAACCCACACTTATAATTAGAGCTTTAAATGTGCGTGCTTCAATAATGTATAGGAAAGGCAGACAGAAAATCAGTAGAGATCTGGAAATCCTAACCAATACCATTAACCACCTGGCCCTAATTGACATTTACGGAACACTCCACCAGACAGCTGCAGAATGCACACGGTCCTCAGGTCCATACGGGATATTTATCAAGGGAGACTATGTCCATGAGTTGTAAGACAAAGTCTCATAAATTCAAAAGGATTTAAACCAATCAAAAGCATAATGAGAAAATTGAATCAGAAATGAGTAATAGAGATCTTCAGACACATCTCCCTGTATTTAAAACTAACATTTACTGATGACTCAAGATGTAAATGAAAGGGTAGTGTAAGATGCATTTTGAGTATGCTTGGTACCTGTCTTAGTTAGGGTTTGACTGCTGCAAACAGACACCATGACCAAGGCAACTCTTATAAGGACAACATTTAATTGGGGCTGGCTTACAGGTTCAGAGGTTCAGTCCATTATCATCAAGGTGGGAGCATGGCAGTGTCCAGGCAGGCATGGTGCAGGAAGAGATGAGAGTTCTACATCTCTGGAGGCTGCTAACAGAATACTGACCTCCAGGCAGCTAGGACTAGAGTATTAAAGCCCATGCCCACAGTGACACACCTACTCCAACAGGGCCACTCTCTGGGCCAAGTATATACAAACCATCATAGTACCCACATGCCTAGTTATATACGATGGGGAGGTGGAGGCAGGAGGATCATACATTCAGGCCCAATCTAGGCTCCTGCCTAAATGTGAGGAACTCTAATGTCAATTCCTAATACAGAAAAAGGAAAATCCAAATAGAGAATGTGTAAATAAATAGAAGTAGAAAAAACACACACCCCCCAAAATTTAAAAAGTGTGTGATGTCATCAAAGGACTACTTGGAGGAATTGTAGCTGAAAGGGTCTATGTAAAGAAAAGGTGTCCAATTGCTAACCTAGAGAAATTCTATCTAGAGAGATTGGAGAAGGTAAACAAAAGGGGAAATAAAACCCAGGGTGAAAAAACCCACTGGAATGGAAGACAGAAGAAAACAATCTCACAAAATAACTGAAGCAGAAAATCTGGTTCTTTTGAGAAGATCAATGAAATTGATAAGCTTCTAGCTATGTTGATCAGGAAGTGGGGGGGGGGGGAATAAAAGCATGGAGCATGGTTGTTACCAGGGACAAAACACGGAGTATTAGAATCATCCCAACAGTGGCGAGGACCATGGTGCAGCAGCAATACAAATGACTTGGTGCCAGTACACCCAACACCTTACACTGGCCTGGCACTTTCCTCAGTAAACAGCACACCAGAGCTACTCTTGAGGAAGCAGCTGAATCGAACACTCCTAGCTAGAAAAAGAGAACTTTCCTGCCAAGAAAACCCTGGTCCAAATTCACCGGAATGTTATCACCTCTTCTCAGACATGTAAGCAGGAAATAACAACCAGCGTGTGTGTGTGTGTGTGTGTGTGTGTGTGTGTGTGTGTGTGTGTGTGTGTGTGTTCTTCGATAAAGTTCACTCTGTGGGCCTAGCAACATCCTGACTACAAAACAACCAAAAGCATTGTAATAAATAAATGCCACAGACCAAGGGCCTGGAGGACTAGCTCAGCGGTTAAGAGCACTTACTCCTGCAGAGGACCTGGGATAGACTTCTAGCACCCACACATGGTGCCTCCCAACCATTTGTAACTACAGTTCAAGGGGGAATCTGACACCCTCTGCTGATCGTTCAAGCATGTGGTTCACATACATACCTGCAGGCAAAACATTAAAACACATAAAATAAAATAAAAAATAAAAACAAACGAACAAACATGCACCGGTCTCTCTCGTGAATGAGGAGGCAATGATTCTAAACACAAGCTTTCAGTGGGACAAAGACGCTATGGAAAAAGGAAACTATGTTTTCACTAGTGGGATTCAGGTTGTGATACGCCAAGTGTTAATGGCTGGAAGGCAACCTAACTGAGAAAGTCAAGCCACCGTAGGTTTTACAAAGCCTGTCCCTCACTTCCTAGAGACTCCTCAGCATACAGCTGTGGGAAGCAGTGTCAGATGAACCCAGATACCACAGCTGACTGGGTCACCTGATGGCACAGGTGTACCTTCAAGAGGAGGAAGGGCAGAGGAGTTCTGTTCTCTTAACGGTTGAGATAGGACAGGAGTAAGGGGGTACAGAGCATCTAGAGGATTAAAGGGAAGCAAACTATCTTTAGTCAGATTGAGTGATCGTGTATGGAGAAATACAACAGAATCCGCATAAAAGCTGCTAGAGCCATCAGGTAAACTGAGTCACTTTCTGAAGGATGCAGCTCATGAGGTCATTGTATCCCCCTCTGCTGTGGAGCCCTGCTGGCCCCAACATGAAGTGCTGTGTGATCTTGAATACAGCCACTGCACTCCTAGGCATCTGCCTAAAACAATAAAACATAAAAGCTCACAACCAATCAAAATGCAGAGTTGTGGAGCCCAGTCCCAAAGGATGCAAAAATACTCACCTCTTTAAAGCTCAGGTAACATTCTGGAAAACAGGGCAGAAAGACTGTAAGAGACAGAAGATCAGGGAGATTGCTGTGAGATTGTTTCCTGTTAATGTCAGAAGCTACAACCATAAAGTCTCACCGGCATGACTGCCCAAATGTGAGTTGAACAAGTTTAAGCCCAATGGAAGTGCCACACTGGACTCAGAAAAGACCATGAGGCTTCAACTCTAGGGGAAGATTTATAGGCAACTGAGGAAAGCTGAGAGCAGGAGGGGTGGTCTTCCTCAGGGAAGAGCATACCACTTAGCTGTCCAATGTCAAGTGCTGGACACACACAAGTAACATTATATGAACTGAACCGGTTCTATTTAGGAACATACTTGCATGTATGTATGTATGTATGTATGTATGTATGTATGTATGTATGTATCATCTATCTATCTATCTGTCTGTCTGTCTGTCTGTCTGTCTATCTACATATATATGTGTGCATATATGTATGTGTAAATACACATGCATGGAATAACAATGAAAAAAAAAGAGGCTATGAATTTGAAGGAGAGCTGGAAGAGATCTATGGGAGAGTTTAGAGGGGTGGAAGGAAAGGGGAAATGTAATTATTCTATGATCTCAGAAGTAAAACAGTATTTAACAATCACACCGTCTGTTCATAAGAAGACTGGATGTGAATAGTCACTATTGCTCTATTTGTAATAGCTCAAGGTGCAAGCATTCCAAGAGTCCATCCACATCCAAGGGGTCAGCAGAGTTCAGAAGGATTCCTGCATCGAGTCCAGATAACGCTGAAGAGAGAGCACAGGCAGATGAGAGCTCATACACTGTTCCAGATGTGAGATGTACACACTGTGTGCTTTCACTGCAGCCACGCTTCAGTGACAGGGCAGGAGGCAAGAGGAGCTGATGGTGCCAGGAGAAAGGACAGACGAGCAGCAGGAAGCCACTGAGATGTGCTCTAGGAGAAGAGGAGGTGTTGCAGTTGGGTACTCAGGTCAATGCTCAGCAAAGTGATACCTTTGCTGTGTGCAAGCTATTGGATGTCAATGTCAATGTCAATGTCAATATTGCCTCTAAAGAGCCGCCTTCATGGCTGGGGAGATGGCCCAGTGGGTAAAGTGCTTGCTGTGCAAACACAACGACCTGATTTTGTCCCTCCAAGCTTATATGTTGAAGGAATTGGGTGTTATGTGTGCCTATGCTTGGGAGGTGGAGACAGGAGAATTCCTGGGGTCTGCGAGTCAGAGATTCCCAAGCCATTGAGAGGCCTTTTTTTTTTTTTTTTTTTTTTTTTTAAATAGTGACGTTCAGTTGAAGAAGATTGCTGATGCTAAACTCCACACTTATTTGTATACATATGTAGACAGCCATCTACATTCATGCAAACAGACAGACAGGCAGAGCTATGTAGCTCAGTTGTAGGGAGCTTTCTTACTTATCTGAAGTCCTTGATTCAATCACTAGTATGGGGAACAAGTGGGATTGCAGATAAATAAAATGTTTGTTCAGCTACCACACACACACACACACACACACACACACACGCACACCTGCACACCTACACATGCACCTACACACACTTGCTTATTGTCTGAAAGCAAACGCTTCGAGTTCTGAATTTTTATATTTAGACAGCCAGCATATTTGCTGGTTACAATATGTGGCGTGGTTCTGTTTGTAAACACTGGGCCAGAACAGCGACCTGTGGTTCTCTGTCATCCATACAAGCCACAAAGAGTACTATGACCCTGGGTGGTGCTTGTCCTGTGATGTGTGGTGGGTATCCAGGGTGGTGTTGGTATAGAGCTCAACACTACACTGAAGTAAACAGCTGTTGTTCAGTACCGGGACTTCCCTCTGTGGGGACTGAATCATGTAGACCCTTAGTCTCCAGGACTCCCATCAGACCTTCACCCCGCCTAGGCCACCCAGGAGCAAGAAGGCAAGTATCACAGTATTGCCATAGCATGTGGCTAATATGCTGGTTGTCTAGATATCTGCTCCCACCCTTCTTCCTGAGGCGCTGAGGACTGGATGTGACATGAGCCATTCCTTACCAGTTGCACCTGCCCCTCCACAGTCTTTCCTTATGTGATTCCTTCTACCACCCTCCCATAACTTCTGTGCCCTTGGTCAGTGATTGGCCACCTGCCTTCCTCTCAGCAGATGCCTGGTCCCCAGGATTCCCAGTGCTTGGCTGAATTATGAATCCTTAGTAGGCACAGTCCCCTCCACACACCTCCACATTATATTCAACCAACCACAGATCACAAATATACTTCCTGGTGAACTTCTGTACTCCTAGCATCCAAGAGCCTAGGGCAGGGGGAATCATGAGTTATAGAGCAGCAAGATCCTGTCTTAAAGCTGAGCATCATGCTATGAGGTAATCCAGGCTCAGCAAGACATATTCTCATATCCTGCACACCCTCTATCAAGGGAGGATCCTAACTTGTGTGTTTTGTATATGTGTGTTTGTGTGGGAGTATAAATGGAGGTCAGGAAACTAGGAAGGGTCCCGTGAGAGGGGGGAAGGGGAAGGAAGTGGACACATGGGATGCGAAGAGGAATAGGGAATGCTGGGAACAAGAATACGGTTGGAGATGCAGGACAGGAAGCTGGGGAAAAAGCACCATACATGACCAGAACTGTGTGTGACGATGCCACAAGGCATTTTGTAGGCTAATGGAAAAAAATTTAAAATTTCAGTTTTTTAAAAAAAATTCCTGTGTATACAAGTGTGCCTGAGTGTATGTATGAGTACCATGGGAAGGCAAAGGCATAGATAGTCCAAAAGAGGGTATTGTATCTTCTGGAATTATAGGTGGTTGTGACCTGTACCCTGTGGGGATGGGGAACAGAACCTAGTTCCTCTGGAAGAGCAGCGAGTGCTTATAACTTTGGAGCCATTTCTCCAGCCCTCTAATTAAAAAAAGATGTTTTTTAAAGGTATAGAGGGGCTGAAGATGGCTCAGTAGTTCAGAGTGTATACCTCTCTCCCAGAGGACCTAAGTTCGATTCCCATCACTCACAGCCTCCTGTAACTCCAGCTCCAGAGACTCTAGCACACTCTTTTGGCTTTCGTGGACACTATACTCATGCACATAACCGTTCAAAGGCAACACACTCTACACATAGCTTAAAATAATAGTAACAGAATATTTCTAAAAAGGAAACAATGTATAGATGAAGACAGAAAACACAGAAGAACTAAGAGAAAAAAAAATGTACCAAGGCCATTTTTCTTGTCATTTTTTTAACAATACGATTGACCCAAAGTTCCCTGTTTCATGTCGTGATGGGCTTGTGTGGGGGTTCTACAAACACACACACACACACACACACACACACACACTTTTGTATATATCAGACTTGAGCATCATGGATGTAGCACCTGTATAGACCCCTGACCAGGCTTTCAAGGACATTTAAATAGGTGATTCAATAGGTATTGGCCCTATACAAAGCCTTGTCTGGAGTCAGGTCTAAATTTTTTGGCTAACTTTTTCATCATGAACAAGAACATGAAGTGCTGTGTCACCATGAACAAGAGGACAGACACCCTTCACAAATCAGCAGCGTCTGAAACCCACCCATTTCCTAGTGAGCAACATGGAGGCTCCAGGGTGGGACATGTGCCCACCTGAGCTCCCATCGGCCCATCCTCCCTCCTTGTTCCCACCTGTGGTTTTGCTGTGGGTTTTTCCCCCTCCCATTGATAATTAGAGGTAAAAAATAAATCATGTCACTTGAAAAGATTCTAATTCAACATATTATTTCGGGACTTAAATAAAAACTTCCCCAGGGAATGAAAGAGGGCGAGGAGCCATTAACTGAACAGTGGGACTCAAATCCAGTCACATATCTGACAGGCGGTAAAAGGCTTTGGAAGCTGCGAGAACATTTTGACAAGACTGCGATGAATAGGAAGCAGCACCGGGAGGCTGGCGCTTGAAGATCCTCTTCAGGTTGCCCGCAGAGGGAGGGGGAGGGGATGTCGCACACCATGGGGAGAGGGGCCAGGGTTCCTTTTTTTACCCAAGTGGCAGCCTCTCTTCTTCTTCACCCCAGCCCAAGGAAACCCGCGCCTGCTAAGAGCCAGGAACTCCTGCCGGGTGGTGTAAATCTGCTAATTAACTGACATTCATATGCTGAGGGTACACAGAGCACAGATGACAGGCACCCGCACTAGTGGTGGCATTCTCAGATGATGTGGGCTGGTGCTTGGGTGGGGGCTGAGTCAACCCGGCAACGCTTCTACGGACTCTCTGTCAGTCCCCTTCATGCACAGCCAGTGCAGCGAATGGACGGATGAGGACAGCACACTGGTAACTCACGCTGTTGGCCGAACTCTCTTGATCAATCAAGATTTCAAACACTTGAAATTATTATTATTATTTTTTTACCCCACTTGAGGGTTTAATTTTTTTTTTATCAGTTTCAGTGTGTGTGTGTGTGTATGTGTATATGTTTATTCACCCAGGGGTGCACAAGTGTGTATGCGAGTGTGCTTGTGGACAACCCCAGGCGATGTTCTCTAGGTGCTGTGCCTCTCCCCACCTTGAGCCCTAATTTGTTTGTTTGTTTGAGGTAGGGTCTAGACTAGATTGGCTGATCAGGATCCACCCGGGTACCTCCGTAGCACTGGGTCTATAAGCACATGATACTATGCCTGGTGGTTGTTTTGATTTTTGTTTTTCATAGGTGTTAGGGGCCAAACTCATCCTTGCACTGGCCCAGTGAGTATTTGACTGACCAAGCTATCTTTCAGGCCCACGTTCCTTCCGTTAGTTTTTCTGGCAGCATTTCCTGTTTGTCCCGTGGGTCCTTGTTACTCAAATGTGGTGGCTGTCCCAGCCAATCCACACACCACAGTGCTCACCCTCCAGAGCATGGTGTCAGGAAGTGGGGCTCGAGAGAGGTGACATCATGAGGGTAGAGACACTGGTGGGATTTGTGCCATTATAAAGAACACTCCAGAGAGACCCCATCCCCTTCTAATTTGTGAAGACTCTGTGAGGACGAGAAACCTCAGTACACAGTCCAGGGGCTACAGGGCTCCTGATTCTGGAACTTAGAAGCAGATCCCTGCTGCCCAATAGCAGCCAAGTTTGTGCCAAATTGTGACACTAGCCAACAGATATTGCCACCAAATATTCCTCAGCTAAATCGTCCTTTCCCCCATCACTCCTGGTTTCAGAACTGCTCCCAGGAAAAGCTTCCCATAGGGTCTATTTGTGCCTGGTGAGCCCATGGTGTCTGGAATGAGGATCCGTTAAGACCAGCCATTCCTGGGCTGAGCTACATTGGTTCTGCTGTTTGCTATCTCTCTTTGCCAATATTTTGTGATTTTTTTTTTTTTTCGAGACAGGGTTTCTCTGTATAGCCCTGGCTGTCCTGGAACTCACTTTGTAGATCATTTTCTAGAATCATGAACGGATTCACCATGAAAGTGTGATATTTTGGAGGGGGATTCGCAAGCCAGGAGAGAGTTTTCTGACTTTTTTAAAATGCAGTTTGTTAAAAACAAAAGGCATGTTTAATTGTTTCTTCGTTTTGTCTAGTGTTAGTGAGCTCATAGCGTTTGGGCTACCTTTGAACTACATTTCATTAAATATAAAGCAAAGCTAGTTAATTTTCATAACCTTTAGCTTTATTCCCAAAGTGCAGATTTAAAGATGTATTTTTGCTATTTATTTATGCGTATGTGTGTCTGTGAACGTGCATGCAGGTGACCTCAGAGGCCAGGAAAGGAGTTACAGCCAACTGTGAATCATCTGATGTAGGGCTGGGAACAAAACTCGAACAGCAAATGCTCTTAAGCACTGATCCCCCTCTTCGGCCCCTTAAAGACTAGATTCAAATAAGGGGTTGCCAATTTATGGCTCCAGACCAGCCCCAGCTGCAGCCCAGTTCTCAAAATAAACATTGTACTGGGACACAGCTGAGTTTTTGTCTGTGTTTTGTGATATGTGGGGCATTATTGGGACTTCCTTATCTATGCTCATGTCACCTTATCACCTTGCCAATGTAGCTCAGCCTGAGACCTCTACAGGAGGGTGTGGAGAAGGTGGGCAGTGTGGATTGTGGAAGGGAATTGTACAAGCCCGAACAGTCAGAGAAGGCACCACTCGGTCTTGCTCATGCTGGCTGTGAGCAATCACCACATACAGAGCCCTTCCTGAGAATCATGATACTGGAAGCTGAGGGCACAAGGCAGGAGCCAGCAGGCCAGGACCCTGTCCTAGGTCCTGAACTGTAATGGCGATTGTTCCTGAACCTGTAGGAACCTGAAGGCTGGTACACATTTAGAGGAGTGTCCAGATGCATAGCCCAGCTAGCAGCTTGACCTGGCCTTAGTCAGGACCCCAAGGAACTTTGCCTTGAACTCTAGCCTTTAAGAACCATGGGATTACCACTGTGTTCTATATGAACCCATCAATAGAGTGACTTGTCCCAGCAGTAGAAGACAAATGAACAAGCTGGCAACCCAGTGTGGTCAGGCTTTATGGAAGCCATAAGGATAACATGTTAGGTATGTAATATCTGAAATATTACTGTAAAGTGTATAACCAGAATGCATCTATGCACCTGGGCCTGAGACTAGCTAACTCAGCGATTAACTCCGAGGGGCAAGGCCCTGGTGCAGGTGGGGGTTAGGCTTTTGGGACCAACCGAGGCTCCCCAACCGCATGCAGTTACCAGTTTCATCCGCCTGCCATGAAGCAGCAACTCTGCCTGGGTTTGGAGCATTCTGCCTGTAAATCAGGGCAAATGTGTTTATTTTAGCTGCCGCACTCGCTTGGGCTGACTAATTGGCTCTCTGATTAGACTGGTGTTTCGACGTATTAGTCACAGGCTCCGGCACGGAGGCCTGCTGCACGCCCCTGGCTGTTTATACTGGAAACTGAGCTGGGTAATTAGGCCGAAGCAGGAGCACAGGGAGGCTCGGGTGCTGACGGCTGTTAGGTGACCACTGGGATGTGAAGGGTAGTTTCAAAGTTGGCAACTGCGATTAGAAGTGATAACTTTCATCCCACCAGGAGAGGAAACGGCTTCGCTCTCTGTCTGGCCACTTGGCAGAGCTCACTCCTCAGGCTTCATAGATCACTGTCTGAGCTGTCCAAGGGTGACCCTAGATGGTCCTGAGGCCAAGCTGAGAGTGGTGGCTGCTTTTGCTACTGCTATGTAAAGTTCAAAGGCTCAGCCGGGGCATGTCCCACAGCAGAAAGACACACTGGTGCATTCCTGCCCACTTGCTTTTACAGCAAGGCCAACATTCCTAGTGCTCCTTGCTTTGATTAGTTTAGTCTTCCCCCGAAGAGCTCACAACCAGGCTAGGCTCTAGTCCCTGTCCCCAGGAGTCCCCTACTCTCAGCAGGAGCAGTGAGATGCCCCTTCATCTCACAGACCTCTTCAAGATTACTGGAGATGGCCTTAGCCTGACTTGCAGTCCCAGCTCAGGGGCCCGAAGGCTGGTGACAGATTTGGCTGCAGAGCATGGTGACATTGACTTGTGTGACCATGTGCCCATACTTCTTGGCATCTTGCTCTCTTTTTAGCTGGAGCAAACAGCAGCAGGCTCCCTTCCCCGCCCCCCAACCCCTTCCCCTATTTACCATGCTTTGCTTTTATTTGGTATTAGGAGAGAACACACATTTCAGACTTACCCCCTGGCTGCATGCAAATTAACAGGCTTCACAGGGGTTTTTGATTGTTTTAATCAGTGTGGCACAAACCACAGGCCAATGGTTGCTTGCTTAAACATCAGATATGGATGTTCTCTCTGTTCTAGATACTGGAGGCCCAAGATGGAGGCCAGTAGGGCGATTACTGGCAAGGTTTCTCATGGCTTCAGATAGCTCCTTCTGTGTCCTCAGGTAGCTGGTATCTCGGTGGTTTGAATGGGAATGGTCGCTACAGGCTCATATATTTGAATGCTTGGTCATTAGGGGGTGGAGCTATTTGACAGGGATTAGGAAGTGTGGCCTTGTTGGAGCAGGTGTGGCCTTGTTAGAGGAAGTGTGTCATTGAGGGTGGCCTTTGGGGTTTCACATGCTCAAGGCAGACCTGTGTCTCTCTCTTCCTGCTGGTTGTTGGTATGAGTGTAGAACCCTCAGTTACCTGTCCAGCACTGTGTCTATCTGTGCGCCATCATGCTTGCTGCCATGATGATAATGAACTGAACCTCCGAACTGTAAGAGAACTCCAGTGAAATGTTTTCCGTTATAGAGTGGCCTTGGTTATGGTGTCTCTTCCCAGCAACAGAGCACCGAGTGAAGCAGGTATCTCACCAGGACACCAGTCCTGTTACACAGGCCACCCTTCTATACCTCCAAACACTGTGATGGTTAATCTTGATTTTCAACTTGTCAGGATCTGGAATCACTTATGGTGTGGGGTGGTGGACTGTGCACAGACAGCCTGGTCCCCAGTCAAGCAAAGGTCTAGAACCCCAGAGCCTCCAGTGGGTGGTGATTTCCACCTACGTGAGACAGAAGGTGTGCCAGACCTTTGCTACCGGGGACCAGGCTGTCTGTGCACAGCCCACCACCCCACATTACAGCATGTCTGTAAGGGGGTTTCTAGATTTTATTAAGAAGGGAAGACCCATCCTTAAGGTAGGCAACGCCCACCATGCCATGGGCTGAGGTCTTGGAGAAGTAATCTGAGTACCAGCATTTATCTCTGCTTTGTTACTATGGACTGAAAATTACCATTTGCCTCAACTTCTCTGACCTGATGGACTGTACCCTTAAAATGTGAATCCAACTCATCCTGAAATTGGGTATTTTTTCATAGCAGTGCAGTAACTATATCATTCCACTGGGTTTACAGTTTCAATGTGAGTTTGATAGAGCAGAGGGCAGAGGCTGCCTGTGATGAGGGTCTATGCCGTCCTTGAACTTGGGTCCAGTTTCTGCAGGAGAAAGTCCTCCTGTGACAACAGAGATAGAACTCCTGAGTCAGTCTCTCCAGGGAGGTTAAGTATGGCTCAGGAGGGAGCCTTGGCTGGTGCCATCACCCAGCAATTAATTTTCTCTTTGCCCTAAATCTTGTTCCCATAGCCTTAATAGGACTGATTATTCATCAATATTAAAGTGGCAAATTCATTATATTCTAATGATCTGACATCAAATATTAAATCTCATTATGTGATTGGCTGGGATTTATGGCAGCATTAGTTGTCTCAGGTGGTGGCTGGTCTCCTGCAAAAGGACATTGCTGGGCTTGGCAGTTTGTACAATTCCTTCCAGGTCAATAGGATTCAGGGTCTTGGAGTGTTGGAAATACCCCCATTCCATCTGGGGTGGTCATGTGCCATTATCGGAGATACTGTCCCATGTCAGATGTCACCAGGGTTCAGCTGGATAGCACCTCCATGGCTCATGCCATTCGCACCAGGGCTGCTTTAACACAGAAGGACTTCTAGAGGTTGCCAGAGTACATTGCTTATTTCTAAACTGCATGCCTTTCTATCCTGAAAACAATCTTCTTATCCACTCACATGTTTCCTTTATCACAGGATGGCCAAATAGAGAGGCCAGCTCTACCCTGTCAATGGCTCACGGGGCACAGGGCCACTGTGTCATGTCTGGGTTGAATCCTGGGACCACAGATTTAAAGGAGAACGATTCAGTGACAACTGTTAAAGCACCAGTAGGTGTGTGGACCACCGAGATGAAACTTTCAGAGGGGAAAAGAGATGAGGTGACCTCCAAATAATGAGAAAATAGAGATCCCAGCCAAGAAGCATAATGGGTCAGGAGATGAGAAAGCACCAAAAGGAGACGTCAGAAGGGTTGGCTTCTGACTAACGAAATGACATCAGAGGTATCAATGAAGATAGATAGGCCAGGTTCATAAGACATCTCTGGGAATGGGGAACTGGCTCAGATTCCAAAGGGACCAGATAGAGGAAGAGAGTTCTATGTTGAAACAGAGAGAGAGAGAGAGAGAGAGAGAGAGAGAGAGAGAGAGAGAAGAGGTGGTCTTGGTAGAAAGTTCAGAATCCTGACCTCAGTGTGTTCAAGCAGAGGGTCTCTCAGGCACTGAGATCAATGGCTAATTTACCATGTCCTGCCTTGAGGGCCTGTGACTCAGCCTGTGTACTTAGCTCTGGTATTCTGTCTCCAGTCACATGGTAGTCCCAAGAGGGAAGGCAGGTCCTGGCCTCAAATTATGAGATCCACGAAGAGTTCCTATAGGTGACCCTGGGTCAATCTCATGCTCTCTGCCTATATTACCAAAGCCAGATGAGTAACTCCAAGAAGACCCCACTGTCCACTTGTTAGAGCTCTCTAAGCCTATTTTGCAGAGGACACTACCTGCCACACAAGGTTATGTGCACAATGCCTTGGGGAGGGGTCACTTCACAATTTTCCTTCTTTAAATTCTCTTTCTGCCTTAGTGGGCCACACTGCCCTGTCTACTTCACATCACTTTATGCATAGGAGAAAGAGAGGCCACTGTCTACAGGCTCTGGCTCAATGCCTGGGAGTTTCCATCTCCCACTGGCGTCCTGTTGGCTCTCATCTATTTTGTGTATGTGTATATTATGCTTGTAAATGTGTATGGGGGAGAATGTACCCTTGAACATGCATGTAGAGGCCAGAGATCAACACAAGATATCTTCCTTAATTGTTATCTTATTTTTTGAGATAGTCTCTCACTGAACTTGGAGCTTGCCATTTTGGCTAGATTGAATGTCCAACAAGCTCCCAGAACACATCACTCTCTGCCTTTCTCCAGTTTTGGGGTTACATGTCTGGGGTTACAGATGCCACCACCTTTTTTTTTACACTGGGTGCTGGGGTTCAGAATTCAGCCCTACTACCTGTCTTGAGGCTCAGTGAAGCCTTTGGATAACTTGGCCACTTCTGGTTGATGGGTGGAGCCAAATGCTACCATCTTTTTCCAACTTTTCTTCCCAAGACTTGCCTCCAGGTGGAGCTGGAGAGGCTGCTCCATCGACCCCTCTGCATCTCCATTGGGCTCCAATTAGTGCCCCTCTCAGTGCTCATTCTTTCAACACTCATTCACCCACCTGCTCACCCATCCATCCATCCATCCATCCATCCAACACTCATTAACTAACTTATTCTCTCAGTCTTTCTCGTGAACACCTACCTCTCCATTCAAGCATCCACTCATTCATTCACCCTCTCCACTCATGAACTCACTAACTCTAATTCATTCACTCATTCACCCTTGCTCCCATCCACTCATTCACTGATATCTGAGAGAAGCAACAAGGCCCTTGTAGCTATTCTGCTATGTCCTCTGTTCCCAAGTCAGGCAAACAGGCAACTAACTGCTCCTTGTCTTTATGTATTTCCAGAAACAAAAGGTCCAGGAGTGGATCAATTCTCTTCTGCAGATGCCTGAACAAAGCTCTCCAGTTTAGGAAAATAGAGTTCTTGTTTCAAAGCAGTTCCTGAGAACTGCCCAGATTTGAATTGAATAGTTCCCGAGCTACAAGCTGGAGCAGGTACATCACTGTAGATTGTGGATACATATACCTACAGATGTGCTAACTTGCAGGCTCCCAAACAATGGCTGCCATCTCTATTCTCTACCCAGTGAGCACCAGGTCTACACACTGCAGCCTAAACTGCTGCCTCTGAATCGACCTATCTAGAATGTGTACAACCAGCCTCAGGAGTTGGTCCCACTCTAGAGGAGCTGCAGCTCATAGCACAGAGGGCTGAAAGAAGCTCAGGTTTGTTGTGAGGAGCCCCAGTGGATTGGAAAACACCCACCTATGACTCCCCAGTACCACTCTGGAATGCAGAAATAGAGTATATATTGTCCCCACTGGCAGTAAACAGCACCAAGCTGGCCTCTTCCACAGTATGGCTTCTAGAGACATGGGGCTATTGTCAACCAGACGCAGAGCAGAAGTACATGGTTTGTGTGTGTGTGTGTGTGTGTCTGCTGCTGTGGCATAGGCAGACTGCACACCCTGTGGATGCCAGGCTGGGTGCTCTCCGATTAGCCCCACCTTGAATCCACTTTGTGGAATGAGTTTTGAAAGGCAAAGTTTAGAAAGGACATCCCCACAAAAGGCAGACACAGAGGAGATGTAGGGTCTCATCAGGATTCTAGCCACCTGCAGTCCTAGTGGTACCCTGAATCTACTGGTTTCTTCCTAACAGGGATGGAAGTATGGAGTGTTGTGGTCCCGGTGCCCTCAGTGAGGCATATGGTTGGGGGCAATGACACCATGTAGTTCTGCACACTGGCCTATATACTGACAGCACTCTATAGCTGTCATTCAGACCAATGCTACAGCCACTCAGGATTCTGAGAAGTGAGGTGCTGTGCCTTACCCTTCACAAGCAGCTGTATACTCTAACTATAGGCCAGCTAGGAGGAAAAAGACAGTATCTAATCCATGGCCTCACACTTTGACTGAGGTGAGAAGGGTAATTGTCCTCCACTAACATCCCCACTTCAACCAAGAATGGGGGCTGGCTTGTCTCTCAGGGCCTGGGATCTGCTTGAGGCTCTAAAGATATTGGCCCTCCCCAGTTGTGGCAGGAATGACAGTCCCCTTCCTTGTCTTGGGCATTTAAATACTTGGTTCCCAGTTCCTGGCTCTGTTTGGGAAGGCTTAGGAGGTGTGGCTTTGTTGGAGGAAGTGCTTCACTTGGGGAGGGCTCTGAGGTTTCAAAACCTCACACATTCCCATATTACTCTCTGCTTGGTACTTGTCAGTTAAAATAGAGTCCTCAGATTCCTGCATCTGTGGCCATGCCTTCTCTCCCTGCATAGAGAGCATTTTGGCTGTGCCTTTTCTCCACAAGATATACTGTGATCAATGTTCGTGCTGTGGTAAGCACACCAAATACCAGAAGTGACCTGTTTCTGTAAGACTTGTGTATGACTATAATAATTATGTACTTTTTGTTTTTTTTAAAGCTGGGCAGTGGTGGTGCACGCCTTTAATCCCAGCACTTGGAGGCAGAGACAGGCAGATTTCTGAGTTTGAGGCCAGCCTGGTCTACAGAGTGAGTTCCAGGACAGCCAGGGCTACACATAGAAATCCTGTCGCAAAACAAACAAACAAACAAAAAAAGTTACTTATGGCTACACTGCTGTGTGATTGGTCAGCCACTGAGTAGGCACAAACTTTGGAGAATCTGTGAACAGTGCATTACCATTTTCTCTGTCAGCTTTACAGATATAATGATTTCACTATAGCCACTGTGTTTCCAATTTCAGAATTTCTATTTGGTTTCTTTGTAAATGTTAGTCAATCTCTCTTTACATATGACTATGTTTGGGAAGACATGTTTTTTTTTTCTTAATGTTTTAAAGACATGATTCCCTTTGGAGTTTTGAAATTCTTAGCAATAACTGATTTAAAGTCTTTGTCTACCAAGTCAGTGACTGACATTCCCCAGGAACAGATTCATTCTTTTGACTAATTTCCACCACATGAATGGCACCACATGATAGCAGTTTCCAATATATTTATTGTCCTGATTAGCCTGACACATCCCAGAGTCTTCTGAGAAGAGAAGCCCCAACTGACAAATTTCTAAGCAAGCCAAAGCTGGTCTATAGGCATGTCTCTGAAGGACTAGCTTGATTATTTACTGATATAGGAAGATCCAGACTATTGTGGGCAGCACCGTTTCCTTGAAAGTTGGCTCAGGGCTGTTGGCAAAAATCTAGCTAAGCATGAGCCAGAAAGTGAGCCAAAGAGCAGAATAGCAAACAGCATTCTTCCATGGTTTCTACTTTAGGTTACTGCCTAAAGTTCTTTTCCTGATTTCCCTCAAGGATGGGCAGTGACCTGAAGTGTAAGATGAAGCAAACCATTCCTTCACCAAGTTGCTTTTGATTCAAAGTGTTTTAATCACAGCAACAGAAAACAAGCTAGGATATTCATTTATTTGCATCTTATGATTTTATTTTTGTTGACAGCTGGAACATTTAAAATAATGCAGTAGACAAATCTGTCAGCAAGACCCTACCCCCACAACAGTGTGTTATTATAGTTAAGTTTCTTGTCACTGTAACCAAAACATTTGATGTAAACCACTTAAAGGAACAGCTAAACTAAGGATTTATCTTAGTTCACAGCTTCAAAGCTTTCAGCACATTGTGGAAGACTCCACTGTTTCTGGGATAATGTTAGATAGAGCATCATGGTGTAGGAGTATGTGACACAGCTTACTTGCCTCGTGGTAGAAAAGCAGCAGACCCAGATCATCCTTCAAGAGCACAGCATCAGCAGACTTTCTCCTCTAGCCATCCCCCATCTCCTAAAGCTTTCAGGACCAATCAAAACAGCATCCTCAGCTGGTGATTAAATGTTTAACACACACATTTGAATATTTAAGCTAAAGCACTGCATTTCAGGCTCCCCAAGGCCCATGTATATCCTATTACTTCATTTCCAAGAGTCTCCAAAGCTTTAAGCATCCAAGATTATTCAAAAGCCTAAGTTTGGGAGTATTTTCTGAGACTCAAGGTGTTTGTTGTGAACACCTGTAGGAAAGGAAGAAAGAAAGAAAGAAAGAAAGAAAGAAAGAAAGAAAGAAAGAAAGAAAGGAAAGAGAGGAAGGAAGAAAGGAACTAGAAAGAGTGAGCAAGTAACTAAGCAAGTGAGCAAGCTACATGCTCCCAAGATGGAATGGACAAGGTAAACTTTCTAATTCCAAGGGAGGAATAGGGGCATACCAAGAAAAGATGTAATCAAAACAAAAACAGAACCAAGCAAAGGACACATTAAATCAATTAGTCCATATGTGGTCTCTCAGGCACCTGATGTCAGCATCATCTTTAACAGATCGGGAACATCCTGGCCCCATATCTTTGCCTTTTGCAGCCCACATGGTTTCTGCTTTATGTTGACTCTACTGATTGCCGGCAGCTCTTCACAGCTGATGTTGCACAACCTAGAGTCTCCATTGAAGTATCAGCTTTGCTTCCAGAACTACACATACCACCTCTGGGTCAGACTATTAGGGTCCCAACCATACTATACATGGCTAGAACTCCCAGGCCTTTCTCTGAGATCTGAGTGGAAGTTTCCAGTGATCCTACATCTTTTGTATTCTGCTTGTCTACAAAACCAGTATCATACCAAGATCTGCTGCTGGCTGGGATCTCAGCCTAGGCTCTGAAAGGTCGAACTCATGAAAATCCTTATCTAGATGGTCCCATGTGTGCAGAGTACTCTGAAGGCTTCTCAGAGATGTCTTTCAGATGAATTCAAACCTTAGTACCCTCGATCCTGCAATGGGAAAGGTTCTGCTAATTCCTCAGATGTCCTGAAACCATCTTTCTCATGGCTACTTCACTTCTTTTCTGCTACATAGCACCCATGTCCCATTTGCCTGCAACTTTAAATGTATCACATTTGTAGTCAAACAGCACAGTTTTCAAATCTTTCTGTTTTTCTTGTAATGCTCTCAATTCTCGTCAAAAACGTAGCTAAAGGCAGCCAAGAAGAGCTTTCTGCTACAGACTAAATGCTGTGCCATCTTGAAATTCCCCCATCAAATTAATTAGTCCATTACATTCAAATTCAGTATCACTTAAAGTCTTAGGGTATGGACAGAACATATATAAATTATTTGCCAGGATGTACCATGAATGAATGGCCTTGTAATGATTAATCTTGATCGTCAACATGATTGTATTACTAGATGCTTAGGGCCTTTGTAGGTTACTCTTTTGGATGTGTCTCCGAGGGTATGTTCAGAGAGAATTAACTGGGAAGATGAAATACTTTGAATATTAGAAGCATCATCCAATGAGGAGAGAGAGAGAGAGAGAGAGAGAGGGGGGGGGGGAGGGAGGGAGGGAGGGAGGGAGGGAGGGAGAGAGAGAGAGAGAGAGAGAGAGAATGATTGAAGAGGAAAGAGTGAGTTGAATACTCACATTCTTTTCTCTGCTTCTTCATCCCCTGGGATAGGATCTGTCAACTGATGAGCCTGGTACCAAGCTGCTCCCAAGACCATGTCTTCCCCAGCAGGATGGACTGTATCTTTCATTTGTGACTCTAAACAAATCTTTCCCTCCTTGAAGGTATTTTATAACAGCAGTGAGCTTGTATCCCAATTCCCAACACAGTCCTCATTTGCACAGGAGTGGAGGGCAGTAACAACCTGGTCTGCCTTCTGGTCTCATTAGCTACAACCAGAATCACCAACTATAGCAATTATTATAGCATCTTAGGGATTCTCAAACTCATTTCTTAAAACTCTTCCAAATTCTTAAAAACCGCATTGTCAAGCATTCACAGTGAAGACTCGCTTATCAGGCAACAGCTTTCTATACCTCTTTGTTTTTCTATCTTGGAGATGGAGCTTAGGGTGTTGCACAGGCAAGGCAAGCTACTAGTGTTGCGCTCCCAGCCTTGTATTCTCTACATTGCCTAGGCTGGTCTTGAACTCACTTCGCAGCCTACACAGGATTTGAACTCATGCTATTCTTTCCTCTCTCTCCTCATTGGTTGGTAATAGACCAATGCCATCATCTGAATTTGTTTTTGCCATTACTGTGTTTAATCAGCAGCTGAAAACAGCTTACATGAACACAGCGATGAATTCTCTCATCTGGACTGAAAGGTGCCAGGGAGGTTAGTGAATCCCTTAGAGTATCTGTGAGGGTATTTCTAAGGAGGTTAGACATGTGGAGGAAGAACTGAGCAGGGCAGGCCCATCCCATACCTGGCAGCACTAGCTAATATCCTTCAAGTTCCATATTCCCGAGCTGGCACATTTGTAGCTGCTTCATAACACACCAGCATCAGATATCAGCTTCTTCAGTTTTTAACATGTGCCCACATCAGCACTCTCCACGGAGCTTCTAGTCCTCCAATCTAGGATTAGTGGTTTGCCCTTAGTTCTCCATGGTCTGAGGGCCTCAGTGTCTTGGACTGAGTAGCTACCAGTTTCTCTGACTCTCCAGCATACTGACTCCTAGTGTTGAATGGTCTTTCCCTCCCACTATGTAATCCGTTCTAATAAAGTCTCTGTCTCTCCATCTCTGTCTCTCTCTGTCCCTCTCATTCTCATTCTTACTTTCTCTCCCATCAAAACTCAGACAGAGATGAATTTATTTTGCTTCTATTTTCAAAGGATTATGTTCATAAAGGCAGGAAAGGCAGAACACCGCTGGTCAGTTCCTCTCCTGGCTGCCAAGAAACAGAAAAGGAACACAAGACAGGCCAGGATAAGGTATAGCCTTCACTCTCCTCACTACAGTGACCTAGTTTCTTCTACTAGACTTTTCCTATTGTATAGTACCCCCCAATGCCATTCCTTTCCATAGAATTTTCCTATTTTATAATACCCATCCCCCAACACTATTCTCTTCCATAGGGCTTCAGAGCATTGACCTGGGTAGAGCCCCTTTTATCTGGTCTTTTCTGAAGAAGAGCTCACAGGTACCCTGAAGTGTCTCAGCAAACCCCTACATGCTCCTCAGTGTAATTGAGTTGATAATTAAGATGAACTGCCGCAGTGATCGCTGCTGTTTGCCGAGGGCTTTCCTGGGCTACAGCTGCCTATTCTCTGTCTCTCTTTGTGATCAACAGTCTTTTGCTTCCCCATGTGAGCTTAGCGGTCAGCTAATGGTTGGTCTGAGAGTCCTACATAGCCTTGAACCAATGAGTCTCCTGTCTCTGCTCAGCCTGCTGGGCTCTCTCTTAATACACCAGCAGGTGCTTTATAACTGCCTTAGCCTTCATTTTTCTTTTGCAACGTACCTCAAGGTCAGCCAGAGGTGAGCAATTAGGGCCTTTTCAGAGTGTCCTGGGGATTTTCATTGCCCTGCACACGTACAGGATTTTGCAGATTCCCAGGAACATGCTTGAGCTTTCTCTGTCTCTCTGTAAATGTCTCCTTCCCCAGCTCATTGTAAAAGGCTTGGAAGTCTCTTTTGTAGCCCCAGCTGGAGAACATGCTTCCAGCAGCTTCACCATTTAATCATTGCTGCTGGTGGGTTTCATAAATACACTGGGTGCTATATTGTTTGTGGAGAGAGCCCCGAGTTAGGTCACATGAGAAGCAGCCTCAGAATGGAGCTTTTCAGTGAACATCTAGAGAAACAGCAGAAATTCTCTAGGACCATGGCTGGTAGAACTTCTGCTTTATTTGCTCCTAATACTTTTTGGTTTGCACAAATCCCATGGTTTCAAGGATTTTGCTTTTCAGAATATGATACAGAGGCAGATGAAGATCAGGAGGAGAGTGGGGGCAAGTTGAGACCTCATTAAGGTCATTGTTCTTTCATTTTTATTTTGTGTGTGTGAATTCTTGTCTACATATATAGCTGCACACCACACAAATACTGTACTCACAGAGGCCAGAAGAGGGAGTCATTTCTCTAGAATTGGAGTTATAGGTGGTTGTGAGCTACCGTGTGGGTACTGGGAGTAGACTACTGGTCTTTTACAAGAGCGGCAAGTAAACCGAGCTGTCTTCTCCAGTTCCAGCTCACTCTTCTTGCCAAAATGTGTTTCTATATGTGCAGTTGTACATGGATGTGTGAGTGAGTGCATGTGGAAACCAAAGGTCAATCTTGGTTGTACATCTCAGTGTTTTTGAGACAGAGGCTCTCACTGACCTAGAAGCCATCAATTGGGCTAGGCTGATTGACCAGCATGCCTGAGAGATCTGCCCGTCTCAAACTCTCAACTCTGGGATTGCAAGCACCACCACACCTTGCTTTTTTTTGGTATGGGCTCTGGGGATTGAACTCAGATCCTTGTGAGGGAAGGCATAGGAAGGTGGGGTGGCAATATTCGGCATTTTGGGAAGAAAATAAAATTTCATTCAATTACCTGGTGGCTACAAAAATGACTTTTCAGGATGAAGGTGAAACAAAGACATTCCTGGGTCCACTTGTTACTACTCTTCTCATCTCTGTGACAAAAATGATAGGCCAAAAGTGACTTAAGAAAGAAAGAATTTATTTTATTTTAGAGTTGGAGGGATGCAGTCCAGTCCATCATGGCGGGAAAAGCATGGCAGCGGAGCTTGAGGTCACGTGATGGCCCCAGTTAAGGAGCAGAGAGAGATCAACCCTGATGCTCAGCTCAGTTTCTCATTTCTGGCTACTTCCAGGATCCCCACCCAAGGACTGTCCATAGATAAAGTGGATCTTCCCATCCCACTTAACTCAATCTAGATAATTACTCATCATCTTGCCCAGAAGTTCGTTTCCCATGTAATTTTAGATTGTATGAAGTCCCATGCACTGTTTTATATTGTAAGTTTTTAATTTTTTTTAGATGAGTCCCCTGGGAAGAGAGAACCTCAAATGAGAAATGCCAATGCCCCCTTCAGACTGGCCTCCAGGTAAGTCCATAGGGACATTTTATTGATTGCTGATTGCTGTGGATGGGCCCAACTCAATGTGCATAGAGCCACCCTTGAGCATGTTGTCTGGAGTTGTATAAAAACCATAGAAATTAAGACAATAAGAAACATTACTTTACAGCCCCTGCTTCTAGGTTCCTGCCTTAACTTCTCTCAACAATGGGCTATAACCTACAAGCTGAAATAGACCCTTGCCTCTCCATATTGCCTTTTGTCATTGTGTTTATCAAACTTGTACAAACCATCACACTAGGTGACCATGGGCTTAGAGAATGTGTTTTTACCCAACCCTCCAAACAAGAAACAGGAAAGGAAGCTCTTGACACAGAAAACAGGTGACTCACTAGTCATACAACTCCAGTGGAAACTGGGAACGTCAGGCCATCCATTTTTTTAAAAACCTGTCTAAAACCAATGGACAGGTAAGCAGCATGCATCGTGAGTTGTATGGTTGGGCCTGTGGCTTATAGAAGCAAAGTGTATATGATATGACAACACAGAAGCCAAGCTGTGCTGGACTGTGGAGGGATGCCAGATGGTAGCTCGGGTCTGAAAATGAGATATTAAATCAGAAGGTTGCTATAACTAGCTACACACATACATGCACTGTCTCCTCTCATCTTCTTTAAAAAGACATAAAGCCATTTATTCAAAATAATTAAACACTGCATTGTTGGGTAAGTAACACACAGCTATAATGCCAAGAGCACAGACATCACAATGGAGAACAGAGCTGTGGGAAAGGAAGGTATCTATGTCAATGAAATTTAGTTAACACAAATCTAGAAAAAACTCAGTTGAATGAGATTAATGAAAAGCCTAAAGTAACTATTAGAAAAATAATGTCCAGAAGATCAAGACTACACAGTTCTAGACAGTCATTCTTCCTGAACACCTTATCCAAAGAACTACATATTACAATAGGTACAATATTACACCTAGTGTAAAAGAAAACAGAAGAGAGTGAATAGAGGAAGAATGGAAAAAAAAACAAGCATATAGAAGAAAAGTAAAATGGGAGCTATAAATCCATAAATGTCAGGTAGACATTTCATATGGAAACTAACTAAAAGTCAGAGAAAGAATATCTAAATTAACAAGATCAGGAATGAAAGAGACAGGGGATACCAACAGACACTGAGGAAATCCAAAAAATCGTTAAATCATACTTCAAAAACCTGTACTTCACAAAATTAAAAAAACTAAAAGAAACCAACAACCGTATTCATAGATTATCAAGTGATAGCTAAACAAGTGGTCACTTATCAAGTGATATCTAAAACAAGGCCAGATAAACAATTTAAAAGACATATCCCCTAAGGAAATAGAAGCAGTCTTTAAAAGTCTCCCTCTGAGCCCCCCATAAATACCCAGGATGAGACTATTTTCATGCAGAATTCTACCAGACTTTCAAAGAGATGATGCCAATGGTCCTACAATTATTCCACGGTATAGAAACAGAAGGAGCATTGCCAAATTCATTTTATGAGGCCACATGCATTCTGATACCCAACCACACAAAGACTCAACGGAGAAAGAGAATTACAGACCAGGTTCTCTCATGAATAATTGATGCAAAATATATTCAATAAAAATACTCACAAAGACAGAATCCAAGAAAACATAAAAAAGATCATTCACCATGATCAAGTAGGCTTCATTTCAATGATGCAGGGATGGTTCAACATACAAAAAAATCTGTCAATGTAGCCCATGATATAAACAAACTGAACTAAAAAAAAAAACCCCACATGATGATGTCATTAGATGTTGAAGAGCCTTTGACAAAATGCAGCATCCCTTCATGATGAAAAGTCTTGGAGATCCAGGAAACTAGGTACATACCTAAAAATAAAAAAGGCAACACACAGAAAGCTGATAGCCAGCAAATTAAATGGAGAGAAACTCTAAGCAATTCCACTAAATCCAGAAACAAGACAAGAAAAGACAAGGCAGTCTCTCTCTCTCCCTCTCTCTCTCTCCCTCTCTCTCTCTCTCTCTCTCTCTCTCTCTCTCTCTCTCTCTCTCTCTCTGTCTCCATATCTAATCAATACAGTACTTGAATTTCTAGCTAAAGCAATAAGACAACTAAAAGAGATCAAGGGGATAGAAAGTGGGAAGAAAGAAGTCAAAGTATCACTAATTGCAAATGATATGATTCTACCCTAGAACTCATATAGCTGATAAACACCTTTAGCAAAGTGACTGGATACAAGATGAACTCAAAAAACAAAAGCAAGCAAGAAAACAAACAAACAAACAAAAGACCCCAGTAGCCTTCCTATATACAAATGACCGAGAAAGAAGTCAGGGAAATAAAATTCTTCGCAATAACCACAAATAAAATAAAACATCTTGGTAAAACTGCAACCAAGCAAGCGAAAGACCGGAATGACAATAACTTTAAGTCTTTGAAGAAAGACATTGGAGAAGAAATCAGGAGATAGAAAGATCTCCCATGCTCATGGACTGGTAGAATTAACATAGTGAAAATGACCATCTTATCAAAAGCAATCTATAGATTCAATGCAATCCTCATTAAAATTCAAACACAACAATTTATAGTCTTTGAGAGATCAAGGCTCAACTTCTTATGGGGAAAAAACTCTCCAGGATGCCTAGAACAATCTTGTACAATAAAGGAACTTTTGGAGGTATCATCACCTTGGATTTCAAGTTCTACTACAGAGCTATAGTAATAAAAAACACATGGTATTGGCATAAAAACAGACAGGTGGGTCAATGGAATCAACTCACAGACTCAGAAGTAAATCCACACACCTGTGGACACTCAATTTTTGGCAGAGAAATCAAAATTATACAATGAAAAAGAAGAGAAAGCATCTTTAACCAATGGTTCTGGTCTAACTGGAATGTCAGCATATAGAAGAATGCAAATAGGTCCGTACTTATCACCCTGTGGGCAACTCAGTTCCAAGCAGATCAAAGACCTCAACATAAAACCACATACACAGAACCTGATAGAAGAGAAAGTGGGGAATATCCTTGAATATATTGGCACAAGATACAATTTCCTGAATAGAACACCAATAGCACAGATGCTGAGAACAACAGTTTTTAAATAGGACCTTATGAAACTGAAAAGCCTCTGTAAGGCAAAGGACACTGTTAATAGGACAGAATAGCAGCCTACAGAATGGGAAAAGGTCTTTATCAGCCCTACATCTGACAGAGGGCTGATTTCCAAAATGTATAAAGAACTCAAGAAACTAGACATCGACAAACCAAATAATTCCACTAAAAATGGTGTACAGATCTAATCAGAGAATTCTTAACAAAGGAATCTCAAATAGCCAGGAAGCACTTAA